>NW_024081788.1:158352-549793 GCF_003009895.1 Hyaena hyaena | reverse complement strand
TTGACAATAAACTATTTGTAAAAAAAAAAAAAAAAAAGAATCATGACTCCAAACTTTTCTTTTTTCCAGCTTCATGACTATTCCGTATTACCAGCTGGCCTTGTTATTAGTAACTGTCTGTCAAATTGTTGTATCATTAGCATATCCAATGTGTATTTTATATTAGATAGGCTATCATCTATCAGGAGATACAGATTATGATATAACATGATGATGAAATTTGGTGGGAAGTAGCATTTTTGCTCTTAGTTCTCTCTCGTCTGTAAAATTTGGGTACATAGGCCACCAGAGGCCTCACACAAACCAATTTATGTCTGGTTGACATTTATGTTTTATAACCTAATGATTCAGAATTAATGAGAAATAGCTTTACCTGCTAGTTGGCCATTCTTTTATTCTTGCAAGAGTTATATTTGCTTTGCAATGAAGAAAAGTCAGATTGGCTTAAATCTCTTAGCTCCCCAAGGATCTTTGATGACCAAGGTAAGTCTTTCAAAGCAGAGGTCTAACAAACATTCTTAATTAGAAATTTCAGTTCTAAAAGCATGAACCTTTTTTTGTTTTGACTGATGGAGAACAACCTGTTCAGCCAGTTGGTTTTATGTTGATTACACGAAGTATACAATTGTAACCCAGCAACACACACACAAAGCCAGAAAAACTGGACGAAGAGATATAAAAAGCCAGCCATCAGCCCAAACTGAGTGCTCTGCATGCATGCCTCACATGTCTTTTTCACCTTCCCTGTTTTCTTTTCTTACTGATTTTCTACCACTTGCAACATAATGTCATGGAACAAGAAAATAAAGACACTTACTCCTGAATCTACTGCTTTTTTTATGTAACAGAAAAACAATATGTGGAAAAATTTGAAAGTTGGCAGCACTTAAACACAATATTCTACAAACTGATAGAATTGCTCATAGGAAATTTCTGTTAAGTTGCCTATATCTGGAGCTACCGATGTGATTGCGGGGTAGCCTGGGGTCTATCTCATGCAAAGGGTTTATCCTCGGATGGTTATATTTCAGTTTTTAAGTCATTCTGGACTGAAAACAGTTCCATTTGCTAAGGGTGATCTTCAGGTTAAATAGAAATGGCAACAGATTGAAATTTAGATCTAAATGGAGGAAGAAAGAGAAACCAAAATGGTAAACAAATGGATAAATACAAAACACATGTTAAAATCTGAGTTTTGAAAATGATCCGTATATGATAAGAATATGGATTACATGATTGTAGGTATTTGCTATATTTGCTAGACATCAAAAGTTTCATGCTCAAACAGCCTTATGGATATAGAGTTTATGTGTAAAACTCCCTTTGCCAGGAAACTATTAGCAAACATTATTCTAAAAGAAAGCAAACAATTATATGAATATACATTTCTTATAACAGTAGCTTGCAATATTATTGTATATTTCAAAATAAGTAGCTCTAGCTATAGGGTACAAATTTCATGCCAAGTTTCACATATTTACATTGAATCCATTAGAATTTTAATGGTTTTTCCTAATTCACGTATTAATTTTTTATAAAATCTCTTACGTTATACATGCAGTTTACATGTCACCAAACCAAAAAGAATGAACCTAGTAGCACTGAAAAATAGCTCAGGATATGCTCAGATTTAACATGTTTAAAATTTTTGTCTATATTCAAGAGTGACGCATTTTTCTTTTACTTTTAGGTTATTTCTCTGAATGTATGTTTAAATCCTGGTTCCGAAATCATGGGAATGAGTGTCATCGATAGAATTAATTCAAAATGCAAATACTAGATTCTAACCCAGGTAGATCTACCAAATAAGAATCTATGGGTATTTTTCCAAATAATCACATTTTTAAAAAACAAGTTCTTTTTGGTGATTCTAATTTACGATAAGGCATGAGAACCAACCCTTTTCTAGACAAGTGTTTTTCTAGTCCCATATGAGAATCATTTAGGAGCTTTAAAATACAGATTGACTTCTGTCAACACCATTCATCAACATTCATCTTACATTGAGTCTAGGCTGGCTCATTATGTCGTGACCATCCATTTTGTGTAATTTCATAGATCAAAGAATTTCATGTCCATCCACAATAATTCACTTTTTGTTTTCTGGTAGTGACTGAATTCTTCCCCTCTACCTTCAATATCATCCATGCTCCTTCATTAAAGATAAAGCTTGGGGCCCCTGAGTGGGGTCTTTCTTTCTTTTGTTTTCTCTCTCTTTCTTTCTTTCTTTCTTTCTTTCTTTCTTTCTTTCTTTCTTTCTTTCCTGAATTCTTTTATCATTAGCATCGTATTATTTTTTTCTTGCATCTCCTGTATTTTTGGCTTATATAGGTGGTTTTTGTTTTTTCTGTGTATGTAAATATTAATAATTTGTGCATCTTTATTATAAATTGTACTATTAGCCATTATAAAATAATCTGCTTAGTCTCAAGTAGTGATTCCTGGCCTGAATTTTATGTTGTCTACTACTGAAATCAACCTGTGCTTATTACTGTTACAGTGCATCTTTGCCTATCCCTTTATATTACGTTTGTGAATCATTCTGTTTTAGATGTACCTTTATTGATAGAATAGTGTTGAATTTTATTCTTTGAGTTAATTTAAGAATCTTTAATAGGCAAGATAAGTTCTTTAATATCTGCTAATGTTCCTGACAGTTTGGTATCAATTCTTACAAAAATGGTATCATTCAATGCTTGTTACTTGTTAATTACTCTATTATGTTATATATACAGGACTTCTTATCTAAAAAGAATGTCATCTTCTCTCTTTAAAAAATAAAAAAACTTTAGTCATTTAAGAAAGACTGCATTTAACTTTCTATAACAGTCCCCTGAATCGTACTTTCTCATCACTCTTTGGCTTGTCAATTTTAAATGGTGTATCCTGACTCCAGCCTATTACCCATATAATAACCATGATTTGTATTTACTCTTCCATTTCTGTTTTCATTTTTAAAAGTTGCATTCTGGGATGCCTGGGTGGCTCAGTCAGTTAGGTGTCTGACTTTGGCTCAGGTCATGATCTTGCGGTTCGTGTGTTCAAGCCCTGCATCGGGCTCTGTGCTGACAGCTAGCTCAGAGCCTGGAGCCTGTTTCAGATTCTGTGTCTCCCTCTCTCTCTGACCTCCCCAGCTCATGCTGTCTTTCTCTCCCTCTCTTAGACATAAATAAAACATTGAAAAAATAAAAAAAGTTAACATTAATAAAAAAAATAAAATAAAATAAAAGTTGCATTCTTTCTAGTTTTTCCATATATGTTTATATATTTTTCTTCCACCTGTCTCCTCATTCTTGTTTTAGTCTTAATCTCCAATGAAAGGAAGTTTAAGAAAACTCTTAAAAATTACAAACATGCTGATTAAAAAAGAAAAATTCTATTATTTTGAAATGAAATGAACTCCTGATTGAAGGGATATAATGCATCTGAACTCTAAAATCTACATGTGGCCAAAAAAAAAACCCAAAAAAACCCCCAAAACCCCAACCTGGATTTCCTTGATACCTGTGTGTGTGTTTGAATTTGTTCTATAGATTGTTATCTGCAGCCTTGGTCTACTATTACAAACATATTTCCTGCTTCCGCAACCCCCAGACGATGACTGAGCACAGTGATGGTACCACCATACTTGCTCGGTATCCTTCAACAGCAGTTTCTGTGCTGAGCACCACAGTGGATTGGCAGAAGCCTTCTCAGAGCTGAGGCTTTTCCTGCTGTGTCTTCCTTCATTTCCCATTTGCCATCTGAAGGTTTCACCTGCCAGCTATTGCTCTCTTAATCCTTTACATCGCACAGCCATTTCCCTTGAGACTTTAGGAGAGTGTAGTGGGAACCTCTGGTGTATAGCTGATGGATTAGAAGCACAGATGACTAGACCTGACTGGAATCTGATGTGGGTTTGGAGGGAGAGCAGTCTTGTGGGACTAAGCCCTCAACCTGTGGGAACTGATACTGTCTCCAGGTAGACACTGTTGAATTGAGTTGAACTGTAGAATATCAGGCTGTTGTGGAATTGCATGGTAGTGGGGAAAACACACACACACACACACACACACACACACACACACACACACACACACACACACACCATACCTCCTTAAAGAGATCTCCCTTGTTACTGCACTATGCCCAGTACAAAATAGAACTCAGCACATATTAAATTTAAAAAAATCCAGCTAGATGATTCAACACACTTTTTCTCTATGTTACGAGTTCCAAAACAAATATATATTTATCCATTATGTGTATGCTCAGGATTTGAGGTAAGTTAACAATAAGAAGAGACAGGCAAGAACAGTATTGCATAGAAGAAAATACATTGAGAGTCCACAGCTTTGATTATGGCTTTAACATTATTGATTTGTATGATTTACCTAAAACTTTATATGAGAATTTTGACACCTAAGATGGCTTCTACATCTAAATTTCTATGATTGGTTTATTTTTTCATTCATTCACTTCTTCCCTCCTTCCCTCCCTCACTCATTTTTTAATTCAAACTATGCCCAAGAATTATGCTCATCATGGGGAATACCAGGCAGCATGAGGCCAACAGCTTGTGTTCTTTGTGGGATTTACATTGTATTTCTTTTTTATTGTTGTTGTCTTAAAAAATAAGAATAAAAGAACAAATTTTTGAAATGATTTCTGTTGGTTTTAATGAGAATGTATCCATTGGGTGTGAGAGATAAATATATTCCGTCCCATCTTCATCCCCACCCCACTCCCCTAAAAAAAGAAAGAAAAATACCCTCTTATTTTTCAGTTTATTTATTTATTTTTGAGAAAGAAAAACAGCAAATGGACGAGGGACAGAAAGAGGGAGACAGAGAATTCCAAGCAGGCTCTGCACTGAACGGGGCTCAAACTCACAGACCGTGAGATCATGACCTGAGCCAAAGTCAAAAGTCAGATGCTTAACCAACTGAGCCACCCAGGTACCCCAAAGACAAATACATTCTTAAAATTAGGAAGCATTTGTGTACTTTGTGGCCATTTATTTTCTGTGAGAGATAGATGGGAAGCATAGCCTGGGACAGACTGATCGTGCACATTCTCCATATTTTATGATATTCTGCTGCCCCTGCATTCTTTGCTTAGTGGCTGTCTAATTAGACTTTGAAGAGAAGTTAAACTCTGCCTCAGATACTCATTTCTCTTTCTTTTATGAATTCTAAATAAATACATCGTGGGAGGATACATTGCTATCCCAAAGGTATAATTTCTATAGTATTCACATCTTCCAATGTGATGCTTCTCTGCATTTGCCCCAGCAACAAAGCAGCTTTCTCATAAATTTGTCAAAACATGAATAATGTGAAGGCATACAACTCTGAAACCTGCAACACATCACAACTTCAAGGTAACTGTTCTAGAGAAATGGAAGAATTATTGAATAATACAATTTCAGAGTAGCAGACAAGTTAATATCATTCTGTGCCCTGAAACAGTGCTTTTAAGCATCAGTTTTACTATCTGACTTTTCACACATTTTAACAGTTGGATTAATTCAGTTCTAGTAAAGTTTGAGCAAAGTTTATGAAAAAGTTGAATCAAGGACAGACAAGTAGAAATATTCAAATACATGCAAACTATCAAGTGAAATTGGTAACTGAGTTTGAACACAGAAATGAACTTATAATCACAGAATTTCACCACCAGAAGAGGCCTTAGAGATGATCTGATTTAATTCTTAGTGAAGTAGACAAAAAATAAAATGAAACAAAACCAAACACCAAAAACCTTTTCTATGAAGAGATGATTCTGCCCCACCTGCACCCCATCCACAGTCTGTACTAAAAAAATAAAAGTTATTGTTGTATAATTTTTATATCCAAAAAGCAAAGATGAGTATGGTCAAGTAAAGAAACAGAAAATAGAAAACTCAGTTGCTAGCTCTGTCTGTTATATTCTACTCTTTGTAAGAAAAAGATACAAAATGCTTGAACAGGTGGACAATAAGAAAAACATTTTTCTATGTTCAGGGAAATTTTTTACAAATAATGATGTTTTGACTCACAAAAGAAACAAAATGCATGTTCCTTAACAATACCTGGCAAAAAAAAGCAGCATAAAATCTCTGAAAAGTGACTACTTTTAACAGTTAGTGTGCAGTCTTTCATCATTTGTCTTCTGCACATGTGTTTTACATAGCTCCTACTGATTCAGTTCTACTTAGTATGAAGTTGTGATAGTGCAGGCTCTGTGGGCCTGTGTAGTGGACAGTCTGTGAGAGTGGGCTGTAGGCCACATAGCACATCTACAGGGCAATCTAGGCTGTGGTCAGATCAGAGAGAGCCTTGGACAGCACACTGTTGGGACAAAGGCTTGGAGATATCCCTTGAGAAGACTGTGCCCTCTATTCTGCCCTTCCTCTACTCTCATCTCTTCATGCCGTTTTGGGGCCCATCCTGCAGGCCATCTGGGCAACACTTACTAAACCATGAAGAGAGTGGGCTTGGGATATTCCTTTGATTGTTGACCTTGTTGTACACTAACTTATTTATTTACTCTGGCACAGAGTCCTTGCACACCACACCCAAAAATAACCCAAATGATGTTCCAGTGCAGAACCTTCCTTCCTCACTCACCCTCTACACTCTGTCAACTTGGCACTTCCTTCCCTGGGAAGAATACAATACGGGATGGCATGGGATTGTCATTGTTTCCTTACTGAGGGCATACTCAACAATCCGACAAAGCCTCAAATTTTCAACTGGTTTTGTTGCTTTGCAAACTTTTTTACAAAAGCATCACTTTTAGCACCCCCTTCCCAATCTGGCTACCTAATAACTAGTTCTATGTGAAAGAGAAAGAATAAACTGTTAAAAAAATTAAAATCTGGAAGTGTCATTGCCATAGTTCTGTTTTGATTTTGAAAAAAATCAAATAGAAAATTCTAATTGGTCATAATTATAAAGCAATATAGTAGTATGGGCCATGTCTTTAGCAGTTTTTACTTTTTAAAAAACTTTTAACATTTATTTTTGAGAGACAGAGAGAGGAAACATGAGCACCGAAGGGCAGAGAGAGAGACACACACACAGAATCCGAGGCAAGCTCCAGACTCTGAGCTGTCAGCACAGAGCCCAACATGGGGCTCGAACCCATGAACTGTGAGATCATGACCTGAGCCAAAATCAGATGCTTAACCATCTGAATCACCCAGGCACCCCATCAATTTTCACTTTTTATCTTAAAGATATATTTAAAATGCATTTTAAATACAGATCTGTGGCTTTATTTGAGATGTGTTATGCCTTAAGCATTTTCTATGCTTCTTAATATATTCAAGCCTATAGACAAATCTCATTTTGCTTTTGATTATATTTGCATTGTTATTTTTTAAGGAAAACTCTCTAAGTTCCATCCTGGGAACCTTCATCATCAATCTGCAGGAAGAACTGATTATGTCCATGCAAACACTAAGTGAGTAGTAGGAAGAAGCTATGCATGGAAGAGAGTAGGGCAGGATGATTTTAATTCACCCGCAGAACTTACTGCCAGTTAAAGAATTATATTTTTCCATGGTCTGAGGACACAGTGTATAATTATTTCTTATGTTTTAAGAGCTTGAGACTTTAAACATCCACCCACTTTTCTTCATAATGAAGTTTCTATTGCATTCTAAACCACAGCCTGGTATATTATATATAGTATGTATGTGCAGCCTAGTGGCACTTAGTTTGATTTTCTCTTGTACAGATACGTTCCTATGGTTTGTGTTTTGATACTATCAAATTGGCTGCCAACAAATCAATGTAAGAAATCCATTACTCGCACTGCATTCCCTTCAGGAGGTCTGAATTGCTCTAAAACTACTCTCTTGGGTTTCCTTGGAATCATTTTGCTATCAAATAGCTTTGATTTGATTCGAGGAATGATTTTAGTGCCAGAAAGTATTAATTGCAGAGAGCCTACCTATGAGAGTTGTAGGATTTTCGCAGGTGTTGGAACCCCAGGATAAGAACAAGACTGACATTTAATAGTAATTTTCATGAATATTAATTTCATTCAGCAGAACTTTTAAGGAGCCAGTTATCATTTCATTTTTTTAATCCTTGTAAATGGAGGCGAGTTACACTCCAGAGACATAAAAGCCCCAGGAAGCCTAAATCAAATTGAAAAGCTACTTTCAAACCCATATTTTACATTAAACTTAATTACCAACACTTGTCAATGGGAAGAATTATATTGCAAAGTTAATCTTAACCATTACAGGTTTAATGTATAAGACCTGAGAAATCTTTTGCTTTCATTTGATGCATCACATAGTTTAGGTTTCATTAAAAGAAGTGATTATCCTTTTTTAGGAACTCAAAATGGTGACAGCATGTCCAGAGAAATTTTATCCACTTAAGAAGGGGCACCAACCTGTTAAATGAACAACAACATATAGTCCCAAAGTGACTCAGCGGTCACTGGTCACAAAGGTCAGTGGTTCAAAGGACATCCTGTGGCAGAGCAGGAGAGGAGAGAAGAATCCGTGAGAACTAAGGACAAGATGCAAAAGACTCACTAGGTTGAAACTTCTCCTGCTAAAGAAAATGTTTCCCACAGAAGTGGAAGCAACAGTGTCTCTTGATTCCAGATTGCTCACGATTTCCCGATTATTTCACAATGCTTTCCCCATTTAACAACTCATTTTAAAATTATTTATGGAATATTTCTAAAATATTTGAAAGATGTGAAAAAATGAATCAAACATCACTGTATGCCATCATATCCTCTGTCCAATTTAAAAAAAAGAAAATTGCTATTACCTTTGAGGTAATGAGGACTTCTCTGGCTGAAGTGATAGAAACCTGTTAGATTCAGTGGGGAGCCTTGGTAGATTGTTGAGTAGAAGAGACTGCTGAGAGATTTTGGCTGTGGGCAGAGGAAATCATTTCTGAATTTTATGCTTATTATTTTTACTTCTCTTTATAGTTTTTTCACTTATATTTGTATCCCTAAACAATAAGTGTTTCTGTTTTGTTTATTTTCGAGTCTTATATAAATGGAATCATATTATGCTAATCTCCTGCACTTATTTTTTTTCCTCTTAATATTCTGTTCCTGAGGTGTATTCATGTTATGTGTAGCCACAATGTATTCAGCTAATTGCAGTAGTATTCCGTTGTATGACTATGCCATACCTTGCAACTATGGGTTTCCATTTTTCTTCCTTAGGAGACTGAAAGCTTTTTAAGGATGAAGAAAAGTCTTGTTTATCACTGAAGAATTGGCATATGGCCCAACCTATGCATGATAGAGGATGTTAAATAAATGCTTGTTTAATGGTAACTTTTTAACAGGACAATAGAAAATGTGAAAAAAAAAGTTTTCTGAAAACCCTAGAAATATAATTTTAGACATTTTTGTCTCTAATCCAATTACAGTGCAATTGTCAAAGTAAAATTCTGGGAACATGTCTTCTTAAAATAAAATGCATTTGTATTTTCTGGTCTTAACATCTTTAGTAATAGTACCTGACAGGCATGGTAGAACCAAATGTTTTGTTTTTGTTTTTGTTTTTTTTTTTTCATTTGAATGGGTATGTCCTTACTGGCAATCTTTATAGTAAGTTTGAAAAAGAAGGTGAAAGTTGCTCTTAAACTATACTCTTGTTTCCTCAAGGAGATTAGCTAACATGATGTTGCATAATCTAAGCAATTAAATGCCTTAGCAACACAACAGATAATTAGCTACTCTACAGAGCAGGTAATTTTTCAGGTTTGTTCTTTGCACAAAGAAAAGAAAACACCTCTGGGTGTATTTTTTTGTTTGTTTCTCAGCTACTCTCCTTTATTCTTGGAAGTGGGATGGAAAACGATTGGGTTGATTTTAGGGCTTTATGTCTTTCACACAGAAACACTCTGAAAATCATCACCTTCATTACCATAGATTTTGTTTATTACTCTCTCCCCAGGAAGTACCATTTTTACAATATATTTCATTAATCACAAAAAATAAGAAACTGTGTTTTTCATAACCTGTTTTTCCTGTGAGCAGTCACTATAGCTCCTTTTCAGTTAGACCCCACTGAGTTAAAATTTAGGATTTAAAATAATGCTTCAAAACTAGTGAGCTCTGGATTCTTGGGAAGCTGAAGCGTTATTGCCGGAGTTGTGGAAGTCTAGTATGCACACACATAAAGCATTTTTCTGTAGACTGCTGACAATTTATATATATAAATTATTAAAAAAAGTTCAAATATAGGTAGATACAATCATGCTCAATAAGATAAAAATGAATTTTAAATTCCTACATATATAAAGTCATTTCTCATTTTTTCTTTTTCTTTTTTTTTTAATGTTTTATTTATTTGTTAGGGGAGAGAGAGAGACAGCGTGAGCAGGGGAGGGTCAGAGAGAGAGGGAGTCACAGACTCTGAAACAGTCTCCAGGCTCTGAGCTGGCAGTCAGCACATAGCCCGACGCGGAGCTCGAACCCACGAACCGCGAGATCATGACCTAAGCGAAAGTCAGATGCTTAACGGACTAAGCCACCCAGGCGCCCCATCATTTTTTCTTTTTATCTAACATTTTTGTGTGTTAAATATGTGTGTGCACATTGTTTTGAAAAGTTAATGGGCTTATATTGGAGAAAAGAAGGCCTCAGTTTCAGTCTCGTCAAATCCTAGTTCTACTTCTTCATTGGCAATTGCTTCGTAGTTTTTAGTTGTTTCTTCTTCATCTTCTAATTTCTAAATAACATGTAAAATGTTATCTTTTCTTGATTTTCTTTTTTTTTTAATTTTTAATGTTTTATTTATTTCTGAGAGAGGGAGAGATACAGCGTGAGCAGGGGAGAGTCAGAGAGAGAGGGAGACACAGAATCTGAAACAGGCTCCAGGCTTTTGGCTAGCTGTCAGCACAGAGCCTGACACCGGGCTCGAACCCACTAACCATGAGATCATGACCTGAGCCGAAGTCGGACACTTAACTGATTGAGCCACCCAGGTGCCCCTTTTCTTGATTTTCTAATTTGATAAATTACTCATTGATTTCTAAGTAAGGAAAACAAAGATTTAGCCCTCTTCTCCTCTGATCATCTGTACATCTTAAAAAAGGTAATCAGGACTAAACAAATATTAATCTTAGCTGAACCATATAATGATATGTATGATATGATTCCATTTCCACTTTTGAACAATATATTTTGTTTTGTCTTTTTTAGGAAATTAATAATTATTGTTTTTTGTCATTCACTTAATTAACTCTATACTTACCGTTAATAATACATCCTTAATTTCTCCACCAGAAATGTGTACCTGATATTCAAAATGCCAGATAATCTTTAGTTTCAAATGTCCATCATCTGTTGATCCATTATCAGTTCCAATACGGACTAACTGTTATCAGAAACTGCTATACTACTGACATCACAATGTTTTCCTTATCCATCATTTTAGAAATTTTCTATATTGTATTCTCTGTTTCCTGGTGCACAGGAGGTAAATTTTTTGAGATCTTGCATATTTGAAAATGTCTTCATTCTCTGCTTGGGTAAAATTGATTACTTGGATTAAGTAATTTGGGTATTAATGTGGAAATCATTTCACAAAGAATATTAAAGGCATTGCTACATTTTCTTCAGTTTCCATTTTTGTCCTGCATGACACCATCTGATTCTCACTTTTTCCTAAAAATTCATGCTATTTCATTGTATACTTAGAGTATTGACTACTTCCCAACTTCTTGAATTTCACAGTCCCCAGAAAACTAGACTAAAAGGTACAAATAATTGCTCTCCATGGTCAGATATTGAACTTCTCATGAATATAAGCAATAGAAGCAATAAAAAGTAAAACTACATATTTTTAGATGGCTGCTTAATTTTCACAAGATGTATTTTCCTTTAGGTCTTTTTCATGTAGATGTGTGTGACTGTGTCCGCTATATTCTCCCCTTTCTCTCCCATTCAGGTCTCATTTAAATGGTTTTAGGCCTTTAATTTAAAGTACCTTAATGATAATCTTATTCAACCTCGTTTCTACAAATGAGAAAATTGACACAGGTAGATTGAGATTTCACAGCTTCCCTACATAGGGAATAGGAATATTCTAGGAATAGAATTTGGATTTAATTATGTTTATTTAGGTACTGTAATGCTAACCTTAATTGACTGCCTTTTATAGTTAAACATCCAAATACCTCACTTGAACATAGTTGTGCTTTTATTTTCTTTTGATAGAGGAAATGTGCACAGGTGGGAAGTCACCTTTCAATAACCCACTAACTAGCATCCCCACAACTGCCAATGCCCTCACATGATTCTGTTTCATTTGGTTGGATGAGGATTCTGACAGAGAAGACCCACGAGTTTCCAGATCAGATCTCTCTGACTTTAAGTTAAATTCTTGGGCTCAGGTTTACTTTAATAGCATGATAGTCACATCAAAATACTACATTCTAAGGCTTTATTGAAGAAGAAATAAAGAAACCTAACCATTTAACTTGGGAAAGATTCTAAAGTTATGGAATAATTGCAAGAATAATGACAGCACAAAGAACAGCTATATATCAATTACTCAGTCTTACCTATTCTTGACATTGTATCCCATTTACTTTATCATTTGCTCTGTCTTTATCAATCTATATAATATTTTTGAGGTATTCGATGTTAACATACATTCACAGTAGCCCATTAAATCTTAAATTCTTCAATGAATATTTTGTAAGAACAGGGCCTTTATATCCCCAGTGCGATTTTTATTTTTCATCCGTGCAAGCTCTTAGATAGCCCCAGAACAATTCTCAAATGTACAGAGTATTTATCACCTTCAGTAAATATTGATATATTACTTTTACCAAATCTGCCACATATATACCAATTTTGTCAGTTAACCCAACAATGACCTGTATACCACTTCTTTTCCTTTCAGTCTAGGACCAGAATAGGAACAGGAATTGTGTTTATTTATATCTCTTTATTCTCCTTTGATCTGTAATATTTTTACTTCCTCTGTTTTTCATGACATTGGTGTTGTTAAAAGTAGTCTTAAAAAGGGGCCACCTTGATGGCTTAATTGGTTAAGTGTCCGACTTCAGCTCAGGTCATGATCTCATGGTCTACGAGTTTGAGCCCCACATTGGGCTCTGTGCTGACAACTTAGAGCCTGGAGCCTGCTTGGGGTTCTGTGTCTCCCTCTTTCTCTGCTCCTCCCCTGCTTGTGCTCTTGCTCTCTCTCTCATAATAAACATTAAAAACTAGTCTTAAAAAACAATAGGATGTTTTTCAGTTTGGGTTTGTCTGGTATTGCTTCTTGCATATGCTGTGATAATGCATTCTAGGCCAGAATATTACATAAATGATGTTGTGTCCTCAGAGTACCCCATTTGGAGATGCACATTGTCTATCTGGCCCTCACTGGTTATGTCAATTTTGATCACCTAGTGAGGGTCTTGTCCAATTTCTCTGCTGTATAGTTGCTATTTTTCCCCTGAAACTTACAAGCCATCTGTGAAATATACTAGGATCATGCAAATATCTTGTTATTCATCAAAATTTTCCCATAAATGTATTATGTACATGCTTATGTAGGTACTCTTTATACTTAAGACTGAGGGTATCATTAAAATGCTGTATTCATAAATTACTTGAATTAGTTCTTTCTTTCTCCTCCTCTGCCCCCCTCAACGTGTTTACAGTATTTATCAGAAGTAATAGTATAGAAAATTCTACACTTTAAGCTTGCAAAAATAGTCTTAATTCAATACTTGCAATAATAATTCAGGCTTTCAATCTTATTCAACTTTTCACACTTTCCCCAATCTGGAATCTCTAGTGGGTTGGCATTCTCCTTTAAGAGAAGAGGATATAGAAATCTTTATGTTTCAATGAGTGCCGTTCCTAATTACTGGCAGCAATTACAAACTTTTTAGGAGTTAGAGAGGGAATTGAAGAAATAGAGGTAAGAAGAGAAAGAAAAATCTTAGCTGATAGTGCTTTGTAAGATGGCTTTTAGCTTTTTGGGTCTTGATTGTACTTAAACCTGACTTTCTTCTCAGATATTTGCATATGTACACTAGAGTCCCTCCACCAATTGCTCGTGTTCTTTTATGTGCAGTTACTTTTATAAGGGCAAACATACTCTTCTAAACAGTGATTTCCTTAGCCTTCAGAGGACTCTTTTTTAAAAATATTTATTTGTGAGAGAGAGAGAGACAGAGACAGAGTGCGAGTTGGTCAGGGGCAGAGAGAGAGAGGGAGACACAGAATCCAAAGCAGGCTCTAGGCTCTGAGCTGTCAGCACAGAGCCTGATGCAGGACTCAAATTTAGAGAACGTTTTAAATGGGGAGACCAGAGTTTACTTCTATATACTCTTGATTGTGCCTTTGAAGAGTCCTGTAGGATCCTTCCTTCCTTCCCTCCCTTTTTTCTTCTCTCCTTTCTTTCCATCCCTTTCTTTCTCCTTCCCTCCTTTGTTGTTCCTTTCGTCCGTCCATCCATCCATCCATCCATCCATCCATCCATCCATCCATCCCAATCCATTATAAGGAATTGATCAGGCTATTGTGGGTACTGCCTAGGCAAGTCTGAAATCCATAGGGTGGGTTATCAGGAAGGGCAGATTAGAAACTCTTGGGCAAGAGTGAATGCTGCACTCCCCAGAAAGAATTTCTTCTTTCTCAGAGAAACCTCAGTCTTGCTCTTCAGGCAATTCAGTTGAATAGATGATGCCCACTCAAGTTATCAGGATCATCTACTTATTAAAAAAAAGTCACTCGATGGCAGATGTTAATCAAATCTATAAAATGTCTTCACAGTAATACTTAGATTAATGTTTGAATAACAAGGAGACTATAGCCTAGCTAAATTGACATAAAACTACCCATTATAGGCAGGGGATCCAAAACATGCTCAGTACAGTAGTCATATAAGTAACTGTTAAGTGCATTAGAAGAAAAATGTGTTGAGTCTGGTTCTGGATGTGTAGAGTTTTCAATGTTCCTGAGTCACTGACACAATGTTACCTTCATGCTTTTGTACAAAGGAATTATTCTAGATGGTTTTTGAGGCTCCTCTCAATTATAAAATAATTTCTGTTATTGTGTGCAAAGAGAGTAGAGATGATTAACAAAAGTCAATTGTCATTGCAAAGAGAATAACCTTGCAGAATCCACAGTTTTTCTTATCTACCACCTCTCCCCACCAAAGAAAGATAGTACAATGAATTGATTATGGCAAAGAAATAAGACATTCATTTAACCATTTACTCAGTAGACTATATAGACCATATGCTAGGTTAGATGCTGTAGATATAAAGTGAATGTGATCCAGTCCTGGATATGGAGAAATGTGACTATATTCTAATGATTATAAGCAAATCAGTCATTTCAGTACACTGTGGTAATGCTATGATGTGTATAGCACTGAGGAGTGGCATCTGAATCAGGCCAGGGATTCAGGGAAGGCTTCTTGGGAGGCAAAGATATGGAACTGAAATTGAAGGTCAAGATTTAGATAGATCCAGAAGGGGGGCCCGGGATGCTGCTGGGAAGTGGCAGTGAGGAAGATAAAGAAAGCTTGAGAGCCTCTGCCACAGGCTGGTAAGACAGATAGAAAAATTGTCACAAAATTGGATGGGCTATTTAATTTCTTGAAAATTGCTGTAGTTTGCAGAGTAAAGCATTAATGTGTTTGGGGGTAGTGAGGAAAGTCAGACATCTTGACCAAAACCTTGAGAGAAGAGACAGAATTTCTAGGTACGTGATGGTAACTAGGATGGTTAGTGACATGCACAACTGGACTGGACATTCCTGTGGTGGAAGACGGAACACAGCGGGTCTGAGGGCAAGGAAGAGACTGGATAATTAGTTTACTTTCGGGTATGTTGCATCTCTTTAAACATTCATATTGTAGAGAGAATTAGATATATACTGGGTCAAAATCTGAAGCTCATCTATTGTATAACTATTAGTTTAAGCTAATCAAATGTCACAGAAAAACTCTAAAGAGATAGACGATTTTCCCCTAGATTTATTCCTTTGATCTCAAACAAAATTGAAAAATTCTTTTGTTTTTCTCCATTGTTTTGATTTTTTTTTTGTCTTTCAGAGTTTTCTGGTTGTATTCTTCTTCCCTTTTATAACAGTCATGTTCAATTTCTTCAGCATACATAATATTAACTTTTCAAGTTGTTGCTTGACCCCAGCAGTCTTAATAATTCTTGTTTACTCTTGCCATTTGAAACACGAATTGGAAGCAAATTTTTACATGCTGTTACACCCACACATTGTGAAAGCTGTCTTGGAGAATGTCATTCATTTATTTATATAAACCTTACATTGTTCAAAGGCTTTTCGAATAACGCAAATTTTTTCTGTTCAGGATGTATTGCCATGTTGTTTTCATTTACAGAGCTGTGAGCTATCATCGACTAGCACAACCTCAGAACATCACCATGAAGTAGATGGAAGATTTTGTGGGGTTGGACAGTTAAACTGTTCATTTGTGATCTGTGTGTGTGTGTGTGTGTGTGTGTGTGCATGTGTGTACGTGTGTGTGTATTTTCAGTGGACTTTCCAAATGAAGTAATGAAGAGCAGAAAAATGTCAGTACATAGCTTTCTCCTAGTTTGTGCATAAGAGCTTTCTGTCCTTTGCATGAAATAATGTGTATAAATGCCCTTGGTACAAATAATGCATCTTATTAAAGTGAACCAATACTTCTTTTCATTATATTGAAAAAATACTTCAGGACTTGGGCACAATGAAGCTATATTGGCTAGAAGCCTCTTTTTACAATAGAAATGTATTTGTCCAAATTTAGCATTAATAAAACCTTTAATGTAACTTCTTTTTTCTTCACTTTAATCTTTTTTTCTTTCCTCTCTCCTCCCTTCTCATTTTATTAGTACAATGATTCATGTGTCCCCTTCCATGTACAATGTCTATTTAGCATCTGCCACATATAAGGCTATACTCTTTGTGTTGTGAGAGTCATAAAGATAAAATATACTAAAAAATGAATAAGCACTTTTGAGGCCTATTGTATACCAGGCACTCTTCCATGTATTTCACATGTATTAATTTATTTAATCTTCATAATAACTGTATGACAAAAATACTGTTATTACCTCCATTTTACAGATGAGGACACTGCATCTTTAAAATGTCTGATAATTGCCCTAGGTCACATAGGGATAAAGGAGCAGAAGATTTAGGCTCATATTTTAAATCATATTCTCACCATTTCATCTAATGAAATCTAGTAGGAAAAGTGATAGACATAAAAATAAATGAAAAAATAAGATAGAATGGGGTAAATACCAAGAAAGATGTTCGTACGAAGTGCTAGTAGGGGTCAGAATAGGGGAAAAGCCATGAGGATATTGCCAGTCTTCATGGACCTTGGCTGATAGGGAAGATTTTGAGAAAGAAAGGTAGAAGAGTCATTTCAGGAAGAGTGAATGGTTTGAGTTATTTCATTTGGATGAGCCATTGAGTACATAAAAGGGAGTAGTCAGAATAAAGCCTAAAAGGGTGACCCTGAGCCATGTGTGAAGCTAAAAATACTAGCAGAGAAACTGGCATTTAATAGGTGAGGCAGGAGGAAAATGGCTAAAGATTTTGAACACGAGAGTGACACAATCACTGTAGTGAATTGTGAAAAATCATATGTTAATGTTCTGTGGAATGGATTCATACAGAAGTGTTCAGAATCTGGGAGATTAGTTAAAAGTTTGGTAAGAGAGACTAAAGGCTTGAATTCAAGTATTGGTTTGGGGAAGGAGAGGGAACATATAGGACAGATTAAAAGGCCCTATAGATGCATACTAGGGCTTGGTAATCTCTTGAAGGAATTGTTGGTGAGATCTCCATGATTTCCAAGCAGGCAGAGTAGCTCTGGGAGAATGGAGATGCCGTTCCCTTGCACAGGAAGGCAGCAGAGGGGTCAGGTTTTGGGGAAGCAGAGTGAACGTGCATTCATGTTTCCACTAGAAGTGTCCAAGGAGATGTTCTTTTCTTAATAGGAAATAAACATTTAAGGTCAAGGGCAAGGACTTTTAAGAGGACTTCAGTGCTCAGCCCAGATTATTCTATATTTCTCTTTTGTCTCTGTGTTCTTTCACATTTGGCCTCCCTGCCATTTGGCAAGTTTCCCAGTGCCTGCTCACCATTTATCTCCTCCTTCCAATTTCTCTCCATTGTCATAATCAAATTCATGAAATTATATATCTTAGTTATTTATGCCTGCATGGTCTTTAACCTTTGCTAATAAAAAAGCATTTCTGCTGACCTTTAGCAAGAAACAAAACACACACACACACACACACACACACACACACACACACACAAAATCAAAGCAGAGCCAAAGCAAAATAAAACAAATAAATGTACAGCCTTTAAGTGAGAGACACAGAGAAGCCATGCAGAAATAAACCTTACAACAAGTGAGCAAAAACTGCCTCAGAAACATGCTGCCTGCATTGTTTTATCTCATGTTCTGCCACTGAAAACCTGAACGTAGGACTTTTACAGTTACTTATAGAGTCTATAATCACAGATTTGAGTTAAATAAAACTCTTGAGTAAGGAAGAACAGAAAAGTTTGGCTTTCGGGACAACGGATAAAAATTCCTTAACAAGAGGCCACAGTGGGTTAGTCAAAGTAAAAACACTGAAACATGGTTTTGAAAGTTACATTACAGAATGCGTGTTCAGGATGCTTAAGAGTAGCTTTATTATATTACATTCCTCTAATCTCATTAGCTGTGAGCTAATGGCATTAATAGAAGGAAAAAATATATTTTAATTCTCTCAGTCAATCTTTAGTTACCTCTATAAGATTTTTAGTAAAATTACTTCCTGGCAAGTATTTTGTTGAAAATCATTCTTGGCAAACAGATTTAAGATCAAGTTATTTTCTCAATTAATGGTATTCATTCTGACATTAGTTTTGAAATGTCACCAGTAAAACATTTTGTTCTTGTTTTTTTATCCCAGATGTGCTATAATTTAGAACCAACTCCACGTTTCTCTCTGGTGCTTTGCCAGTGTCCTGTTCACCATTTGCTTCTGTCTTCAGCAACCGTCTCAGTCCATCAAGCATCTGCTCTCGTTTTTGTGCTCTCAGCACGTGTGTCTACAAGCCACATTACTAACATATACACACTTCTGGAGTCACTTCTGGCACCCTCTTTAAGACTGTGAACTTCTCAGGGGTGCCTGGATGGTTTGGCTGCTTAAGCATCTGACTTCAGCTCAGGTCATGATTTTGCTGTTTGTGAGTTTGAGTCCCGCGTCAGGCTCTGTGCTGACAGCTCAGAGCCTGGAGCCTGCTTTGGATTCTGTGTCTCCTTTGCTCTCTGCCCCTCCCCCCACTCATGTTCTCTCTCTCTCTCTCTCTCTCTCTTAAAATAAGTAAACATTAAAAAAAAAGACTGAATTTCTCAGAGATGAGGCCTCTGTCTTTAATCATATCTTCTTCTTCCCCTCTAATAATTCCTCTGCTTTTCAAACTCAAGGCAAGCCTCCCTGCCTTCCTTTCTCCTCTGGTTAGGTTAGGTGTGAGCTCTACTAGCCCTCTATGCTTGGGAATCTTAGCACTTACGGTAATTTTCTCTGTCCCTGAGTGCAAATGCTGTGTCATTTATTTTTTACCTTTAGAGCTTTGCATTCCTTTTAACACATAATGGGTTCTTCTGGAAAATTCTGTGGAATGGAAAGAAACAAAGAAACCACAGGAGACATTTATTTGTATCTGTCAAAAATGCAGGCTTTGGAAACCAGAGTCAGATATTGCTACTTCTTAGTTACAGATTAAATTCACTTTCAGCTTTTCCCAAATTCTTTTCTGAGGCTTCTTCCTACCGGTCCACCTCTTCAGACACACTATGTCTTCATGTCAGTCGCTTTTGGCATTGCTTTAGGCTCAAAAGGGTCCAATTTTTCTCTTCCCATTAAAGTTTCTACTCTTCATTCCTGTGATAATAATTAATTGTGAGCAAAATAGAAGTATCTTTTAATTCATGTAAAATAACAAAGAGCTAATTGTTTAATGAGTTAAATTTTTCAAATCAATTTGAATTTGGTTAATGGGTATATACTTCTACGGGATGAATAAATTCTAGAGATCTGCTGTATAACTTGCTGTCGAAAGTGAACAACGTGGTGTCTTCAGTACTGGTTGGGGGGGGTCCTTCTCATGCTAAGTGTTCTTATTACACACACACAAAAGCAAAGGGACATAAATCTTTTGCAGATGATGAGCATATTTACTTCCTGTGGTGATGGTATCATGGGTATATGCCTATGTCCAAAGTCACCAAAATGTATATATTAAATGTGTGCAACATTCTGTATATTAATGATAGCTCCATAAAATTGGAAAAAATAATAGCGATATTCCTGAGGAATCAATCTTTAATGGTAAGATTTAGGGTATCACTTGAAAAATATTTCATAGCCTATTAGTCTATCTGTAAAACCTGATCTGCACACTGCTGAAGTTGACATTGGAACCAGGTTATAGAGGGGTGGTGTGCATCTTTTAGCTGAGATCTCTAGCCCCCTAGGCACTCTACGTTGGAGCTCAGTGTATGTTAAGTGCCTCATGCAGTGCCTGGCTCATGACAAGGGGGCTCAGATTCCTTGAGAGGCTCGTTTCTTGCTATTTTCCTCTGCACTCTGTGCTCCAGCCTCACTGGCTTTCACTTAGTTTTGTAGGTACAGCCAAGCCTTTTCTGGCCTCAGAATATATTATCGCTTCCAGGATATGTCATCTTCCTCCTCTTCACCTAGGTAACTCCTAGTCATGGTCTCCCCTGGAATATCACTTTCCCCTGGAAGCCTTCCCTGAAGTCCTCTAGATTAGATTAGATTTTTTCTTTTTCCACATATGCTGATGGAGCACCTCAGTCCTGTCCTAGTACAAGGCAGTAGAAGCAGAGACAGCATAGCAAGTTAAGGACATGTACTTGAGCCAGACGGCCTGGGTTCAAATCTCAGTTTTGCTAATTACTAGCCATGTGAACTTGGACAAATTTTATTTATCATCTCTAAGCTTCAGTTTCTTCATCTATAAAATGGAAATGATGATAGTGCTAATCTCATCTGAGTTTTATGAGAATTAAAATAGCTAGAACCTTTAAATGATTTAGAATGGTGCTTGCCACCTAATATGTATTACACATTAATAAATATGTATTATTTTAACATAAAAATATGTATTATTTTAATGCAAACTTTTATTATTAAAAGTATAGTGTGTATATATATATATACACACACACACATATATAAGCATAAATTTAATGTTTTTTAGATTATCTTTTACCCATAGAAAATAAGTTGCTTATAACAGTTTTAGGACTATGTCTGTTTCCCTCACTGTTTATTAGGTGCCTGTGTGCAGCACATATAGGTAAATGACATCCTCGGTTGCTGGAACCCAAATTTCATTGCTAACAGGTTCAATTTTAGTTCCTGCTAATGGGAAGCTTCCTGTCTGAGACCTGGAGGTGAAATGGAGTTAGAATATCTTTGGGCTTATGGGGCCCCTGGGTGGCTCAGTCGGTTGAGTGTCTGATTTCAGCTCGTATCATGAGTCCCTGATCAGGCTCCCTGCAGTCGGCACAGAGCCCCTTCAGATCCTCTGTCCGCTTTTCTCTCTGCCTCTCCCCCAACTCACTCCCTTTCTCAAAAATAAGTAAACATTAAACAAAGAAGAATTGCTTTGGGCTTTTGGACCTGTGGAGGCAGCTGGCCAGGGCAGTCTTCTTTGGAGTCGACCCCTCTGGCAGCAGATGATAAAAACTGGCTTCTGAATGGCTGCAGGGCAATGGTAGTTCATATAAATGCACTCTTTTGCAGTGATGGTAGTGGCTTCCTATAATTCCTGATTTCTGTAGAATATGTCCAGTCCCTCCCTGGTTCCCTACCTCCATCTCATTTCTAATCCTTTACGTAACCCAATGCCATGTGAAGAAGTGCACCATCTTGCACTGAAATATCTAGAATTGTATCATTTGCCTAGCTAAATCTTGACTAATAGTATTACAGGTACTAACTTGGAGGTTACTTAGAATTTTAAATAGAAGTCCAGTTATGTAGTATATTCATTCCTAGTGAAGAGACTATATACTTCTGATTAGGCAAGAAACTGTTATTCAACAGTATTTTTTAAAATACCTATACCAGACACTATTTTAGGATGTAATGTAATCATATGTGATATTTTTGGTATGCATGTGCTTGATTTCAGGGTGTTCTGGATTAGATCATAACTGTAATGTCCAACTTAGCTTTCTCCATTATCCTATGCACTTATGTGGAAGCATTCTGTATTTCTGTATGAGAAGGTATTTTCTCTCTTCCTGAGTTCAACTATATCGTTATATCTAGTTTATGTCTTTATTGTCTCTGATGGGCCATAAGACTCCTGTAATTCCACATGTAATGTCAGATTGGCTAAACTCATGGGTATTAGAAACTTTTTTTCAGAAAAATTACCAACATTCCTCATGGGATTGAAATAACAATATTTTGTGATGGAATTTACATCACTGCTATTGCATCGTTGGAATAATGGTATGAGTTTGGGAACTGATAGCTTGTATTAGAAGCAGTTCATGTTAAGTCTATAAATATAGTATGGAATTTTCTTTCCTTTCAGAATGAACATAACTAAATATTTTTTGTTTTCTCTTCCTTCAAAAGAAAATTTTCCATTAAATCAGACCTCAATATATTCTCTTAGTCTGAGAAAAAGTCTATTTCTTCTTAAGACACTGTAATTTTCCCTCTGTCTTTACATCCTTCCATCTTATTAAGTAGCCTTGTCCTCTTATGTCTTATTCCCTTTACTGATGAAATGGTTCCCTCCTATGTGTCACCTTCCTAGAAAACGCTATGCAGAAATTTCAACACTTCTACATGAGAAAAAACAACAGACTGTATGAAAAGTTGTAACTCAGCTTTGGCCTGAGAGTAAGAAAGCTGAATTATGATTCTATATTTACTCCTTACTACCAATAAGACCTCTCTGGATCTCATTTCCTCATTTATAAAGGGATTGTTTCTCTTGCCCTCCTGGGCTTTCCATATAACTTGTGTGATTTTACCTTAGTGTCTCCATGATATATGAATGGCATGATAGCTCGATATCATCGAAGACTCAGGTTGCTTCTAGTTTTATCTGCCAACATCCTCATAAGTGCAACATCCTTGGCAGGATGAAGGGTGAAAAGGAAAAGGGCAAAAATAATGAAATACAGATTTTTACCATAATGATGCCCCAACTACAATTGGGATCCTGTTTATAAGGAATAGGACAGAATGGATATTGGGTAGGCTTACCACATAGGGTTGTTAATAATACCATCTCATTCTTCATGTATTTATTTATTCAGCTAGCAGATCTTTATTGAGGGCCTTCTTTGTACCAGGCATTCTCTTCAGGTGCTGGGCATTTGGTAGTAAACAACATAGACATTGCCCTGTCCTTCATAAAGCTTAGTAGAAGCTACTAGACTTAGTTGGAGAGCTATATATTAAAAACAAACCCCCAAAATAAATATAAAATATACCTTAAAATATGTGATCTGATGGGAAAAAAATGATCATTATAAAAAGGCAACAGAGCTGCCAAACTTGGATTAGAAGTTCAGATGTCTTGGGGTGTCTTGGTGGCTCTGTTGGTTAAGTATCTGACTATGGCTCAGGTCATGATCTCATGGTTTGTGGGTTCGAGTCCGTGTTGGGCTCTGTGCTAACAGCTCAGAGCCTGGAGCCTGCTTTAGATTCTGTGTCTCTCTACCTCTGCCCCTTCCCTGTTCATGCTCTGTGTCTCTCTCAAAAATACATAAATATTTAAATTTAAAAAAAGGAGTTCAGATGCCTTCTAAGAAAATGATATTTATACAGGAGTTGGATCCTTAGAATAATAGAATGGGTGGCAAGGAGAATCTTGGAACTGATGCAATCATGTGTTTAGAGATTCCACAAAGGCCAGTGTGGCTGGAAATTGGAAAGTGTTCTTGGAGGGGAAAGAGGAACAGGAGGCAAAGTTGGCCAGAGGACACAGGGAGAGAAAAAACGGAGTGACTGCATGGGTCAGTGTACAGAGGTGTTCGCTTTCACAGGAGTTGAACGTTAGTGATTTATGAAGGTTGTGATGAGGGGAGCCCAGAGCCTTGTCAGCACTGGAATGTACTATCAGGTTAGAAAACGTTATTGGTTTTGCTAAGAAAAATGAATTTATCCTGGTTGATGGTGAGTCACAGAAGTGTTGTTATAGAAATGGTTGTTGGTGGTGGTAGTGGTGGTGGGTGCTAGTGGATGTACAAGTGGCAGGGAGCTCAAGGAGGTAGCTGTGTGGAGGATGAATTTAAAGAAAACAATATGAGAGGCAGGAAGACCTAAAGAAATTATTTAAAAAGTCTAGGTAAGTGATAATAAAAGCACAAACTTAGTAGTATCAATTGTGCATTTTTGTTTCTAAATCAAGAGACAAGGGCAGTACTTATCCAACAACAACAACAAAAAAAAGCCCAGAACATAAATACAGTAATAGTACTAGCCATTTCTTTGAGGCTGGGCAGAGTTTAAAGTTCTTTCCTTAAGACAGCTGAGCTGAGTGTGGAGCCTGCTTAGGAATCTCTCTCTCCCTCTGTCCCTCCCCTGCTCATGCATGTGCATGCTGTCTCCCTCTCTCTCTCTCAAAAAATTAAAAATACAAAGTTCTTTCCTTAAATCCATTTAATTAATTCTTTTAACAAACTTACTATTCCTTTATACTTATAGTATTACATGACTTTATGGAGAAAATAGTGTAAGGGTAAGATCATTATGCTTTCTTTCTTTCTTTAACAAAGCAGAGGGAGCTGACTGTGGTCTACTCTGTTCTCCTTAGTGTGAGGACTTATAAACATAATAGGCCTGAGAAGAAGCCACATCTTCTGAATTCACAGGGCATATTCCTGGCTCTTCTAACCTTTAGAACTGTGAACACATCCCTCTAATTCTTCTGAGTTAATTCCAAGATTAACAGAGAAATCCTTCATAAGGCATACAAGAGACAATCAGAAGGTGAGCCTTTCTTGTCACTCAAGGAGATAAAGAAAAAAAGTTTGTTAGGTTTTCTACTTTTCTGTATACACTTGTATGAAATTCTTTTCAGAATTTGTGGACGTTTTTATGATCCTTTAAATCATACTTGTAATGCATACTCACCAATACTCTCTTTCATACTCTCTTCTCTCTTGGTATGGGGGACCTTTCTGTTCTCAAGATTGTTTAAGTTCCCCTGTAATAGGCACAGAGATGTTAAGCAACATGTGTAAAATCGCACCAATAGTTACTACTAGAACCAGGAATTAAAAACCAATAAAGGCATTGTGATGGTTAATTTTAGGTGTCAACTTGGCTAAGATGTAGTACCTAATTATATAAACAAATGCTAATCAAAGTCTTGTTGTGAAAGTATTTGTAGATGTAGTTAACATGTTCAATCAGTTAATTTTAAGAATTCAATTCAGAAGTAAATCTTGTTACTTTCTTCATCTTTATATCATAGAAATCCAGTTGCTTTATAATGGTTTCAATAAAGAATTCTTTTTTCAAGAACGAATGTAAAATTTCTTGGATATCAGCAATTTCATATGGTTTACTCTATTATCAGTTTTAAAATGATCTCTAACACTTCACTGACTACTATGTTCCCATGAGTGTTGTTTCTTATGAGGACTAGTATTCCTGTATGGCTCTTTGGCTACTTTCCTCTGCAATTAGAATGGAAGCTTGGAGGTATTAAAAGAAATAATACTGGTACAGGTGATTATAAGGAATTGAATTGAGTTTTGAGTCACTTTTTTGGTGAGTGACATCAAAGACAATGGATTCCTAAGTTTCTTTCTCTCTAATTTTGAAATACAGAATTCTTCCCTTTCAATGGCTTTGATAGAATACCTGATTCTTTCTGGAAGGGAATATTAAGATACGGGATTCAGTTATTGAAACTTTCTCTTACTGGGCTTGTTGACTCTAATATTTTTAGTGCCATAAATAAAATTTTCTATTTTACCACCATTAACACACTATGGTGGTCTTTGACTCAAAATTACACACACACACACACAAGCTGTCAAACTGCAATGGAAAATCCTAAGAGCTTATATTCATCACTGACTACCTGTGTAATCTTAAAATCACTTGATGTCCACATCTATGATGTAGAAATAATAATAGCTCATGATTATGAATTAATTTGAAAACTATTAAAAGTTATGTCTCTGGACTTATGTGGAGTAAGAAAGCATTCCCAATAGGGAATATACGTTTATGAAAGTCACTGATACTAGCTGTCCAAGAATACTTTGCAACTACTGGGCTCAGAACATTGTACCTGGTGCTAGGGGACTTTACAAACTCAAGAAATGAAGACTCTATACTTTAAACACTGTGATTGACTAATTTACTGATGAGTTCAGAAACACAGTATGACCTAAAATGCAGGTGCCTGAGTTGATGGGTGCCGTGACTCCTCAAAACCTTTTATATCCTGTATGATTCTAAGATTACTGTGTATGAAGGTGAGAGAGCATCAGATGGGTGGGTTGGCAGAGTGATTTCCTCTCAGCAGAATTCATAACAAGATGTTTACAGCAAGAAAACCCCTATGAACAAACTGCTGTGGACCTCAAAGTGATTATTCTTATAGGAAAGAAAGCTGGGAACTTTGCAAAACTTGTGCCTCATCGAAATGACTCTTATTGTCTAGATAAGTTTTGATTGAAAGTTCAATTGCTTAAGGCTCAGAAGGATGAGCCCTAATAATACATATTATTTTGTAAGGAATAAGGACAGTTTAGCCTGCTGCTTCTTTTCACTTACTCTCGCATAACAACAAGCCATCATACTGGTTATCACTGGGGGCCAAAAGCTGGGTTTGAAAGGTTCAGACCGACCTCAGATGCTATCATACTGAGTTATCCTCTAGTTTCAGGGCTCTTGACTGTCACAAACTTACATTAAATTATTTTCACTGGCTTAGCTCTATTCCTACTACCATAACTCTGTATTTTCATATACCCATGCTATCTCCTTTGCTAAAGACACAGCCACAGACCTGTCCAAATAATAATAAGTTGGGTAGAGTTTTCATATAAGAGATATTGTGAATATATTTTATTGGTAGTGTTAAATTAATGATTTGTTTTTTTACCTCTAGCTGCTCTATAACTCTGTCTTCCCCATATTTAATATATCAGCCATCTCTGATAGAAAGGTGGTTTGTCTATGGTTGACATTTTGGGGGGCTGCGGGGGGTGCTTCTTATATTTGAAATGCAATATTAAGAAACATACCAGTAGCATCGGCACTGCAGAGCATCACAACACCAGGCCACATGTCCCCCTAGAGAAAATGGCATCCTACTTAAGTAAAATGCACTATATACTTACTGGATTTCATTTATAACATTATCTAACCTGTCCATGTCAGTGTAACAACCATCATTTTAGGTATCTGTGCTAGGCAGATAAATAGTCTCTTCAAAGATGTTGATTGTAATCTCTGGAACCTGTCAATATATCACTTTACGTGGTAAAAGGAACTTCTCAGGAGTGATTAATTTAAGGGCTTTGAAATCAGGCATAGATGCTCAAAAGTGGCATACCTTTTTCAGCTGTTCTCAGAGGGAGACCTAAGTATGGAATAATGGAAAAAGAGATGCATGTTGCATATTTTGAAGATGGAGGAAGGGGTCCATGAGT
The DNA here is from genome assembly GCF_003009895.1 of Hyaena hyaena. NCBI lineage: Eukaryota > Metazoa > Chordata > Mammalia > Carnivora > Hyaenidae > Hyaena > Hyaena hyaena. The sequence goes on along the minus strand of NW_024081788.1, from coordinate 522,090 downwards.
CAAGAAATGTGAGTGGCCTCTAGGAGCCGGGAAAGATAAAGAAATAGATTCTCTCCTAGAGCCTGTAGAAAGGAATGCAGCTCTGCTTAAGACTAGATCTCAGCCCAGTGAGAACCATGTCGGACTTGTGAGTTACAAAACTGAAATATGATAAATTCATGTTGCTTTAAGTCACAAAGTTTGTAGAAATCTGTTATAGCAGCAATAAAAGCTAATACAGCATCTTGGCCTTCTGGACTACAAGTATCTGTGAAAATCGAGGTGTAGGTTCTGAGAAGATATCTTTCTAAACTTTTGAATTACATTCTGTTATATATTGCCTTTTCTCCCTCCTTCTAGAGTCAATGCCTCTCATACCCCAAAATAGTAAGATAACCTTCAAAACAAAGATAAATAAATAAATAAATATATATATATATATATATATATGTATGTATGTATATACACACACACACTTCTATACACACACACATATATGCATGTATATAGTGTACATATAAATACATATACATATACATATGTATAATATATATACATAATGTATGTATATATAATAGTGATATATAGAGACACCTGGGTGGCTCTGTCAGTTAAGTCTTAACTTATGCTCAGGTCATGATCTCACAGTTCATGACTTTGAGCCCCACATTGGGCTTCTGCTATCAGTACAGAGCCTGCTTTGGATCTTCTGTGTCCCTCTCTCTCTGCCCCTCCCCTGCTTGCCCTCTGTCTCTTTTTCTCTCTCAAAAATGAATAAACATTCAATTTTTTTAAGAATAGTGATATATAATATGTATATACATATGTGTATGTATATGTGTGTATGTATATGTATATATATAACATACGTATTATATATAATAGTGAATGGTGACATTCAGGAAAATCTTGTTGCTTCATTAAAGGTATAGGAAAGTTGTGGACAGAACATAAGTGGCATTTGGCAAGGCAGGTAGGAACTACATGATATATGTCCCTCTACAAGGCATGGTAAGGAGTTCAAGTTAAATTTTAAGGAAAATAGGAAATTTTTGACATGTTTTAAGCAAGGATGTCATTGTCATCTATGAAGTATCTAAGACTTTACCCTACTGGTAACAGACTACCAGAGTTTCAAGGTTGCTGACAGAAGATATGACACTCATGGGTTAGAGATAAATGACTTTACTGCTCATGGAAGAGGAAGTGCTACTAACTCAGATATAGAGCAATGGAGGAAGAGAGAGGGTGGGACTTCAAATCAAACATGGAGTCAGACTCTAATATAATGAAATCTGTCTCCTAAATCATATAAGCTTAGGTTAAATGTTTTTTGCATTCAAGACAAATGATCTGAGAGTGTACTATGAAGATGAAAAGGTCATAACATAAAATTTCAGTCCCTAGAAAAAATCTGGAGCACTTGGATAGAAGTAATTAGGGCAGAGGGCTTGGTGTTTCAGACCTCCGAGATAAAATTTGAATATCAAAATCTTTTCCTATATTAAAAATAATTTTTTTGAAAGAGAGAGAGAGCCAGCACATGAGTGGGGGAGGGGCAGAGGGAGAGAAAGAGAAAGAATCCCAAGCAGGCTCCATACTCAGCATGGAGCCTGACATGGGGCTCCATCTCGCAACCGTGAGATCATGACCTGAGCCAAAATTCAAGAGTCAGCCACTCAACCAGCTGAGCCACCAAGGCGCCCCAGAAAGAATTTTATATTATTATATACTTATTAATCTCTTAATTTTACTACTTCACTATTTTAAAATATGTCCTATCATTTAAATAAGGTTCTTTCCATCTGCTACAAATTTTCTGACTTAAGGCCAGAACATTTACTGATTAATTACTCGCTGCATGTTTTCTAATAGATTATTTACTATCCACATCATCAGACTTCTCACAAAAAGTACTTTGGCTAAAGGTATCCCAGAGAAAAGAAGCTAGAACTTTGAATTGAAAGGTCTCATTTGTAATTTAAATCTGTGACTAAATTAAGGTGTGAGAAATATTGTGATTAGAATAGATAACCAGAAGCTAGAAAAAACAAATGATAACTGAGAACATTTAAAAATATTTAATATATTTTTTATTTGGTTTAAAAAATGTCTGTGAATGGAATTTTAGAAAATGAGGTTATTGTGCTTTATGGGAGGTGACAGAAAACTATAGTCTGAAAGCCATAGCTAGCCTACTACCTGTTTTTATACAGCTCATGAGCTAGAATACTTTTTATAGTTTTAAATGATTATATTTTAAAGGTTATATATGTACTTATATAATATCCTTAATTTTGCTTCTTGTCTTACAAAGTCTAAAGTATTTAGTTTCTGGGGTGCCTGGGTGGCTCAGTTGGTTAAGCGTCCAACTTCGGCTCATCATGATCTCACAGTTTGTGGGTTCAAGCCCCGCATTGGGCTCTGTGCTGACAGCTAGCTCAGAGCCTGGAGCCTGTTTCAGATTCTGTGTTTCCCTCTCTCTCTGGCCCTCCTCTGCTCACACACACACACACTCTCTCTCAGAAATAAATAAAACATTAAAATATATTTAGTGTCTGATCCTTTGCAGAAATAAAATTTGCCACCTCAATTTAAGGAATAGATTCAATTCAGGGCTCATATTGGCATGGAATTTTTGAGAAATAAGCAAAATACTTAGAATTTGAAGAACAAAAGAATAAGAAAAAACCTCTTCAGGGTTATATGTTTAGAATCTGGCGTTTAATATGTGGAACATTATTATCTTTTATTTTTTTTATTTTTTTAAAAATATTTTTATTTATTTCTAGGAGAGAGAGAGAGACAGCGTGAGCAGGGGAGGGTCAGAGAGAAAGGGAGTCACAGACTGAAACAGGCTCCAGGCTCTGAGCTGGCAGTCAGCACAGAGCCTGACGTGGGGCTCGAACCCACGAATCGCGAGATCATGACCTAAGCGAATGTCGGACGCTTAACCGACTAAGCCACCCAGGCGCCCCAACATTATTATCTTTTAAAGACTTGCAGTGAACCATGCCAAGAAAATACAGTTGACTTTAACTGCTGTGGCAAGGGCAAGTGACTTTAAGCCTTGGTCCTGAGGTCTTCATAGTTTGGTACCTTTGTTCATAACTGACTATTTCCATAGAAGCAAGTCCTCACAAAGAAGATTTGAATCAAAGAAATAAAGACCTCAGCAAAGTTATGGGAGTGGTAGCCTTCACAAAAAGCAAGCAAACCATGCAGGTGTTCTGAGACAAAAAGTAGTTTGGTGGGAGTATGCCTGGCATATTAGTTGAACTACTAGGAAGCTAGCGTGGCTGGAAAAAAATGGGGCAGTTGTGGGAGATGGTAATGTGATAAAGCTAGTACAAATTAAATAGCTTTTTTTAATGTTTATTTTTGAGAGACAGAGAGACAGTGTGAGCGAGGGAGGGGCACAGAGAGAGGGAGACACAGAATCTGAAGTCGGCTCCAGGCTCTGAGCTGTTAGCACAGAGCCCGATGCCGGGCTCGAACCCACAAACTGTGAGATCATGACCTGAGCCGAAGTTGGATGCTCAACCAACTGAGCCACTCAGGTTGCCCCAAGGCTAGTACAAATTAAAAGGGAGCCAGACTGTGGCTTGTTAGCCTCTGATGACTTTGTATTTGAATTGGAAGGAAAATAAGAGAAGTTTTTAAGCAGTGGATCTATTGGTGTTGTTCAAAGTTAGTGGGAAGAATAATACCTATTGATGCTGCCAGAATGGACCATGGTGGATACCAGAGTGACTCACTCAACATTTTCCCAGTGATATTCTATTGTATTTTTTGTATGGTTGAAATTTATACTTTCCTTCTAAGGGTTTCTTACATCTCTGTTTTTGGATTGTGGTTTAGTTTGTGCCAAAGAGATGCATTTGTGCGAAGATTAAATTTGGAACCGTAAATTGTGTTAGGTAGGGAGGCTGTGGCACTGCAGATGTCCACTGCAGATAGAACAGGTGCTGTACTGTTCTGGAGACATCATCCATGGCAATGGCTTTTTGATTCCCAGACTGCAGCAAAGGCAGCCTATTATTGGAGCCAACGGTTCAGCTGATGCCTTCCTGATCTTTTTATTCTAGTTAAGGCCGTTTTTTTTTTCCGTTAGAAAATAGTCCTAGTTGTGGCTTCCTGCTCTCTATATCATAACTAAGGTAGTGTGTTTGTAAAGACAGCTGTTGGGAATCACCATTTCCCATTTCCTTAGCTCCCTACTGTTCTTAAAGAGCAGTTCCCTGAACAGAACTGTTCTGTGATGTGATTCTAGTAGTTATTCTTGGAAACCCACTGTAGAATCTGTTCCTCCACCCATTAGAAGGACTCTAGAAGCACATAATTTCTTTTGGCCTTATAAAACAAGTCCGTTGCTTGAAATGGAATTCTAGATGATATAAGGAAATTGAATGTTTCTTTCACCCTTCGAGTTACCAATATGAGGTGTCATCTGGATCTGTGCACTTTGAAATCAATCCAAGGACCTTAATAGAAGACAAAAATAGAAACTTCTAAAGAGGTGGAGAAGGCCACAATGTAATTTGAATACATTCTATATCATGACAATATTTAGCATCAAAACAAGTGGGAAGAAAAAATTGAATGAATAAACTCATTTCAGAGGAAGGTAAAAAGAAAATTTACAAGCATGAATTCATGAGATTTGGATTAAAAAAAGTACTTTTTTTTTTGCTATGTTCCATCATCATGCCTCCTTTGTTGTACAGATTTTGCTCCTTAATACCCTTCTTTAAATAGAATCAAGAGATTAAAGAATAGATGATTCTATACTTAAGATAGGCGTATTCTACTTAGGCCTACAACATCTTATCAGCGCCAGAAATAAGGATGCTTTCATAATAGTTTGAAAGGATAAAAAGTCTGAGGAGAGACTGCTAGAAGATAGGTAGTGACAAATTGAACATCAAAAAGAAAAAAAATGATTAATTTAAAACTTGTTTTGTCTGTAAAATGTCCATGATGATAAGGAAGAGAAATATTAATTGTTTTAGAGAAAAGCCTGTCAGGAGTCGTGGAGGCTCTCAGATTTTATTACTTCTGCAAGCTCACAAGTCAGCCTGCCAGAGTTTCACATGAGCTGGCAAAAGATAGCGACTCCTGGGTCAGAGCCAGAGGATTTGGTTACTAATGGCACAGTAGGCAGTGTGATTTTCATGTTTGAATTCTTTACCCTTTTTCCCCAAATCCCCCAGTGCAGGTCCAGGTGGATGGTGCACCCACAGAGTATTTGTACTACAGCTGAGGAAAAATAAGATTAGAAATCCTAATTCTTTTTTTAAACTTTTTTTTAAAGGTTTTATTTATTTGTTTTCAGAGAGAGACAGAGCATGAACAGAGGAGGGACAGAGAGAGAGACAGACACACAGAGTCTGAGGCAGGCTCCAGGCTCTGAGCCATCAGCACAGAGCCTGATGCAGGGGCTCAAACCCATGAACCATGAGATCATGACCTGAGCTGAAGTCAGATGTTTGACTGACTGAGCCACTCAGGGGCCCCCGGAAACCCTAATTCTTAAAGGGGCTGCCAACAAACCCATGCAACTTTCCCTCAGAGGGAGATGTTACCTTAATTACCTTGATCAGGAAACAGATCTGTCCTCTGCCCCAGAGGCAGTTTCATTACAGGATACTTCTGAACACAAATTTATACAAGCCATGCAAAAATGTAATGGAAGAATTGTCCCCTTCACAAAACCAAACCTGAAAATGTGAGTACATTGATTGCTGAGTGATTTCCGCAGAAGGTTGAAAAAGCCTAATTATCCAATTGTTAAAGGAAAGGGATACACTTTATTGGGCAGATATAATCCCTTCCTCTTTGGTTAGTGAGGTATTTAAGTTCACCCGATACATAAGTTATATGCCATCCGCTGAATTGTTACTGTGAGAATGTGGAATTTTATATTTATATCCTTAGAAAAGGATTTGGAAAGGATCAGTAAAGTCTGAATTCAAGTCTGTGAAAGATATTTGCCTGGAAACTGACCTTGACTTTACCCTCTCACCATAACAATTCAGGAAAGTCATGGACTTATTTCTCACCAGGAAACTGTATCTAGGAGCACTCAGACACAGTTCCGGAGTCTTGGGGAAGCTGGGGACTCGAGTGCAACATTTGGAACAGGAGCAGTTTGGAACACACGTGCAAATGGTGCAGTGAGCGCCTGCGCTGGGCAGAGAGAGTGCTCAGTGAGCATTTAAAGTTCTTCGGCCCTGGGCTACCTGAGGCCTGGGAAGGCACGCCTCCTCCTTCCTCCTTCTGAGGAGCCTTTTCTTTGTTTCCAGCTTTGTTTAATCATCACTGTAGTTTCTGAATTCTTTGCTATCAGTGCAGGTTTCTGTGCCATGAGTTTATTTATGGTGTCTTATTATTCACAGCATAATCCCGCCGTGTTACGTTATGCCCTCTCTCAATTTTAAACTATTTGTTGTTCTTTGGATATTCCTTGCTGTTTTATACCTCCATCCATTTCAAAATAAGAGAATATTAATGTAGTGATAGTGTACTAAACTCATCCCCTTTTTTTTCTATCCTTTCTTTCCCCGTTTAGGCAAATATAATAATTTTCTGTTTATAGATGATAATGTTGTTTGCTACACTTTGTTTTCTGGTGATATATTCTTTTTTTTTTTTTTTTTAGTTTTTATTTAAATTGCAGTTAGTTAACATACAGCATCTACTGAGATTCTTGTTTGCATTTAGGGGCAAGCACACCCCTAACAGAGTTAGGATAAAAGTATAATTAAAAGTTAACAGAAAAAGAAACTCAATTTAATATTATATTCTCTCTCTAAGACAAGACATAAAATACAACTTTACAAAAGACTTAATGTCTCACAAACACAAAAGGTTTCTTGCATTCTTAATATACCTTTGTAGACAGGCAACAGGTCCTGAAAAACATATGCAAGTATTAATATGCAAATATGCAAAACTAATTTGCTCACTCATCTGTTGTACTTGTTGAATATAAAATAAAGAGATGTGCGTAATGGTATCGAATATGAAATGAGAAAGGCTACAGAGAGGCCATAGAGCTTTGTGGTTAAGTGCGTGTTATCTGGAGTAGGGCTTTCTGTGGTAGAATTATGGTTCCACTGCTGATAAAATGTGGGGTCATAAACAAGTTTCTTAATTTGGGGACTTCAATTTCCTTGTCTGAAAATTAGTATGATTCCTTTTTTTTTTTTTAAGTTTATTTATTTTATTTGAGAAAGTGTAAGTTACGGAGGGGTAGAGAGGGAGAGAGAGAGGGAGAGAGAATCCCAGGCATACTCCACAAATCAGTGTAGAGACTGATGCAGGGCTTAAACCCATGAATGGTGAGATCATGACCTGAGCAGAAGTCAGATGCTTAACCTACTGAGCCACCAGGTGCCCCATGACTGAGCTGAAGTCAGACATAACTAAATGAGCCCCTGAAGTGGCCCAGGTATGATTCTTTTTTTTTTTTTTTAAGGAAAATGTACTTGTTGGTCACTATGAGGATTTGATGCATAAATCTACGTCAGATAATCAGGACAGTACTGGGCATATATATTTGCATAGAATATACCTGTATGTTCACATAAAATTTTTGGTATAAGTTACTGACTCAGGGAGTTGGGAATGAGAATCTTGATATCTGCGTTTAGAAAAAGACAGGGTTTGGGGTGTATGGGTGGCTCAGTTGGTTAAGCATCCAACTTCAGCTCAGGTCATGATCTTATGGTTTGTGAGTTCAAGCCTAGAGCCTGTTTTGGATTCTGTGTTTCCCTCTCTCTCTGTCCCTCCCCTGCTCATGCTCTGTCTCTCTGTCTCTCTAGCTTTCTCTCTCAAAACTAAATAAGCATTAAAAATTTTTAAAAATAAAAGAAAAAGGGTTTTCAGAGTATGCCCTTTTACTGTTTACATTTCCTACCAAATTCATTTTTCTATCAATTAAATAACCTGATTAATTTGAAAGGACTGAAAATAAACAAGAGTACGATGGTGTAGAATTTTATAGCCAAATCGCAGTTACCAGTACAGTCACAGAAAAATAGACAACAGAGTTTTACAATTTTATTTTAAACATTTGATTGTTTTGTTTTACACTGAAAACTGAGAAAATAGTTCCTATCAAAAGTACTGTTCTGCCCATTAGTGTCCTATAAACTTTTCATAAGATTTTCTTCTTTGAAATAGTTTAAGTATTTTTAGATGATGCATATTTAAGATTTTCCCCATGTCTGATTACATAATCAATCCTCAGTTTTAGTCATTTTATTTTTATTTTTTTTAAATTTTTTTTTTTAATGTTTTACTTATCTCTAGGAGAGAGAGACACAGCGTGAGCAGGGGAGGGTCAGAGAGAGAGAGGGAGTCACAGACTGAAACAGGCTCCAGGCTCTGAGCTGGCAGTCAGCACAGAGCCCGACGCGGGGCTCGAACTCACGNGAGGGTCAGAGAGAGAGAGGGAGTCACAGACTGAAACAGGCTCCAGGCTCTGAGCTGGCAGTCAGCACAGAGCCCGACGCGGGGCTCGAACCCACGAACCACGAGATCATGACCTAAGCGAAAGTCGGACGCTTAACCGACTAAGCCACCCAGGCGCCCCAGTTTTAGTCATTTTAGATAGCCTCCTCTTTTGGAGAAAAGAAAATGATTATGAACAGTTTTTCTACAACCTAAATACTAAACATGAGCTCAGGGGAAAAAAAGGTTTGAATGTGTAAGCAAAGACAACTCAGTAGGAGGCAGCTCTCTGACATTATGAGGATGCTTCTGAGGAGTTCTATTCTGTTCAGACTAGGTCCTTGTGCCCAGAAGAGGACAGAACGTCAGAAATGAGCATGCCTTCACAGTACCTTTGAGTTGGGAATAAAATGGAGTAGATCTAGTTCACAGGATTGGCATTATCTGCGTTTTTCCAGTCAGCAGAAAACTTGAACCATGGGAGAGAAAGAGTCAGTCATTGTATTTCTAAATTTTAAAAAGTAGGAAGAGTTGAGTTGGAAGGAATAGGAACACAGCAAGCTGGAGAGCAAGTTGGGTCTTTACTCAACAAGATGGCTGCTAGAGTCGGGGGAGAGAGGGAAGCACAGAACTGGCATAGCGGAAAGCTAACAGGGAGGACATTCTCGTTATTTCCTTGAGGTTTATTATCTTGCTATCCTTGATTTAAGTCATCCATTAAACTACCAATATCTCTCCCTTTGGCATTACAGAGGCTTAAGAACATCTTGTCCTTACTTAATGTATATGCTGTCTAGACTCCTTTATTCCCACCTTGACACTAAGCACAAAATATTCCGTAATAGTACTCCATCTAGCAAATATCTCAGTGCCTTTTCTTCATTCTCAGGCACCTGACATTTATCAAACAGTGTAGAGGAACTGTCTCTCCCTGTCACCACACAAAGATGCCAGATGTTCACATTTCTTTCAAGTGATAGCATCCAGGAGAACTACACACTTGGTATTTGAGCAGGAGGCTATAGGCCTCTGTGCTTATTTGGCTGAGCATGCAACTTAATTCCCCCCACCCCAGATCCAAAATTGACATCAGCACGAGCACACTAGAGTTTAACTCTTATAGAATATGGTTTCAGGACTTCTTCGTTTGGTTAATTGCTACAAAAATGAATGCAAGTTAAAGTTGTGTCTCAGTCACCCTCCAAAGACCACTAAATTCTTAGTTTTACAAATAATGCGTGTAAGTTGAGGTAATATTTCATGTAATCTGTAATCTAAAAATTTGATTGGTGCCTTATAGGCTTCAGGCCTCTCATAAGTCCACCTGTATGTGAGGCATCCGATCCTGACATTCTGTGCCTGCTCCAGAGCCAGAGCAAAACAAATGAAGCACGGTGCTGGCAGGAGGTACTTAGTGCCACGAGAGCAGGTGATGAATCCCTTTTCATGCGTTTGGGTTATGAAAAGGCAGTAATGTAAAGCGTTCTAGAATACCTGATAGCCAAGGCTACCGTATAACTGAGGCGGCAGAGCTGGTCAGTCCTATGAGTTCGGAATTGGGAAATGTAGCAGATAATCAAACTTTCTAATTCACTTTCTTTTTAGGTGCCTGTCCAAAGACATTATTTGAGAGCATATTTTATGTTCCATCACACCTTAATATTATGAAAGCTAGAGTCCTACTTGCTCCAGAGAATTTCTCAGCTTCTGATGAAAATAAGAGAAAGGGAGAGAGAATGAGGTGATGTTGTAGGCACCAAATAAATGGAAATAAAATGAAACCTGCATGAGTGGGAGGTGCTGTGGAGCTCTAGAGAGGGTGAGTCCAGAGTTCTTTCCCTGTGGCCAACCCTCACGCCCCTTCCCCTGCGCTGGGAGTTATATGGATTCTACAGCACTGTTAGCAACAGCTCAGGCACTTTCTTTTAAATCATTTCTAAACCAAAAGGATTTAATAATCTAATGCTATTAGAACTAGGTTCTTTTAATTTTTTTTCTTTGGGAGACAAAAAAGGTAGGTTGTCTGGACATGCTGCAGATGTGGCTCTGATGTTCATGTAGTGAAATGTGCAATCAGGAGAACATTTGTGTATAGAGAAGAAAGACACAAAAGCATCTCCTGCATTGAAGAGGTCTTGTGGTATGTGAGGATATGCTTCGTCATAAAGGAGACAGCTATATCTGTTTCTGTTTTGAGGAAGGGGAAAAGAAAGCAATGTTCTGGTAACCTCTATCTAAATACATGCCTGGAATTATTTTGTGATTGTCAGGGAGAAAAGGTAAGCCCTTAAAAACGAGACTAAGTGGAAGCAGGAACATGCTGCCTTCTCCTCTGAGTGTGGCTTACTCTTTCCACCAAAGGAGCCAGCTCCATGTGTCTAAGGATGTCAGGAATTCATTCCTGATAGTCTTTGACAGACGGCATTGACACAAGCTAACATATAGGAAGTGCTTTGAGAAGTGGTGCACTCTTACTATATGCTTAGCACACAGTACAGAGCTTGTAACATTGTTGGGTGATTAGTACATATTTGTTAAATTAATATTTCAAAACATGAAATATTTCATGTAGCACAGATGTTCAAGATACGCGAGTCCCGGGTTGTAGATGTATGATCACAAAGATGAATTAAGGAATGGAATGGGTCAAGTCTATAACTGTTAACATATGGAGTCTATAAAGAGGAAGTCAAAGAAAAAAATTGAGAATTTAAAGTCTCTCTGGGCTGGGAACTTTGGATATATTTTGGGATAACAGAGATGCAAATAACAGTAAGACAGCCTCTGAAACAGAGCATTTAGATTACTGTAAAGAATAGAGAACTAAGTATGTTTAACTTTACAAGTGAATAATCTAGTTGAGAGACATAAAGGAGAAGTAGGGCAATAGGATCAAGATACACACACACACACACATTAATTTACATTGTGTACACACTGTATTATTAAATGCTCTGGAAATAGTAAAATCATTAATTATGCAGAGTATATGGAAGATTAGAAAATTCTTGTAGTAACAGGAAAAAATGAAATATAGGTCAATTTAATTACAAGAAGGAAATCTTATTCTTTTTTTTTTAATGTTTATTTTTGAGAGAGACAGAGCATGAGCAAGGGAGAGCAGAGAGAGAGGGAGACACAGAATCTGAAGCAGCTCCAACCTGTGAGCTGTCAGCACAGAGGCCAACATGGGGTTCAAACCCATGAACCACTGCTGGGAGCCGCACCGGCCTCGCTGGATGACCGTCACAGCAAGGAAATGGCAGCGTTTGCACAGCCCCTGCCATGAGAAATGAAAACTGGTATCTCCTTCTGCTACTACTGGCTCATGTTGGAAATGAGCCTGCGCATGCTGACCAGGCCTCACAATATTCTAGATCAGACCGATATTCCCCCCACAGATTGCTCATAAGGAAAAGCATATCTCTGCCTTTTCGAAAGAGACTTCAGATGAAAGCTCTGTGGATGATTGTCAAAAGGCTCTTCCTATGGGCCTTGCAGATCCAAGACTTAGATAATAAAGGGAGCAAAGAACACAAGAGTTACAATTGACTCTGGCCCTGAGAAAAGAGCCTAGTTTAGAGTTAAGGACAGATATCCACCCCCACCCAATTGTTTCTGCTTAGAGCACCAGCCCCCCTCAAGGCATTTGTGATCAGTATTTGGAATGACTTATCTGGCCTTGAAAATGCTGATTGCACCCTGTGAAGGAACCTATTGAGGAACTTCTTCTTTTGTGATTATGGGAGCAAAGGTGTTTCTTAAAAGACCTGTTTTCCTTAATACTCCTTAAACAAGCTATTGACCCCTGTCCACAAAGAAGTAACTTCACCCTTTTTATGCTAAAAACATTGTCTGGTATGCTAAAGATACCTTCCTTCCCCTTAGGATAAGCATCTAAGTCCCCTACCTCAATCACTAGTGATAAAGGTTATGCAGGAGTCTTCTACAAATCTATATTCTGGGAAATTCTTGCATACCAAAGAAGTTTGTCATCAGAAATCATTGTCTAAGGCAAATGCGACTTCTGTGCCATCCCCCAAGCACTTTATTATAAAATGAAGCTGAGCCCCAGTCAGAGCGGAGATGCCTGCCTGGTGACCAGAAAGATTCTTGTGGCTCTCCCACTCTCTCCCTCGCTGACACCGTCCATCCTTCAGGGACCCCTGGGCCTGGCCGGAGCCGGCCTCCGACAAACCATGAGATCATGACCTGAGCTGAAGTTGGGTGCTCAACCAGCTGAGCCACCCAGGTGCCCCAGGAAGTCTATTTTCTTTTCAAGAGGTCAGAAAGTGATGAGAGTTTAAAAATAGCAAGTGAAGAAAGTTCTTGAGAAAAGGGCAAAACATGAGACTCAAGAGCAAAGATTGTCATTTTTCCTATAAGCTCAGTTAATTAAACTATGGATGGAAAACTAAAGTTGAAGAGGTTGAGACAAAAAATAGCAAAATCAAAGAACAAAAGAGTAATTTTATAGATAGGCTTAAGGTCATGAAAATAGACAACACATCAAGACTCAATATACTTACCTGTAGACACATCTTTGATGATTGCCTAGGACCACTTCTGGGTGCAATTAATATGAGTAAAAATGTGAAACTATAAAAATGTTGACATGAGAACAAAAATAAAATAACAGCAATGATACCTTGTAAAAGGGAAAGATAGGATATAAAAAATTAGTACATTAACAGGATTTTATTCAAGAATGTTTTTATAGAAGTAGACAAAACTAGCTCATATCATGAGGAACCAAGCTATATCAATATATAATGGGTCCAAAAGCAAATGATTCCATGGGAATGTAAGGAAAACAGATTAAATGAGGAGATATAGGGAATATTTATGTTTAGATGACTGAAAATCTGTTATTTTAATAAGTCTGATTTTCTAGTTAAGATGATGGTATACCACTTATGTTAATGAAGAATTAGAAGATTTTACTTAATTTGTTAATTACTATATAATAGCACTTATTATGTTGGTAGGTAAGGTCATGGAATGGAGTAAGTATGGCTTTTGTGTGTTGACATCCCTGGCTTCAACTCCCACTTCCGCCATATTTTAGGTATGTATGAGTGTGTCACTATCTGACTGTGGGCTAGTTAAATTGTTTTGAGGTGATTCTTTTTTTCCTCTGGGTAAAGAGAAAAATAAAAATTATAATCTTTCATTTTATGAAAAATAGAGATATAATGCATAAAACAAGTAGCCCAGAATGTATGCAAGGCATCCAATAATTTTGTTCTTTCCTCTCTTCCAAATTGTACATTTTCTCTGCCTTCTTTCTGAAATTGGAGTGTATCTCAGAAATGTTAAAAGAAACTTACTGGCCATCAGGGCAAGGAGTAGGTTTTCTTTGCCTTTCCTTGGGAGAACTCAGATTTTTACAGAGGTTCTTTTGATTGTCACCTCAATAGAGATACTTACATTGATAGTTCCATGGGCAATTGAATTTTAAGTTAATTCTGGATTCCTAATTTTTGCTTAAAATGTCTTTGAAAAGATTGCATTGTGATGCAGCATTGAAATATAAAGTTACATTGTGTACAGAAGATTACCTGTCACAAGCCAAGTAATTTAAAGACAGAAGAAATTGCCAAATCTCCCAGAATAGAACATAGAATTTTTCAAAGCTAGGAGAGGTTGGAGTGACTGATTAGTGTGTCAGGGGAAAAAAAAAAAACAAACCTGTATCACTCAGGTGCCAATCAGTGATCTGTCAAGAACTTCCAGGTGACTATCAAGAGAAGTGTTTAATTTCCATTGATATATGCTTCAATTGAAGATAAAAATAAATGTGATAATCTAACAGACATTGCAGGGGACAAAACCCCAGAACTCTTCAATATGTCTTAATGTCAGACCAGAATGGCTTAAAGAGGTAAAGAACAGGAGCTACATTATTGATGAATATCTATAATCAGAGGCCTTACTTACACGATGATTTTAAATTTATTTAAAATTCAATTTATAACACTATGAGCCAGGCACTTCTAAAATATTAACGCATTTAGTTACAAACTAACTTATTCCATCACGAAGTAACTCATTTAAATCACAAATATTAACTCATTTCTTCTAACATACCTTAGAGATAAGAACCCCTATTCTATCCATCTTACAAATAAAGGATATTGAGGGATGGAAAAGTTAAATGAAAGATCACAGAATAAGTTAAGTGGTAGAGCCGGGATTCAAATCTCCTGAGTCTATGTTCTTAATCTTTAAAATCTCAAGTCTTTGAGACTTTTGTATGTAAGGAAACCTTAGTCTCAGTCTATCATAACAGGCTCTGTTCTAAGCATTTTTTTAATGTATAAATGGGTGTAAATCTTATAAGAAGCTCAGGAAGTAGATGAAACTTCTCAAGCCACAGAAAGGTAAGAAAATTTGTCTAAGCGGCTGGGATATCTACTGACGTCTCCTGTCCTCAGAGCACACAAAACTCATTTCCTTTAACCAATAGGCACATGCGCCTGAGTTGCAGAGCATTTTCAAGAAGAATTTAAGTAATTCAGGATGTAATACCACTCTAGTTGTCTGTTTACTTCCTTTCTCTTTCAGCTACAGTCATCCATTCCTTGCTATTCTATGCACTATAGACCACCCGTATAGAAAAGAAGTTCTTTAAAGGTGGGGGTAGGGAAGAGAAGCAGATATGAAAATTTCAGCAACATGCCTGAAGATAACCCTGACACACTGCTTTGTAGGACACCCTGATACAGTCTATTCCCTTCTAAGCTGTATTACTGGCTTTTTTCCTTGTATAAATATATGAGGCCATTCTGCAATAACAATTTAAAAACCAAACTTCAGTGGCTAAACATTACAAATATTTATTTCTTGCTTATTTCACAGTTTAAACAAGGCTGAACTTCACCGTTAGACCAAATTTTCCTGGCACTGTCTAGTTTTGATCTTTGCCTGGAAGCCACTTTTACATTGTATCATCATTTGCTACCTGGAAAGGCTGAGAAGTTTTGTAACCAGCAAGCCCTTGCTTCTTTGTGTTTAGCAGCCTTTCCTTTAACTCTTTGCTCTCCTCTCACATCTTATGATAAGCAACAAGAAGAAATCAGATGACATCTTCAATGCTCTACCTGGAAATCTACTTAGCTAGATCACCCTCATTTATTTCTATTACAGAAAGTGATGGTGTTCCTAAACTTCTTACCATAGCAGAAATCTTTCCTCCAGTTTTCAATAATATTTCCTCACATTGTTTTAAGTCCATACTTGTAGCCTCCTCAAAGTCTACCAAGCCGTGTCCTAACAATTTCTTTAGATTTCTTCCACTCACTGATTTCAAAGCCACTCCCACATGTTAAGTTTTTTCTTATAGCAGGACCCCAAGCCTAAGTACCAAAATCTGTATTAATTTTCCATTGTTGCACAGCCAGTTAGCTGAAAACATAAAACAACACTGCGTACTTCCAATGCATCAGGAATTTTGGAGTGGCTGCTCTACCTTGGGGTCTCTCATGAGGTTGTAGTCAAGACATTGGTCAGTGCTACAGTCATCTGAAGTCTTGAGTAGGGTTGCAGAATACACGTCCATTCAATTAGGGTCACTCATATGACTGGCAAGTCATGCTGATTGTCAGCAGAAGACCTTAGTTTATATGATCCTTTTGGTAAAACAGACTGTCTTCATAAAATGGAAGCTGGCTTCCTATAAAGCAAGAAATGGAAAAGAGTAATGTGGAAGCAACAATATCTGATAAAATGTAGTCTCAAAGCCACACATTATTATTTTTGCAATATTCTACTGGTCACATGGGTCACTTCTATTCATTGTGGGAAAGGACTACACAGAGACCTGATAATTGGAGACTAGAATTCATTTGGGCCATTTTGCAGAGTGGTTGCTATGGAAAAGGCATACACAATAATAAATAGTGATAATATAATTTATAAATGCTGCAGAAGAAGTTTGTTCAAAGACCTACAATGCTATGGAAGATGGAATATGTAACTATTGTGACAGAAGTGAAAGTCAGGAAATTCTCAGAGAATGTGACATTTGAGATGGGAATTATTAATGAGTGGGAATTTAGTATTCAAAAGGAGAGAGAAAAAATACTAATTCAAGGAGAAGGAGGAGCTGTTATAAGAATTGGTCTCTAGGGGCACCAGGGGGGCATCAGACTTTAGCTCAGATCATGATCTCATGGTTCATGGGTTCAAGCCCTGCGTCAGGCTCTGTGCTGAAAGCTCAGAGCCTGGAGTCTACTTCAGATTCTGTGCCTTCCTCTCTCTCTCTCTCTCTCTCTCTCTCTCTCTCTGCCCCTCCCCAGCCTGTGCTCACTCTCTCTATCAAAAATAAATAAATAAGTATTTTAAAAAATAATTGGTTTCTAAGTATTGAAATATAATAGGTAAAGATAATAGGCAAAAGATGAAAATAATAACTCTTACGTATAAAGTTCTAAGCATTTTATTTAAAAAGTAATAACACTAACATATAATCATAAAATTAACATTATATATATGGCAAAAATTTTGAATTGTTCTTATGTATTAAAAAGTTGTAGGAGGGATGCCTGGGTGGCTCAGTTGGTTAAGCGTCCAACTTCGGCTCAGGTCATGATCTCACAGTTTGTGGGTTCAAGCCCCACATTGGGTTCTGTGCTGACATCTCAGAGCCTGGAGCCTGCTTCAGATTCTGTGTCTCCCTCTCTCTCTGCCCCTCTCTTGCTCACACTCTGTCTCTCTCTATCTCAAAAATAAATAAACATTAAAAAAAAATTAAAGGGGCACCTGGGTGGCTGTTGGTTGGGCGGCCGACTTTGGCTCAGGTAATGATCTCACGGTCTGTGGCTTTGGGCCCCACGTTGGGCTCTCTGCTGACAGCTCGGAGTCTGGAGCCTGCTTTGGATTCTGTGTGTCCCTCTATCTCTCTGCCCCTCCCCTGCTCACACACTCTCTCTCTCACAAAAATAAATTAAAAATTAAAAAAAAATTTTTTTTTAAGTTGTAGGAGGGATGTCTGGGTGGCTCAGTGCTTAAGTGTCCAACTGTTGATCTAAGTTCTGGTCTTAATCTCAGCACTTTGAGTGTAAGCCCCACATTGGGCTCCTTCACTGGGTGTGAAGCCTACTTAAAAAAAAAAGTTGTAAGAAAAATTAGTCAAAAGGTCTAAACTTAGACTATATAAAATATGCAGAAAAATTAGCAAAAATTTTTATAACCAGTTATTTATTATAAACATATCTATTGTGATGATTTAGAAAACATAACAAACAGATCTTGTCTATTATCCTAAGTGTCATTATTATGTCTGTCCACATTTAAAATTTTTTATCTCAATTTGTTTTTGATGACCTAGAGCTATACTCTCCAACATAGTAACCACTAGACACAAGTGGCTGTTGAACACTTAAAATATAACTAGCCTGAATTAAGATGTGCTCTAAGCCTAAAATACATTTTAAATTTTGAAGTCTTAGCACAACAAAGGCTATAAACATCTCAGTATTTTTAAAATTTTGATTACATGTTGAAATGATTTTTTTTTAATATTTTTTATTTATTTCTAGGAGAGAGAGAGAGAGACAGCGTGAGCAGGGGAGGGTCAGAGAGAGAGGGAGTCACAGACTCTGAAACAGGCTCCAGGCTCTGAGCTGGCAGTCAGCACAGAGCCTGACGCGGGGCTCGAACCCACGAACCTCGAGATCATGACCTGAGCGAAAGTCGGACGCTTAACCGATTAAGCCACCCAGGCGCCCCCATGTTGTAATGATTTTGATCAAAGAAATGTTTGAGTTAAATAAATAAAATATGTTTTCAAGTTCAAAATATTTTGATCTCAAAACTTTTATAGATTTTATTATATATGTTTACAAATTCTTACATTTTTATGTAAGAATGTACCAATGGGAGGGGTTGTACTGTGTTAATAACGCTGTTTATGAAGAAAGTAACATTTGACCTATAGTTATTATGTAGCTGTACTAAACTGTATTTAACCATGAGTTGGTAGCACAATTTCTACATGTATTGTGTATATAGCCCCTCCAACTTCTCAGAGTAAAAATGGAGGAAAAAGAAGAAAAACCTCAATGATGCAACAAAGACTTACATCCAAGATTTAGTTTATAGTATCCTGACTTTCCTTCACGAGCAGAAAAAAAAATCTCCAAATAAGAAGCAAGAAAATGTTCATTTTATATCAGAATCCCTATAAGCAGATCCAGAGGCAATGAATCAGGCTTGTGGTTGTTGAGAAGTGCTCTCAGGAGAAAGAATGAGGAATGCTTAATATTGTGGAGATAACGGAAAAAAGGCTAATCCAGGGATTGGCTCAGCTGGAGACTAACTTCAGCCTGGGTCAGTGGGGAGCCCCAGAGGACAGAGTGTACCACTGAGTTGCTCCCACATTAAGGCAAGAGGCCAGATTTCTGTGCTTCAGGTGTAGATGAGGTAAAATGTAACCTCCAGGGCAAAAGGGCTTTCCTTCCTCTACCTTCTAGTATTTCTGTAGGGCTGGGTGGCTGGCCTTGTTTGGTGCTATAAACCCTCACTGTCGAGGTTTTTGTGTTGTGGTTACTACAAATTTCTTAGTCTGTGGTTACTGAAATTGTCAATGTATAGTTAAAACTATAAGTAATACAAGGGCAACTTGGCAGATCACTTGAGCACTAAATATTATCCTACCTACCCCTGTATATAGTAGCATCCTTTGGTCACAATGATCAAGATCAGTTATCCCTGTCAGTTCCTACTGGTGAATGAGAGACCATGTAGACAAATTAATGCAAATGCATGGGAAATGAATTGTGATTATGACCCCTCTGTTAGAGTAGACGTTTATAAGGGTCAGATTCCAATTGAGTCACCTATCACAGAGGGTTTAATGGGTCCACAGATATGCCCAATGTCATTTCTGCAATTCTTAAACTTGTCATTGGAATGGATGTGCTTAGAAGTTGGCAGAACACTCACAAAAGCTGCAGTGGAAGCTTTTGAAACTCAGGTTACCTTCTCAGGTCAACATAAATCAAAAACATAAAAGAAATGGCAGGCAGTTTAAGTGGCATCATTAGAAACTTGAATGATGAGCAATGGGGGTCTCCATCACATCTTTTTTCAGTTCATTGGTCTGACCCCTACAAAACCCATATGAATCATAAGATAGTAATCTCCTGCATACTTAATCATATAACAGCCCCCAGTGCTAAATTGAAATAATGTGTTCATATTATTTATTCTAGACAATCCCTACTAACTTCCTGTTATTACAAGGAGAATTTATCTCACTGACATGATGTCCCTTTCCCCCTCTCAAATGTTTGCTTTACTGTTTGGGTTTTTCTTTTGGCTACTTCTGTAACTTTAAATAATAAATGTACCTTATTTTGTATATAGTCAACATTTCCCAGTATCATGCCTCAACTTTATATAAAATGAGAATTATTAAATCTGTACTTCAGGACATCTTTTCTTCTGTTTTTACTTCCTACCTTCTGGCAATTATACTTTCACTCCTCTATTGTAAAGGCTCCTAGTATTTATATTCTCCGGTACCCTGACCAAGGGTTTGTGCATTGCTCACAGGTTAACATTAGATGTTGAAAACTGATTAACAGAATTTATTTTATTATGATGCCAAATATAGTTTATAGCCAGATCAAGAAGTATCGTATACAGTGTTTATTCAATATTTAATGAATTCCCATGTGTCAGATACTGTTTCAGTAAAGAGAAGATATAACATTAAAGATATAACAGTAAAGAGAAGAGTAAAAAATCTATGCCTTTTGAATACTTATATTTTCTTTAATTTTCTACTCTTAAGAGCCAATGTTATTGTCACTTGCCTACTTGAAGGAGAATGTTTCTAGCCTGAAGGTCTAAGAAATTTTTTTTAATGTTTTATTTATTTCTAGGAGAGAGAGAGAGAGACAGCGTGAGCAGGGGAGGGTCAGAGAGAAAGGGAGTCACAGACTGAAACAGGCTCCAGGCTCTGAGCTGGCAGTCAGCACAGAGCCCGATGCGGGGCTCGAACCCACGAACTGCGAGATCATGACCTAAGCGAAAGTCGGACGCTTAACCGACTAAGCCACCCAGGCGCCCCAGAAATTTTTAAATTATATCCCATCAATTGTTTAAAATTGTGCCATGTTTTGTTTACTATTTATTTATGATGGAAATGATGAGTGATTTGACACTTAATATGTGGCAAACATTCTGCTAAATATTCATATTTTATTTTCTTCCAACATCTTTAGGAGATAGATATTAACATATTCATTATTCTGTAGATAAAGAAAAGGAAATTTAGGGAGATTCAATACTGGGGCGCCTGGGTGACTCAGTCAGTTGAGTGTCTGACTCTTGGTTTTGGCTCAGGTCACGATCCTAGAGTCATGAGATAGAGCCCTGCTTTGGGTTCCATGCTGAGCATGGAGCCTGTTTAAGATTCTCTCTCTCTCTCTCTCTCTCTCTCTTTCTCTCTCTGTCTGTCTATCCTTCCCTCTCTCCCTCTGCCCCTCTCCCCTGTTTGTACTCTCTCTCTCTAAAATAAAAATTAGTTAATTAATTGATTAAATTAAAAGGAAGGCTTAATACTTCATAGAAGGGACTACAAATCTGTAGTCATCGTAGAGCATCACACTAAAATATATGAAAAAATGTCAGAGATACAGGAAATTATTTTCAGAAATGCAACTATGTGGAACACTTTATCAAGCCCTAAGAATAATTAAAAATAATTGTGCAAAAGAGAGGAGCTAAATGGTAAGGTATATTTGAAATTTGTGAAGAATAAACTTTTGTAAGTTATAGTGAGGGACACGAACAGGCTGCCCAGGACATGACACATGGCATGCAGATTATGTGATCTGAAAGCAGTCAAGGCCTAAAGGACTTTGGAAGAAACTTTGACCTCTTTTCCACAAGAATTTAAATAGAGGACTTCCTCCTCTCCTATTCATAGATGAGTACATTACAATATGAATTAGGCTCCAGACCCTACCCATTGACTTCTCCTTATTTCAGGATGACATATATATCTCATTTTGCCTGTTTTTGGAATTTAATGTCTCAATTAAATTTGATTTTTCTCCTGTTAATCTGTCTCATGCCAATTTAATTCTCAGTCCAAGTAGTAGAACTATGAATGACAGAAAATGTCTCCCTCTCCAACAATAAAGAATATAATCTTTTTCAAGTGGCAATGGAATAATTATAAATATTTTTTATAGTTCAAATACCGATTTAAACTATAGAACACACAAAACTTATAAATTCCAAAATTTCAAGAGTTATTGAAAATATATTGATTTTTTTCCCTTTGTTGCTTCCTTTCCTGCTGCTTCCTTCCTAGAATGCTTAAGTGATGACCATTACTCTAACATGTATGTTGGGACATGAGGCAACCTTAAAGATAAAAGTCATGCACTTAGAATGGCTGAATGGAAACAAACAGTAATAACCAAGGATGTCTTTTAACTGAGAGAAAAATAATGTCATATACATCTAGCCAGTATTATTTCTGGATTCTGTTACATGCAGTTAAACTCCGTTATCACTGATAGATAATATTGCTGTCATTTTGACTCTGTTTCTAAGCCCTGACTCAAATGGTCTGAGGTGATATGGCCTATAGATAATACGGTCTATTATTAAGATCTCGATGTAGGAATGAAAAACTATTTAATCATGACTTTGGGTAGATTTAAAGAGCAGATAATGTAGATATATCACCCTTTACTTTTGCCATTAGTTACAATCTCTTCCCAGCAGCTAAACTAGCCCAACTTAACTAAAGAATTATCACTTCTTCCTGGTGACCTATTCAGAATTCAGAGATAATAAAACAATAGTAAATAAAAGGTGGTCTAAGGAATTTATCTGTGACAAGAAGTTATCTGGAATTTAATGTATTTCATAATATAACTTCAATTTGACCTCAAATAAGTGTTTGAATTTGTGTCAGAAGTTACACTCAATAGAAAAAATATTTTTTAGAGGTAAATGGAGAAGAAATATATACTATTCAGAACCCATTTTGGGAAGGGATATATATTGCTATCTAGCTTAACAATGGGTTTTTTGTTAATCTTTAGAATACTCTTAAGAGTTTATGAGACTTTAAATATTTTAGTCTGTCCACACAGCGCTCTTATTTTTTACTTTAATAAAAACAAATATTTCACAGATTACTCATTCATAGTCCAAAAATTACATTTTACATAATCTTTCCCTTACATAACACATTCAAACATACTACTGCAATGATTTGAATGAGAATGATGAGAAATGAATAGATTTTTTGCTGTGATCTTTCTGACAGTGTTGCAATTAAACTGCCAAAAGCTAAAGAGAAAGAACACATGTGCACACTGTATTTGACTAAAGAATGGCTGCTCAACCAAAGCACATTTTGTACAACAGATTCAAGGAAGCATATAGCATACTTGATATATAATAGCTAGGTGATGGGCAGTGAAATATTCGTCACTAGAGTAGCTATAATATAGAGAGCTTTCTCACTTAACATCAACTTTGAGCTTAGACCTTTGTGTCAGAAAAGAATGAGAATATAAGCACCTCTCAAAATTAATACCGTAATAAATACTGCTTTATAGAGAGTGAAGATTTAAGTGTTTCAGTGCTCTCCCCCCTCTTAAGACTCATGCATCTTGAGGTGTATACATAGACACACACCTGTCTGTGTGAGAAGACTGAACATCAGTTGACACCTCTGCATTTTTTAAGCGGCCATCTTTATTGTCAGGTTAACTGTTTCTCATTCTTCCATATTAGTGCCTTTGTAGGCACAGAGCCCAACAAAGTTTACTAAAAAAGGAAATTTTAATGGAGATGTTAACAATTTTTACTATGTGAGAAGAAATGCTTGGTCTATATAGTTCAGGTCCTGCAAATGGTCCTTAAGTCGCATTTAAAAAATGAATATCAAGTTTCCTTCATTTTGTTTTTTAATTTATTTTAGAGAAAGAGTGAGAGAGAGCATGTGAGAAAGAGCATGGAGGAAGGGGAAGAAAGAGAGGGAGAAAATCTTAAGCAGTTTCCATGCTCAGCATGGGGCCTGATGTGGGGCTCGATCCCAGAACTCTGGGTTGAAATCAAGAATCGGATACTCAACTGATTGAGCCACCCAGGTGCCCCTCAAGTTTCATTTTTAATACTAACCTCACAAAGGAAAATTCAGTGTTCCAAAAAATGACAATTAATGTTGAAAAAAAGGGCATATTTTGATAAGTTTCTATCACTTCTGAAAAGACATGGATAATCTCAGAATGTTATAGCATCAAGAGATGCTCAGAGCTTGTCTTAGAAAGGCAGAATAATTGCAGGGCTTTGAATTACTTAACTCACTAAGCTGAATTTAACTCAGGTAGTATACTTCCATGTACTCAGGAATAATTCTTAAAATTTCTTCCCAAAACAGGTTTAAATAGCCCTATCAATTGAAATTTATGCCAGTGTCTTACAGAACACAGCAGAATTCCTTCATCTAGTTTTACCACTTTTTCTCACTGGTTTCCTAGCGCTGTCACAGCTCTAATAGTTTAGAAATGTTATATACACATTTGGAAGTAACTTGCCTTAGCTCTCTTTACTTTTTAAAATTTTTGACTAGATAATATGTAAGAACAGGTAAAGATGATGAACATCATCAGCCAATTTCCCTAAAATTTCTGGCAAATGTAGAGGCAGGGGAAGTCTGTTTGTTCATTTATTCACTGATTTATTCTCTCACGTATTCATTCATCTACTCCTTGCTTTTCTAAACAAAGAATTTGAAGTGGTGCTCAAGAGTATCAATCAAAAATATAAGTACGATAAAAATAAGAAAATTTAAAAACTAAAATTGGAGAGTAAAGATGAGATATAGCAGGGTTGAGGGAGAAGCAAGATTTATGATAGAATTATATGGGTGTTTGGGAGAGTCAGTCGGTTAAGAGTCCAACTCTTGGTTTCAGCTTAGGTCACAATGTCAAGATCATGATCTCAAGCTTGCAGTTCATAAGCTAAAGTCCCTCATCAGGCTCTGCACTAAACCTGCATGGAATTCTCTGTCTCCCTTTCTCTCTCCCTCTGCCCCATTCCTGTGCACACTCTCTCTGTCTCTCTGTCTCAGTCTCTCTTGCTTTCAAAAATAAAGAAATAAACATAAAAAAAAGAATTATAGGTATGTCTCTGCCCTTCCCAGATGCCAAAGCAAAAAACAAAACAAACACAACCCCAAAAACCAAAAACCAAAAAACAAACCCAGAATCAGTTATATGATTTGCATTGTCTTCAAAAGGAGAATGCTAGAATTTCAGAAGAAGCAAAATGTTTTCCTATCTTAAGAACTGAAAATTCTTAATTTTTAATTATATATAATTCTTAATTCAAATTATATTTGGGAATACTTACAGGAGAGACACCAAGTGTTTTAATTTACTGTAAACTTAAGTACAATTGAACAGTGAAGAGAATTGTCTGTTTCACACAGCAAGCTCTAAAACCATCCCTCAAGTTAAGCTAAGGGCATAACAAGGAACAAATGTAAGAAAGAAAATCTTAGAATGGCCAAGAATTTATGATTTTAGGTCATAGCTTTCTGATATTTGAGTGTATTAGTTAAGACAACTTGGTTTAAATAACTGGAAACCAATTATTGTTGAGTGATGAGCCAGCAATCAATCAATGTTGAGTGATGAACTAAAAATATATAGCAAACTGGAAGTACTGAGTGATGGATTTCTTGGTATTCCCAAGCCAGGAATTTTCAATACACTGAGCCTTAACATATCCTTTTCTATTTGTCTGAAAAGATCTGACTTTCCCAATTAACTTGGCAAACTCCTCTAATTGTGGTGCTGTACAGTAGTTTAGAATGTTAATTTCCAAACAAATAAACCTGGGCTTGAGTCTTGGCTCTGTAGTTTATTAGCTTGTGATCTCTTTTAAGTAACTTCCCTTTGCCTCTCTTTTCTCATCTGACAAATGGGTATTATAATAGAATCTTGCTCAAAGCCAGCTCCCCCACCCAAACACTTTCCATAGTGCTTGGTACATAGTATGGCTCAATAAATGGTGGTTAATAATAGTATATGAGAAAGTTTAGGGCAAATTCCTATGAAATATTTAGAGGATAAAACAGATCTTATAGAAAATGGGAACAAAATCAGTCTATCAAAAAAGTCTCTCTTCAGTAAAATTTAGTCTTCTTTTAAAATTTTTGTATTTTTCTGGGTGACATGTCATTACTCACCTTGTTTTGTCAGCTTTTGATTGACTCAATTTGAATAAATATGTGCAATGCCTTATTTTAGAAATGTGTCAGCAAAGTAATTAAAAGACGTAGGCTTTTTTTTTTTTTTTGTTTCGTAAAAGATGATCTTAAAATTTAGAGGTCTTGAGTTAGAAATATTTAAAAACTTTCTTAAGGCAACTTTGCTGTGAGAAACTTTGGAAAAGAGGAATGTGATGGTTAATTTTGTGTGTCTGGACCACAGGGTAAGCAGATACTTGGCCAAACATTTTAGGTGTTTTTGTGAAGATGTTTTTGGGTAAAATTAACATTTCCATTGATGGAAATGAGTAAAGTAGATTGCCCTTTCTAATATGGATGGGCCTTATCCAGTCAAATGAAGGCCTGTACAAAAAAAATAGGTTGAGCCTCCTGTGAGTAAAAGATATTTATTTTTTCTCTGATGGCCTTCAAACTGGGCTATCAACTCTCTTTCTTGTCTTCAGACTTGAATTGAAACATGGGTTCTTCCTGTGTCTTGACTGCCTTTTGGACTGGAATGATACCATATGCTTCCCTGGGTCTCCAGCTTGCTAACATATACTATAGACCTTGGGACTTGCCAACCTCCATAATTTTGTGAGTCAATTCCTTGTAATAATTCTCTTTGTATATCATTCTATTTGTTCTATTTCTCTGGACGATGCTGACTGATACAGGGCACTTCATCCTTTTCCATGTTTGGTTTCAGGATTGTTCTCGGTCACAGGTGATCTGCATGTATAGGAACGGAAGCAGTCATCGTGTATCTTGGCAACATTTAATCAGTTTGCACAAAAGTGAATAGTTGTAACTTTTTTAGGCACAACATTCACTCTCACCCCAAAACTACCAACTTCTACTCTGGATTTAGCCTTGAAAATATGCTTATATCATCTCCAACTATGTGTATCTTGTCCTGTGCACACTCTGAAACCTAAGCAATGTGTGTGTCTTCTATTTTGCTGATACCAGAAACCTGAATAGTCCGTGGCACCATATGGGTCAAACCTCCTTTTTGTCCACTTCTACTTTTCTGTGAACCAATGTATTATTCTTATGGTTAACCTAGAAGCATGTTTGGAGGCTGACAGGAGACAAGGAGATCTTGTCTGCACCCCAGCCTTCTTCTATCCTTCCTCTCATTATCTGTGATTGAGCCATGTTCCTTATTTTTCCCATAGTTTTTTGTTTTTTGTTATGTTTTGTTTTAGCTCTTGTAATTTGTATTTGGTTAACCCTTAGAGTGATCTTTTAATTTTTTTTTCCTATCAAACCAGTAACTAGAAATGGTAAAGGCATTTATTTCAAAGAAATATCTACTAATTAAAATTAAACTCCCTAGTACATCAAAATGCTATTACTTTCTGACAATATATTTTAACTTACATTATTGATCTCTTCAAAAGAATTTATGCTATCCATTTTGGCGTTATATGGGAATATGTTTTCATATTGTTTATTCAACAGTCTTAAATTATTTTGTTGGGATGGATGATAATTAATGCTTCTATAGCCCCTGATATAGCAGAGATGATGACAAAATATGACATGCTTAATAAATGCAGTATTGATAGATTCAAGTAGAGCTTTTTGAAAAATTACCTTTGCAGACCTTTTTAGAACAAAAATTATCAGAGAAATATAGGAGTTTTAAATCGAGCTAATCTCTGCCTGGATTATGACCATATATTGCAACAAAATATTGGGAAAAAGTTTTCTATGTTAACTCCTAATGGAGGATAAAATGACCACTGCCCACTAAGAAGGATGAGTTATATAAAATAAATGACTCTGGTGTGCTGACCACTCAGATGGGTTTGGATATGGCTAGGAAGGTCTGATGCTAGTTTAAGAGTGTGATGTAGAGAACTAAATTATTCTCTAAAAAAAGAGTGAGAAGTGGTATACATCCCCAAGGTGGTCTAAGAGAGAAGGGATGAGGTTGGGATTTGAGATAAAGGGAAAGGAAAAATAGAATGATAGAAGACTGAATCAGTCCATTGGATAAGTTATCAGTGAAAAATATTCTGCTGCAGCTGATATTTTGAATAGAGATACCAACTATTTAATTTCAGGTTCCATGAATGCTATAATATATACCCATCTTCAATTCCCTCAATCAAAAAAAGTCCTCAAAATATATACACACTGACACCCTTACATAAATGTGGAAATTGAGGCACAGATTGAAATTCATGACTTGGCAGAGGCAAGGTGGGATGAGCTATTTATGTGTGCAGTGTGCAGTGAGATCGTTCATAATCTGAACTGATTAAATGGAAGAAGAGCTTAGGAAAGGATGTAACCTTGGAAATATACACCCTCCAAGAAATTGCAAGAATTTTGGAAAGATTTCTGGGCTTCTATATGTAATGAATTGGGAGTCTGAGTTAATTTTATTTATGTCTATAGAAATAAGAACCCTCATTTTGGGACCTCATTATGGGTCCTCTCCCCCTTATCTGTTATTGTTGCTGATGTTTGAGCTCTTAGATTCTTTTTCACTGGCTACTGCTGCTCCTACAACAAATATCAAATACCACATGTTTGCCTGAAATGAAATGTAAAAATATTTTCCATGTCATATGGAAGAAATAGAGTCTATGCCTACATCCATTCATAATTTTTTCAATAATTTTATTCAGTGAAGACAATGAAGTTTCAGACATTGTCTTATACTCATGTGACAACAACAGAAATATCGGTTAAAATCCATTGAAAATAGATATTGCCTTAAAAATCAGTAGATTTATTACTACCTTAGATTATGCCTTGGATGATCTGCAGAGTGATAAAGTGGATAAATTCAAAACACACTACCCCCAAATATGGCACCTTAGCATACAGAATATTTAAAACTGAAGGAATTTGAGTAATGGCAGGTGCAGGGAAGATTTTCTAACTTTCCCTTGAAGAACAGGTCATTAGGCCCTCATGAGAGATGTGACCTCCCTACCCCAAAAGAAAGGAGCATCCTTATCTCTGAAGACAGAGGGACATCAAGAGGAATTTGAACAAACAGAACTTGCTTAAGTTTTGCCCCAGTTTACTGCACTTGGTTCATACCCTTTGTCCTATCATATTTCCCTACAAGTTTCTACTTTTCATCAAGCCTAGTATAAAAATGTTCAGGTTTAACCTTAACTTCAGGTCTTCATTTCCTTATGAATGCTCCTGTGTCCCATAACACTTATATTACATAAGGTTGTATGCTTTTCTTTGGTTCATCTGTCTTTTGTTACAGTGACCCAGCCAAGATTTTAGAAGGGTAGAAGGAAAACATGTTTTTCTCTCCCCTACAAGATATATAGGTCAAGTTTTAACTTCCACAGAAAATAGAGTGTATGTTTATAAATTCTGTTAAATAGAGTCTCCCATTTAAAAATTTTCTGAATAAATTAGAATGCTTCTATCAGAAATCTCGAGGAAAGGAGTACTTAAAGTCAAGAAAATTGCTCCTTGATATTAATAATAGGTTTATAGTGCATAGATGATTGGTTGAAAAAAATCAGTCTACCAGTAAATGTGTAAAAAATGAAATTTTCTTTCTCATATAGGCAAAGGGTAGCAGACTATGCCTCCCCAAAACATGCCTTTGGGCATAAGGATTATCTCGAGCTGATTGTT
Source organism: Hyaena hyaena (assembly GCF_003009895.1). NCBI lineage: Eukaryota > Metazoa > Chordata > Mammalia > Carnivora > Hyaenidae > Hyaena > Hyaena hyaena. Next base: position 492,773 of record NW_024081788.1, on the reverse strand, counting down.
TTGAAAAATAGCAGATACTGAAGCAGCTCTGGAAACAGAGTGGGTTACTTTTTTATAAGGAAAATTTACATCTATTAAGGAAAGCTCCATTTGTAAGGTAATCTCCTTTTCTGTTCCAGGAAAAGGATGACTAAATCTCAGGAGAATCTTATCACTGGGGAAGGCAACACTTAAATCTGCATAACGAATCTTTCCCTTGATTACCATGCTTTCTCTGGTCACCTTCCCATCACTGACCACCTTCACCTCACACACAACTTTTCTTCTTTTATCTTTTGTTGAAGATGGTGTTTAAGCTGGAGTGCTAAATCACTTCTCTGGATTACTCATTTTCCCTGGGTATCTCCCATGTATACCTGAGGTATACATGTTAATAAATTTCTGCTTATTTTTCTCTTGTTAATCTGTCTTTTATCATAGGGGTCTCAGCCAAGACCTCAGAAGGTTAGAAGGAAAATTATTTTCCTCCCATACAATCTGGTAGTTCTATTTTTAATTTTAATTTTTAATTTTTGGAGTACCTCCAAACTGTTTTCCGTAGCGGCTGCATCATTTTGCATTTCCACCAACCGCATACAAAGGTTCCAATTTCCTCACAACCCTGCTGACACTTATTATCTTCTCTTTTTTTTAATACTAGCCATCCTAACTGTTGTGAAGTAACATCTCATTGTGACTTTCCGTAATGATTAGCGTTGTTGGACACGTCTTCATATATACCCACTGACTATTTGTATATTTTATTTGGAGAAATGTCCAAGTCCTTTCCCATTTTTAAATCAGGTTATTTGTCTCTTTGGTTGTTTTTGTTTTTATTTATTTTCTTTTTGCTTTTGAAGTAGAGCATAAACTGCTGTAATTTAGTGTCACATTTTAAATGAAAGACTGTATCTTTCACAAATAGGCATATGGTGCCTTTGATTTGTTTTAAAACGAATAAGTTAGTTTTTAGTTTATACTTTCACAATGAGATTCATTGTCTCCCTGACTTAAAATGGCAGTTCACTCTAGCATAAAACTAACCCAAATTGCACTTTGTTTAAGAAAACTGCTTTCTCCAGACTTACTGGCACTCTTGAAGATTTTGCATGGCAAGGAGAATTCTATGCATTTGTCAAATCTCATTTTATTTTCTTCTTCCTGGGCACACAGGAATACGTTTTCCAAGCTCTCTTGCAATTAAATTGGGGCCAAATGGCTGGGTCCTAAACTAATTGCCGAAGTAGGTAATGTGGTAGAGCTCCTCCCTAAGGAATGTGGTGGAGGCCTCCTCAAAACAAAGGAAGGCAACGTGGCACAATTAACTCCTATACAGGGATGCGTAGCTCTGACATGACTCTGTAACTTGGACTGTGACTGTTCAGACTATATGTCACCCCCACTGTGCTCAGGGCTGTTTTTTAAGTGCCAACCCACTGAGCCCATGCCAACACGACGAATAAAGTTGCTTCCTGGACAGAAAAGCCTCAGTGTCCCATCTCTCTGTGCAAGAATCTTGCTACACTATCACCTAAGCCCATCTCTTAAAAACAACTCTTGCAATAGTTCTCCTCCTCTCTCTCTTCTTCTGAGATGTGGATTTTGGAAACCATATGTTACAGAGATAGATATAAAGTGAAGGAGGGGTGGTCAGCTCACAGTGGCCTTAGTGTGAGCAAGAAATAATACTAGATTAAACAATTAAGATTTTAGTTTTCTTTTTTTTCTTTTTACAAAGTACACCCTCCTTCTTATGACTAATTCAACTCTCAGCAAACATTGTGTGTGAAACTTGTAAAAAAATTCGACACAAAAAAGATTTATTAAGTATTTGAAAAAATGTATAGAGGCATTTCACCACATAAATCAACATTTTCTACAGTAGTCCTATCTAAAATATTGATATTTTGTCAGATAACTGATAATGAATGTCAGAAAAAAATGAGTTGTTTTGGGGACACCAAACTGCAAATTGGAGAAGTCTAAATATATTTAAGAACACTGAATAAGGCAACATTAGCTGTAATTCTATTCAATTATATGGTAACCGTTTTGGGGTTATCAATTTTTTTTTTTTCTGAGAGAGAGAGAGAGAGGCAACATGAGCAGGGGAGGGTCAGAGAAAGAGGGAGACAAGAATGCAAAGCAGGCTCCAGGCTCTGAGCTAGCTGTCAGCACAGAGCCCGATGTGGGGCTCAAACACACAACCGTGGTGAGATCATGACCTGATCCGAAGTCAGACGCTTAATTGACTGAGCCACCCACCCAGGCACCCTTGGGGCTATCAAATTTGAGAAAATAAATCTTAGGCAGTTGGAGCATTTTAGATTCTTAAAAATCTCTTTAACTGGAAGATGGAAAGAATAATATGATTATACTAGACAATTAAACTCAAAATGCTAAGAGACTGAGGCAGGAATCTGAGGAATACCCCTACCTAATAAAACTAAATGAATATGTCTCCAGTGAAATTCATGGTAAGTAAATCAATGATATTTTGTAATTCTCTTTTTCATATAAGTTATCGGCAGAGCCTGTAGACTGAAAACAATTGAAGAAGTACAAGCAATAAGGTAGCTGTCAGCTTCAGTATACAGATCACTCTGACATCATATGGAAAAAGCAGCAGCTACAAGTATGAGAGTGTGCGGTTTCAAGGATCAGTGAGGAGGTACCAGAAAGTGCCATCCCAAAGTAGGTTTCTTTGACATATGGATTATTTTGAGCTCAAGGCCATTGAGAATCAGCAGATGCAGGGAAAGCTCTAAAAACAGGGCACAAATTTTCCTTTTGTAAAGGAAATTTACATTTGGAGAGATGTCTCCCTCTCCTTTACCAGGAAGAGGAGAACTCTTAACAACTGTTATCGGTGGAAAAGACACTGACTTAATTCTGCATGATAAACCTTACTAAATCTTTACCATGCTTTTCTTGATCACCTTCCCATAATTTGCCTTCTTCACACAGAAGCCCAAAACCCTTTTTCTTTTGTTTTAGCCCAAGATGGCATATAAATCCAAGCTCTAACCACCCATTGGAGTCACTCATCCGTGGGTGCTCCCATCTGTAAGTGCAATGCACAAGGTAATACATTTTTGTTGTTGTTGTTAGTCTGTTTTTTTTGTTACAGGGGCTTCACCTAAGAATTTAGAAGGGTAGATAGAAAAAAGGTCATTTTCTCCCCTACCCTGCCAAATTCACCCCTGTCAATTTGTAGAGATTATAGATATGCACACACACACACACACACACACACACACACACACGGACCCACAACATCAGTTTTTAATGAACCGGATCAATTTCTGGTCACGTTTTGATTCTGCCATCACTATTTACATACAGCCAGCCTTGATTTTTGGCAGTTGTCTCAGAAGAATGTGTACTTTGCCATAATTAGATAAAGAATGCTCAATATATGACTTATCTGTTCACTAGGAATGACCTTTGTAGTTTTCTGTGTTAAAAATTCATAAAGAGAAGACTAACACAGCTATAGGCAAAATATTTTTTGTCTATAATTTAAAAATCAGAGAATCAATTCATTCTCCTGGGAAATGTATTCCATAGATGAATAAATGAGTGATACATAGAATATGCTTGACATAGTAAATTTTGGCTATATGATACAAGTATAAGGAGATGTCAGTATCTTAAGCAATAAGCCACAAATTAGAAATCATTAAAATCCAATTGCTATATTTTCACAAGTAAATTTTACTGATAGGATACTAATACAACAACAAATATGAGTCAAGAGTTTCTAAAATATACCTCTTCGTTGGTCTTTGCCCTTCTCATCTTTAGATACTAAGGTATATATTTTGCATTGTTTTATATTGGTAACTAGCTAAAGAAGAAACAAGCATGACCAATTGAAGCCAAATGTTAAGACATTTGCCATGAACCTTCCCTTATGCAAGACAAGAAACAGAGAATAATCAATTTTTTAGAACCGGAAAATATATTTGAGATCACAAAATTTTTGCCTGGCTCTCCCTTCTTAGCAATCTGATTCCCATAATTTTGGGGTAGATGGGTTGAAATAGTCCACAATGGTCCAGGTAATGGCTGTTGCCCCCGTCACCGGGATGACTGCATTACACAGGGTGCCGAGGTGCTACAGCCTAGCAGGGCTCTGCCAGAACAGGCTGGAGAGCCAGAGTTACAAACTTTTGCTCTTGCTTGATCTCTACCAGTCAAGACCTAGATAACTTTCAAATCTTTCATTTCCCCTCAAATTAATGTCCCCCTTTCTTGAAATGAGCTAATGAATACACTAGAGTCATACATAGAGACTGGCAAATAAGGGAAGCTTTTAAACTGTACCTGACATGATTGCACTTTGTGCTTCTAATAAGCCTCCTAGGACATTCTTTAGTATCAGCACCGGTAGAATGTTCTTCCCTGCCAGGAACTGCTAACTCTTTTCAGGTGAGACTTTGTTTTGTTATATGCCTTATATAGTCTGTCTTGCATAGTTTATGTTTTTTTTTTTTTTCTCTTTCACTAGATCCTGAGTTTTTGAAGGACTAAGTTGGATCACTTTCATCTTTGTACCTAATACTACTTGGTACATAACAAGTGCTCATAAATTGTTTATTGAATTTGAATGATATCTCCCCTATGTAAATTTATTTAGAACATATTCACATTTGGATGGGACTTACTTTATCCAGATGACTTATTTTGAAGATTAAGGTGATTGTGAATTATAAGACATGGAACTCTTTGAAGTATAGTGCTTCAAACTTTATTAGGGGATTTAACAGGATCAGTACATTTAACAGGATCTATCAGCAACATGTATAGATGCTGTTTGGTGTCTAGTTATTTTCAGATTGTGTTTGTTTTGAGAGGGTAAAGTACCACTTTGGGGAGACTTTTTTTTTAAAATGGGGTAGGGGTGCCTGAGTGGCTCAGTCAGTTAAGCATCTGACTTTGGCTCAGGTTATGATCTTGAGGTTCATGAGTTCGAGCCCCATGTCGAGCTCTGTACTGATAGCTCAGAGTCTGGAGCCTGCTTCAGATTCTGTTTTTCCTCTCTCTCTCTCTCTCTCTGCCCCTCCTCCACTTACCCTCTGTCTCTCTATTTCAATCTCAAAAATAAAGACGTTTAAAAAATTTTAATGGAGTAAATGCATCCTAACGATCATATATCTTTAAAAGGCCTGTGTTCTTTGCATGCTAATTTTGTCAGTGATCAATTTAGGTTTACACCATTCAGAAGAAAAGGATAACTAAGAATCTTTACTACACACATTCCAATCGGTCAGATCATTGAGGCTTTCGGATTCTCAAAGAGAAATGTTAACTCATTCAATTATTTGCCTAACGCTGATATCTGAGGCAGGAAACCCCTGAGCCAGAGGTGAAAGGACAGTAAAGGGAGTTCTAAAACTTTTAAAAATTTCTGTTTATTCTCTTATTCCAAAAGTTACCAATATTCAGCTCTGTAAAAAAAAATATTTTTTTAAAATGCCCACCTATTATATAAATGGGTTACCGTATGTTTTTTGTTTTGTTTTTTTTCAGATTTGGAACCTTTGCTGTCAAAAGGTTCGATCTGTACCAATCTCTAGATATCTGTGAATCCTTTCTTAATTTCCTTCCAGAATTGACCATTGATTTGTTTGACCATTCTGTTAAGATAACAATTTGACATCATTGTAATTATCAAAATTAGCCCTTAAAGCTGGAGAGGATCAGAACTGAAATCTTGCCATTCATTTATAGCAGGAATCTCACACGGGGAGATGGGACACCCGAGGCTTTCTTTGTCCAGGCAGCACTTTATTTGTCGTGCTCGTGGGTTCTTACGGACAAACTGAGCCCCAAATGCAGCACGGTATATAGCCTTTTATACAATTTCTACTTCTTTGTCTCCCATACATGGCAACATACAGACATACAGTCTAATTGGGCAGTCTGTGTTACAGACCGTTACAGAGTCACGAGGAATGTCCTGTACGGGCACGTAGCCAGGTTGCCTTCCCTTGTCTTGAGGTTTTCATCACATTCCTTAGGGAGGGGCTCTACCACACATTGTCTCCAGACCTAGTTTCCCGGGGGTCAGAAAAGGCCCAGCACAAACACTCTGCGACTGACTGGTCTGAAACTCAAGAGTATTGCAGGATTTTGGTGAGTGAGCAGGTTAGGGTATATGCAGTTTTCTTAGGAGTCCTAACTATTATAATTTAAAGGAAGCTCCTTTTAATAGCAGCATTAAATATGAGTTCCTATAAATATAGACCAACTCTGTCTTTGAAAAGGAACTTTTTTCATATTAAAGTTAGACCTCATTCTACTTTGCTGGTGGGTATGGGAAACAGAATTTCACATCCAAATTGAGACAACTGAGGAGTGAAAGGCACACCGTTAATGAACACAATCATAAACCAGTGCTTTCTCAGGGCATGTGTGGTCACCACTCAAGAGACATTCTTATATTATGCTTGGTTCTGTTATTATATGAGTCAAATTGATGAGGTTGGGGGGTGATGGCGGGGTGTTCATGGGGTCCAGAGCCGGCAGCCAAGAAAGAATTCTCGAAGACATCTTTAGTGCAAAAAGATAATTTTATTAAAGCAAAGGGACAGGATCTACAGGCAGGAAGAGCTGCACTGGGGTTGTAAAGAGTGGCTCCTTATATACTAGGAAGTTGGGGGAGGTTAAGTCAAAAGGGAGGCCTGCAGAGGGACTTTGATATGCTAAAGAGGACTACTAAGTTACTTGAGGCCTTGCTATTGTCATGCTAAGATTGTTTTCCCTCTAGTAAGGTATTAACATTAAGTCAGCAGGGGGTTCCTGGAGAAATGTTAGACTCTGTATTTGCCTCAAGTATTTGTCAATGGGCTGCAGGTTATAAGGGAATTTAATTTTATTGCCATTTCCTTCTTGCCTTTGTTCTACATAGCGCTATGCAGGTGTGATGTTGAGGCTCCAGGAAACTGAGTCTATAGTTTTCTGGGGATTAGGCTCTTGATAAGATTGCCTTTTTCTTATAATTTACTAAGATATTTGCAAACTGATGGCGACCCCTGTCCCATATGACTGTGATCTCTCTCATTTAACCATTTCTTTTCTTTTCTTTCCTTTGTTCTTGGGCAGCCAGGAGTGCCCGAGGAATGTCACACATATCCTACTGGGGAGGGGGAGTATGCCAGCTTGTATTTTGTCCTCAGCCCACCCCACACTCCCTCATTAAAATATTATTATTACTTTGCTCCTACTACTATTTTACTTGTTTCCTTATCTGGAGTCTAGACTGGAAATCAGATTGGGAGTTTCTCAAGGAAAGACACTATATTTCATTTTGAAGAAATAGCAGAATAGTCTATTTTGTTTATTCTACATACATCTATTTGACAGGAATAAAGGAGAAATATAATTATTAGTAAGTCTTTCCATTTGCTTTTCACGTGTGTCTTCCTCTCAAACATCTTCTCCCCTGTGCCCCAAGTTTCGAAGGAGGATGCCTGTAGCTTGGTCATGTACAAGTCTCTGCCATGCCTACAGAGCCTAAAATTGCTGGGCGTAGGAGTAGGTGCTGGAAGAGATTGATAGGCTCTGATGATCACTGATACAGGAAATGGCAGAAAGAAATTTAGAGAGGTGCTCGGCCAAAGTGGGAAAGGAGAAGTAAGAAGAAAGTCAGAGACTTGTTAAATTCTGCAAATAGGAATGATTTAAGAGATGTGAGTAACTGCTATTTAGAGTGAAACTGAGGGGGAGTTTGGAAGGTTTTACTGTCTAATGTGGAAAGTAATTCCAGTCCATTTCCAAGTGAATTGCAGTAAAGGCTGGCAGTATCCTCAATGTTTTATGGAGCTGGACTTCTACATCTTGTGAATATGATAAAATATGCTAGTTTTATGTGTGCTGTACCTATTAAGCACATAACAAATAGCAGGCATTCTACTTGGAGAGGTCATGTTGAATAAGGCATATATAACAGATGATGCTTGTTGAGTGAATGAACAATGAACGGGTATGTAAATGACTACATTAGGAAAACCAGAAAGTTTTTCTCCTCTGAGCAATTTAAGGGTAAGTTGTATATATCATAGCCCTTTACTCCTAAATATCTTAATGTGTATTCTGTTATAAAAGAAAATCTCAATATTTTAATTACTCTCTTGATTGTGTGGGTTTTTAGAGAGGGTGTGGGGAGATTCCGAATCAGACAGTTGCTGTTGTTTCCCTGAGGGCTATTTATTAATCATTTCCTTTCTCAGATGCCCCCTGGTCATTATTGCAGAACCATACACTGAGCACACGTCTGGGAGCTTCCTCCCTGCTCCCCCTACAATCCCCATGTGCAAGAGTGTACACCTTCATGTTCATCGTATTCTTTCAGATATGCTACTTGGATAAGTCGACTTTGAAAATAGTTCACAAAACATTTTTCTAATACAGCATCAACAGTGACAGCGGTTCCCTTCAAGTCTCCAGTCCTTCTAGCAGAGATATAGTCTCATTTAGGTATTCGCAACAAGTGATCACCACAGTATTCACTTACTCACACCTACCACTCCCTCCCATCGGCACCTCTATTGTATTCTTATGGGCCTGCTTTTCAGTTTCACAGGTAAGATCTTTGTGTTAATGGGAAATCTCCTTCCGCTTCCTTCTCTCTCTCCTGCAAGGGTTCACTAGGATCTTCTGTGAGTTCTATCCTCCCTACATTTCTCATGAATTAATTTCAATAATATCTTTCTTTATATTATAATTATATTGTTACATTTTATTTATTTCTGCTTCCCACGATCTTGTTGCTTATTCCCCTCACATTGTTTTTCATTTTGGTTCTAATTTTTATAAGCTTTTCTATGCTTATTTACTTCTTGAGACAGAGCATGAGTGGGGGAGGGAGAGCGAGGAGGGGAGAGAATCCCAAGCAGGCTACACACTGTCAGCGCAAAGCCTGATGTGGGGCTCGATCTCACACCATGAGATCATGACCTGAGCTGAAGTCAAGAGTCGGATGCTTAACTGACTGAGCCACCCAGGCATCCCGCAGTTCTAATTTTGAGTTTCTTTTATTCTCTTTTATTTTTCCTTTTTTAAAAAACATTTTTTTTTGAGAGAGAGAGAGAGAGAGAGGAAGAATGAGAGAGAGGAGGGGCAGAGAGGGAGGAAGAGAATGTCAAGCAGGCTCTGAGCCATCAGCGCAGAGCCTGATGCGGGGCTCGAACCCACGATCTGTGAGATCATGACCTGAACCAAAGTCGGATGCTTAACCAACTGAGCCACCTAAGTGTCTCTATTTTCCCTTTTTTAATGCATACTGTAGTCTTCAAGTAAAATACTTAATATTAATATTCCTTGGTCCACCAATATATGTTTGCTGGATCTTCTGAGAAGTTTGTTGAAATTTTAGTAGACACTGTTGGTGGTTTGGGAAACAGTAGGGGTCTGGACAGATTTAAATTGGTGTGAGCTTCCAAAGGTACCTAAAGGGAGAAATTGCAAACTCGTTACTGACAGTCAGATATAAGTGGCAAGACTGAGATTTTTTTTTTCTTTTTAAAAATTTTGCCCCATATAGTGATTTAAACAATATTTAATGAATTATCAGTATTTTACATAGAAATTTTGGCTTCTATTTAAGGACGGTTCTCTTTAAAATATGGATTTATAAGGCAACAGTCCATTGTAGCTGAGTAGCTGCTGACCTTGTTAGATGGTGTTTATGATTTGGACTTTACCAAGTCCCCATCAGACTCTGTTTCAATCCTTTGTATTTCCTGCCTGACTCCTTTAAGCATTCGGGTTTCTGGCATCTGCATGAAAGGCTTGGAAGCAGCTTGTTTCAGGAGGTGGAGAACAGGGCCATGTCAAGGTGATAATTGCCCTCAAAGGACACATAGAACCCAGAGTGTTTCCACTGTGGCTCTTATACTTTGTTCCCTGTTGTGTGGCGATGTTTTGGTGAAAAATGAGTGATTGACCGAATTTCTCAAGAATCATTGTGATACCCTAATTTTATAAACCTCTGGGAACACAGCAGTGCTAGTGTGAAATTTGCAATCCTTTCAACCTGAGGGACCGATGGCTGTGGCAGAGGAGGCAATTCTGTCACTTAGGCACAGTTCACACAAGACACCAGGGCCAAGAGCAGTCTCTGGACCTTACAGTGTTCACCCAGCGGGCAACGCTTCCATCTTCTCAGTGCTTTTTGGATTGGTATTTCCAAAGAACCGGGCCAAAGAGGCAAGGAGGAAACACAGAGTCCATTGTTACTCAAAAATATAAATGGCTGGGGCGCCTGGGTGGCTCAGTCAGTTAAGCGCCGACTTTCGCTTAGGTCATGATCTCAGGGTTCGTGGGTTCGAGCCCCGCGTCGGGCTCTGTGCTGACTGCCAGCTCAGGGCCTGGAGCCTATTTCAGAGTCTGTGTCTCCCTCTCTCTCTGACCCTCCCCTGCTCACGCTGTCTCTCTCTCCTAGAAATAAATAAAAATAAAAATAAAAATAAAAAAATATATAAATGGCTTCATGTCATGATCTTGATTAACACCATTCTTTGGGTTCCTATTGAGTAATCTCTAAACTCCTTCCTTATTAGATGTTGTCACTGCTCCTCACCCTCCCTTATTGTAGCTCCAGTATAAACTTCTGTTACTTTATCATGTTCACTTTGCTTCAAGCACACACCTATGAGTCTCCTTCAGGTTTTAGACGTCCATATGAAAGGCTTGGAATATTAAAGGCAGGCCATTTCAAGGTAATAGTTTGCCCTGAAAGGCCAGGGAGCACAGAGCATGCCCCTCAGGTTCCTCTTGTACATCAGTCTCTCTGTTGCCCCGGGGAGAGGCATTTGCTGGCTGGCTGCTTTGTCTTCACTCATCTCTTGACTTGTTCTTTTCTCATCTTTTAGGTTTCAGCTTAAATGTGCCATCTTCTACAAGGTCTTCTCTGATTATCTTGTTCAAAGTAGATTCACTCCGTGTACTCTTCATTATGTTACCAATAAGGTTTTTATGTTAGCATTTGTTATAGTCTAGCAGTATCTTTTTATTCATTTATTATTATTGCCCATCTCTCAACCTCAGATATGGCCACAGCAATGTGGTGTGTCTTTTCACTGATATAGTCCCAGCACACAAGCAGAGTCTGGCTCAAAGATAATAGAATGAATGTGTACCATCTGTTGACTCTGTTTTGTTACTTTGATATTTCTGCCTCCACTGTCTGGAAACAAATTTATTATTGAAGCACATTACATTAATCATTTTCATTATATATATAAGCTAAGCTGAGAGTACCAAAGTGTTGAAAAAGAGTACAATTTACTCTAATTAAGTATTTATTTAATTTTCTTAAAATATGAAGCATTAGTGATATACACTCCTATTCCTGATATGAGTCTTCTTCTGTGATTCCTTTTGAAGGTGCTAAGTTTGATAGCCTGAGGGTAAACTTTATGGATAAGATTGTGTCAAGGCAATTTAATTTGAAGTACATTTATTTGAGAAGGGTCATTACTGTCTTACTGAACAATATGATTATCAAATGAGTTTTAATATACAACAACATATTTTAACTTTGAGATTAATTACACTTGCAGTTTTTATTCTACAATTCAAGCATCAAATTTATTTTGTTAAAAAACCTAACCAACTTGACTCTCAGATAATGTACTAGCTCTTGGAACTCTCACCTTTACCTTTCACTAAGCACTAAATCTGAGACTATTCAACCTCCTCTGTGAATGTAGGCATATTCCATTTGTAAGTGCAGTCAGAGCGGAAGGAAGAAGAAACTTAGGAATCCATGCCTGCTGTGTATCCACTCAGGACCGAGTCAGCGGAGATCCCCAATTGTAGTGGTGAGATTTGCTGTCCTGAGGTCATGGAACCCAACATACAGTCAGGCAGGCCCCTTCTTGGCTCTCTGTCTTTTTAGACCCTTCAGCAATTGTGTTCCTCATCACTGTCCTAGATTTTTGTTTTTACTTCAGTTTATATCGCCATTTGGACATGCAGCCAGGTATATAAGAAAGATTGGTTTTCTATATTGGTCCACTTTTATTGTGATTTACATGTCTTAAGTCACTATATCATGTGTTGAATTTCTCTTACGAATAACTCCAAATGAAAAATACTAGATGTCATTATGTTTATATAATTCACTTTGAATTTTGAGTCTTATTTAGAAATAGAGCATTAAAGTTTTCAAGTGTCCTTATTTTGATTATGGTTCTTTTGGTGATTTATACTATAGTCATCTCACCTCCTATTGACTTAGCCCTCTTGATTCTAATTTTCTTAGGTCCACAGAAATGTCAGTACTGTACTTATTTATACTTCCAGCATTGTCCAATACAAGTCCCATAGGGGATCTCATCTAAACTGAGACCAAACACCAGTGGTGTCTTATCTCAAAGTATCTACCTTCACTTCATTACCGGTTACTTTTGATTTCTAGTTTTAGCAAATCTCTATTCCCTATGAAAGTGCGGACATCAAGCTGAGAGGGTTATTTCTGTGATTAAAATTTCATGGTTTCTTACATCCAAATTCTTTGCTAGAGAGAGCATTGAATATTCTCTGGAGGGGGAAAAATATACAGCATAACATTTTTTTTTGTTGCTGTAATTTACCATTATAAATTCAAGGGAATGCCCTTTCATTAGCTCTCTCCGGGAGAAATAGAGTAGTGGTAATAAGCTACAGAGCAAGAATCCAGTTTGACAATTCATATTTATAGTAATAAAAATAATGTCTTTGATATACACAGAATATTTTTGTCTGGGTTTTTATTTTCAAGACTAAACAGAAAATACAATGATTCAGACAATTAAAACAAGGATATACCGTATAGTGTATTGATTATGCTAATATGATCATATTCCTCAGCATTTAAAAAATTTTTTTAATAAGCCAAGGATTGTTTAGTAATTAAGAAATCAGAGGGGTATTCTTAATGAAATTACAAATTGACCATATCAAATCAAAGCAAAAAGCATCTCTTAAGATCCTGTTACGTGCCTAGTTCTATGTTCTGCACTATAAAGGAATACATGGCCTTTGCTGCTACAAATTTTATAATTTTGATGAGGAAAGAGAAATGCAATAGTTACATCATCAAGTTCTAGTTTTATAGCATGAATGCTTAGAGACTAAAAAAATCTGCATGTTAGGATCTTAAGAAGACACTAATTGAAGGGTGTGGAATTTTGATTGCCCTTACACAGAGTGTAAAAATTAAATTCATGGATGAGTGCAGAGAAAAGAGGTCAGTGTCCATCAAAGGATGTGTAATCTTCCTTCAGACTAAATTTTTGTCTAACCTGAAATTTCATTCACCTAACTCTCTGCAATACGTACGGTGTTTTCTTTAGGACTGCAGGATTTCCAGATTTCTCGCTGTTCACAGAGATGGATGGGCTTGTTGAAGTGGCTTACACCAAGTGAATTAGAACAAGTTCAGTGTTGTTCAGTGTTGCCAGATGTGTTTAGAGACAGCCATCGCTCTGAGAGTTATTTAGATTTTATTTTAATAACAAGAGGTTAATTGATAAGGTCACTTTGTGATTCAGAATAGAAAGACAAAATGTTCTGAACCAGATAATAAAATACAGTTGGACATGTGACCAAGACTGTTCTCAGTTACTGGAATCTGAAATATATTTTTATGTTGGAGAAAAACAACAAAACAATTTGGTGAAAGATGTCACAGACAAGAATTAACATGTGTTACTGGTACTGTCTGTATATGAGAGGCATCAGACTTCATATAGCTGCAAAGAGGGGGGGATCTTTAATATTAGTGGAAATATTAAAAATTCAGTAACTTCCAGGCAGTTAGGAAAACTGGTCAGACTTTGTTTAACTTGGAATTTTTTCTCTTTTTACCAAAATTCAGGAAATATAGATCCTCTCCAGGGTTAGAGCGCAGATGTGAAATAAATGGAAAAACAGAAATGGAGAAGTACAAAGAGAATACTGTGATAGAGAGACAGAGACAGGGAAACAGAGATAATACAGCCAATGGATGAGGAGTAGATAATGAACAGAATATGGGTTATCAGCTCCTTCCTTTAACCTAGTACTCAGCGTTATAAGCCGAATCGTGTTCCTCCAAAATGCTTATGTTGAAACCCTAATTCCCAATATGACTATATTTGGAGATACGACCTTTACAGAGATAATTAAGGTTAAGTGAGGTCATAGAGAAGGACCCTAATCCAAGAGGACTGGTTGTAAAGAAGAGACACCGGAAATCTCTCTTTCTCTGTCTCAGTGTATGCACAAAGGCTGTGTTGAGATACCCTGAGAAAGTGGCCATCCATCTTCAAGCCAGGAAGAGATCCTAACCAGAAACCAACCCTGCTGGCATCTTAATCTTAGACTTCCAGCCTCCAAAACTAGGAGAAAATAAGTGTATTGTTTAACCCACCCAGTCCACTGTACTTTATTATGGTAGCCTGAGCAGACTGATACACTCAATATGCCAGTAGAGAAGCAGTGTGCTAAGAAGAACCGGAAGCAGTGTCCATAATGAGAAACAATACCTATGAGAGTCACAAAAAGGGGTAAACAGTAGTTAGGAAGAGAGGATGGGGGTATAGCCTGGAGAGTGGCAGCTGCACCCCCTTTCTGTTCTCTATATAATTCTCAGCAGGTACACCTCAGAATTTCAAGCTGGGGAGCAAACTGCAGAAGCAGCTGGAGGTGTCTCTATTAAATGTGTATGCTTCTGCTTCTGCCTGCTGGAGGGGCATAAAAATTTGAATACAAAACATGACCACTTACCTCTCTTCTCAAAGCAAAACCCCCAAACTAAAAATGCAGCAGGAGCATGCATAGATAATTTTGGACACCGGGTTACCTGGCTCTACCCTGTCTGAGTCATGGGGCTGGAAATCCCAGAGAACAGTGTCCTAATCTGAGGTCTGGACAGCATCAGCCTTTGGCTGGGGTGGGGCACTAGCAGCATGGGGCCAGCAGCCAGACTTGTCAACTTCCAAATGTTGATACAGCCTTAAAAAATCCTGTTTGTTTTCCTTAAAAAAATTTGTTTTCAAATGTGTATTCGTATTTGAGAGAGAGAGACAGAGAGACAGACTGCAAATGGGTTGGGGCAAAAGAGAGGGAACACAATCTGAAGCAGCTCCAGGCTCCCAGCTGTCAGCACAGAACCCCAGTGGGGCTCACACTCAACAACTGTAAGATCGTGACGTGAGCCAAAGTTGGACACCTAATTGACTGAGCCGTCCAGGCACCCCTTGTTGCATCATTGCATTAGACAGATCAGTATGACTGAGCCTTAGGAAGATTTTAAAATCACAAACATAGTATTAGTAAAAAGTTACCCCAATATGTATTAAGTTATTCCAATCTTCCATTACATCGTATAATCCAGTTGCCCAACGTAATGCTTACGAGTTGGTTTCGTCTCTTTATGTGGTTATCTGGCAGTGGCTCACTCAGCATATGTCCCATGTGTTCTGACATGGGGTCTTTGAAGACCCCAGAGAGGCACCCATACACCCATACTGATGTGTCCAGGGTAGGTGTCTGATGGCAAAGTTACATCGAAAGAAGTTCCACCTGGAGCAGGAGCAGCATTTTTAATCTTGTACTTCTTAGTATGTCAAAAAAATTCTTAAAGATGAAGACTGGGAAACAGGAGAAAGGTGGGACAGTAAGAGTGAAGGGGAGTGAAGGGCCAAGTGCACACTGTCTGCCCATAACCAGTCTATTGTCCTTCAGAAGACAATAGACCAGTGGTCTATTTGCACAGCCTTCCACATTCAGGGAGGTCCCCACAAAGTACCCACAGCTATAGAAATGAGCTGAGTCATCTGCTGTCAATATTGATGTGCTTCCCGAGCCAAACTAAACAATAAATACAAAGTTAAACTAAACACCCAATCAGTACTTCTTCCCATACCCCTTTCCTTCTCATACCAAACAAACAAACAAACAAACAAACTTTTGTCCTTGAATAGCCAAATTGTTTTCTCTGCTATAAAGAGAAATGAGGTGAACATCTTTGTTTTTATCTGAGTTTGAGGTGACACCGCTCTTGGGTTGGCTCCAATTCTGCCAGCATAATGGATATGTATTAGCCGATACATTAGCTCAAAGAGATCTTGAGCGGCAACCCCACCCCAAAACAATTGCAGTGACTTTCCCTGAATTCAATTCTATAACACATCTAATCTCTACCCCTTCTTCTATACTGAGACATTGCCAACAGATCCAAGGGAGTCAGTGATAGTTGGAAAATATCAGGAAGTGTCCAAAGTATTATTGCGTAGGTAGACATCACCCCCTGCTAGGAGGCATTCAGATTAGAGGGGACTGTGCTCCAAGGGAAGGCCCTCACCAATAGCAAGCTTAACCACTGGGTATGAGTGATGAGCAGTGCTCCCCAGTGGAACTGAGTAAGGTCACCTTTCCCCCAGACACCAGGTCCTTGAGTTAAATGCTCTTTCAGAGTGATCCTTTCTTTACTTTAAAATCCTTCATTCCTGTCCCTGAGTCACTCAGGTTAGGCTTTCTCATCCTGGCTCAGCTTCCCACCACCCAGTCGATAGAAACTTGTTCTAGTCTCATAAGAGTTGAAGTGGAGGAAAGCTTTGCCTCAGTTTGACTAAGTCTTCTCCATGCCCCAATGAGGCTTTTGACACAAAAAAGCCAGGAAGAAAATCTTTTTCCCCCCCTTTGTCATATTTCTCCCTTGAAAAGCTGATCCAAAAAATCTAGCTGCTTTGACTGTGGAAAACAGAAGAAAGTTGTGGAAGAAAGCTCCAAGGAGGAAAAAAGAAAAAGTAACAGCAGTGGTAAATATCTAAAAATATTATCCAACTGTGCTTGTTATGCCACTAGCTGTATGCACGTATGCATATAAGTTATTGTGAGACCCCCACTCCCTAGAGCCTTAAGAAGGAATTCAGGGAATCGGTGACCAGTAGGGATGAGTTGAGAATGTCACAGAGACTTAAACCATGGAGAAAAAAAGAATATTATTAGAGCAGTGGTGATCAATAGGAATGACACTGCTCCCAGGTAGGTGTTTTGGGGTGTCACAATTCTGTCTCATTTAATGAGGCTGGAAGTCCTGCAACAATCAGGACAACCTTCCAAAAGAAAGAACTGTCTAGCATCCTGCAAGGCTTTTTTAATTAGTCCACACAGAACATCCAGGTAGATGAATATCTACCCATAATTATCTGAACCTAAACTTACCTGTAAAAACATGCAAACACAAAGTATTTTTGGCATAGTGTTGAAATATATTTAATCTTCCAGGAAGGGTGCTATTGAGGGAGGGTTATACTTTACTCTGGGAATTTACCAAGAGTTGTTAACCATTTGGAAAAATTGTGCCTCCAAAGATTCATGCTGCCAGTTGGTTTTAGACCTAAGTTCAAGCATCTGACTACATTGCATATTACAGTCATGCACAAAAATGTCATATTTAAATAGCTATTGTTCTTTAGCAAATAATTTGCCTTCCATATATTCTTTTATATTTTAGTAAACATCTTGTATGCATAGGGCAGCATTGGAAGAGATCAGGCATAAGCTCTCTAGGAGTCATGTGGACAGTGCTTCATTCTCCCAGCAAGGATATGTGACAGCATGTATAAAGTATTGCTAACTAGGGAAGTTCACTTAGGTCGTATTGTCCAGGGTTTTAATTAGGGGGTCAGTCACGTAACTGTGGAGTGCCCACATGGCTGATCTTACTCAGTCTCCAGTTCCTCTGAGATTAAACTGACACTATGTGGCCCAAAGCCTCCACCATAAGTTACTTTATTAGCAGAAACTACTTGTTGTGGCCCCAAACCCTAGGTAAACAAAGACACTCTTTTCAGGCAAGGTATTTCCAAACCTTAGAGGTTACCTTCCAGAAGTTGGCCAAGGGCCAACTTCTGGAAGAAGCAGGGTTTGAACAACCCAGGCCTGTTGAGTTAATTCTTCATATCATGCTATGAATTTTATTTCAGAACATGAAGTGTTACAAAACTTTTGTTAAAAAGAAACATTGGATCTGCTAGGGTTTAGGACCACTGTATTGAACATAGAGATTGAGAGGTGATAGAATAAACTCTTAACACCCTGGATGGAAAGGTAGCTGACTGCCATTTCCCTCTGCCCACTCTTCAGCCTCGTTAAGGTGGCAGAGTGCAGTTTTTGAGTTATAAGTCTTTGAGTTAAGCTTCTTGAACAAAACCTGGCCCTACGACTTACAAATTGTGTGATTCGGGGAAGGCTACTGAAAGTTTCCGTGACTCAGTTTCTTCATTTGTCAGTAGAGTTGTAATTGCACCTACCAAGAACATAACCAGTTAACTGATAAATGGCTCTGAGTAAGCACTCAGTGTCTGTTAGAATTACTAATATTAATAGCTTTCCTAAGAACAGAAATGGGATTACTAAATTCAGAAAGCAAAGGAAGGTTCATGGTCATTTGAAATTTTAGACGTGGTACCTTTTCACATTGAGGTTTTGGTGGGCTCTTGCTCTCAGGCTTTCTCTCAATTAATGAAGGGAATACTTGCTATTTGAGAAGGGTTGAAATGTAGGAAATTAGAAACAATGATAGGGAAGTGTCACTTATCTCCTGAGGGCCTGCTATTACTTTTGGTTTAAAAAAAGGCAGCTTAAAGCAAACCTCTTTTTTATTCCTAAATTGTCCTTAACTACTCACTATAGTACTAATGAGGCAGAGATTCAAGACAGCCGCCTAAATGATAAACATTTGGTTGAAACTTTCTTTTGGTGCTGCTTCCCTTAAGTAGCTTGGAATAGATCCTATGTAAGACACCCTCCACGTGGCAGTTAGTGAGCAGCCTGAACTCATAAAACCTTCCTTACCCAGAGTGAACAAATCACATTATGTAAAGAGATTTTGAAGTGCTTTAGTCATTGCTTTCATGATATAGATGCAATTTATAAGAGCATGAGAATGATTCATTTAGCCAAAATGGGTTGCATAAGTTGACTTTTGTCAAAAACAACTTAGAATAAGAGAATCAGTTAATTGAAGACTGTGTGATACCTCAGTTGCAGAGTCTCCATTTATGGTAGAAGTACAGACCACTTCATCCAAACCTAGGTGCCGTCAAACAGCAGATGAGAATACATACTTTACATTAGAGAGCTTGCTTTCTAGATCAGCCCACAGGGCATGTGAGTGGTCCTTGGGGACAGAATGACTCATAACTCCATCCCTCACCAAAAGCTATCAATCTTTCTTCTTTGTGGGTAAACTGTTAACTTTTTCAGAGAATTGAAGTAAACTTGAGCTATTGAATAATGCAGTTTAATAAAAGAAACATTCTTTAGGAGGTGTTACCCAAAGAGATCAAGAGAGCTTGCCCTCCACCCCATCACAATTGCATCTTTTCCAGATTTCAGCAACCCTGGGAACCAGAGTGTCCAGCACTCTCCAGGGAGTGCTCAAGTGGCATCCACTGTGTGGCGTTCCTACTGCCCTCAGACACTCTGGTCATCCCACTACTCCCAAGTTCACATTCTCCTAATGCTTCTGTGGTTCCTCTCCACTGATCTGGTCTCTCACTTCTTTAGACTCCTCTATACACTCTAACTGTGCCATTTGCTATTCCCGATCCATGATGTGTGAACTCTCAGATAGCCTCAGTGTCTTCCACATGTTTGCCTTAACCTAACTTCCTCCTGCAGCATTGCTCAAGCAGCTGTTGCTCGTGTGCTCACACCCCACTCAGCTCTGGGTCAGACCATCTGACTACTAATACCTCATCCCCCTGCCTGAAATGGTGTTTTCCCAACCATCTGAGATTCTCCTTTCTATGTGTGTATCCTATACCCCTTACTACCCCAGTCTGCCCTCCTTATCGTCACAATTCAGACATCCCACTGTAAAGCCACAGCGTCTTATACTTCTTGTCAGTTTATATAGCCTTTGGCTTAACTGGGGTTATTTCCTGCTTAATTAAGATATAAATGACATACACCATTGTGTAAATATAAGGTGTAGAACGTGATGGTTTGATATATGTATATATTGCAGAATGTTTATCACGGTAAGGTTGGTTAACACACCCTTTACCTCACTTAACTGTCATTTTGTCATGTTGAGAACACTGAAGCTCTATTCTATTTTTAAGTTTATTTACTAAGTTTATTTATTTATTTTGAGAGAGAGAGTGCGAGCTTGCACCAGGGAGGGAGAGAAAGAAAGGGAGAGAAAGAACCCTAAGAAGGCTCCACATTGTCAACATGGAGCCTGGCGTGGGTCTTAAACTCACCAACCATGAGATTATGACCTGAGCTGAAATCAATAGTTGGTTGGACGCTTAACTGACTGAGCCTCCCAGGCATGCCTTAAGCTCTACCCTTATAGCAAATTTCAAGTATACAGGATAGTATTGTTAACTATAGTCACCAAGCTGCACATTAGATCCCTGGAAATCAGTCATCTTCTCCCCAGGAATTTGTACATTTTGACCAACATCTCCCATCTTCCCCAGCCCTCTGCCCTTGGCAACTACCAGTCTACTATCTGTTCTGTTAGTTATTGTTTTTACATCCCACATATAAGTGAGATCATACAGTGTTTGTCTTTCTCTGTCTGACTTATTTCACTTAGCATAATGCCCTCAAGGTATTTTGTGGCATAATTGTTTTATTTTGATGCTTCAGACCTTCAGCATCGGCAGTAACTCACGTGGCTCTCTCCCGCTGTTTAGTAACTCTTTCAGAACGTTCCTTTCTATCCTTAAAGACCTTGCTTCCTTCTTACCATTAGCAAATGATTTAGATTACTTGACATAGACGTTTAGACATTTCAGTCACCTCGAATTCAGTATGTGGAAAAATATTTTTGAATCATCCTACTCCATCAGAAATCCCCTACCTTCAGTGTTCTTTGTCTTTGTTTCACTCGTGCATGATTTCTTCTCTCAATATTAAAAAAAAAAAAAAATGTAAACCTGGAACTTTACTGTCTATAGGCAAGCATTCCACTATTTAAAAGTCTCGATACTACTGCGCGGGCTGGCTCCTACCTAGTGTCACCGTGTATTGCTCCTTACTCTGCCAGTATGTGTTCCGCCCATAATCAGCATCTTTTATTTCTTCTAATGTATTAAGGACCTTGGCATAGGCAGTCTTCTGTTCTCCATCACACTCACCTTACAACTGCCTATTCTTCGTGTCACCACTTAAAGTATCCCTTCTTCCAATGAAGTTTCCATCAACTAAGTTCTCTAATAGGCTAGGCTAGGACTTCCTGCTACACAGGATAAAAGAGTTGCATATCTTAATTAGAATTATTGCTTAATACATCTTTCCTACCCTCAAATTCAGCTCCATTAAGGTATGGGCTGGGTCCATTTTGTTCACTCATACAGATTCTCAATAACATCCATGCATAAAAGAGAATAAATGACTTTAAATCAAATTATTTACTACATTTTTACAAACCATATTTGTTGTGACTTACAGTGGTCTGATTTTCTTTCCTTATAGAAGACAAATAAGGACACAGTTCCATGTACTCTTTTCTTGGATCACTGTCTTCTATCATTCCAGCTCATTTCCTTAATTATTCCTACTCTATCAAAAATTTTTGCCTATATTCCTGAAACTTAACATGACTGGAGAAAAGCATGTGACTACATTGACTGCTCCTACTTCAAATTCAGGGCCATGAACCTGAAAGTAGACCCTTAATTATGCTCTGCAATCATCATACATTTCCCTGGGCTGCTTTCGCTCTACTCTCCTGTAAGATTTTCTCATCTCTTCCTCTCTCAGACTTGAGTATATGCCTCTCTTGAATATATGCCTCCACCTTGGCCTTGCTTTCAGCTGACACCCTTGCTTCCTTTTCCACTGAGAGCCCTGAAGTGTTCAAAGGAGAACTTCCTCAGATCCTTGTATCACACTGTCAAACCTACCAACACCAGTAGCTAAAAGCTCTGGCAGCAATTGATACATGAACTGCCTGTGCACCTTCCTTCCAGAAAGCTTTATGTTTAACCCTGTGTTCCCACATCACTCTGGCATGGGACTCAGCACCTATACAAGCCCCCTCTTCCCTTTACAGATGGAAGAATGTTAAGGGGGTCATAGCCGAATCTTAAAATCTCATCAGACATGTCTGTTCTCTGGTGCTCCTTCTAGGCCTTGCTATCATTGAAAGTTTCTCTATGACACTTTCTCCTATAATTCCCAGTCTTGTTGGCTTCAGTCTATCACTTGCCTCTGGTTAAATTCAAATTCTTCTTTCCTTAATCTTGCAGAAACAAGTTAGCTCTGTCTCGTTCTTTATGTTGAAACTAATATATCATGACTTGAGCCAAGATCAAGATTCTGATGCTTAAATGACTGAGCTACCCAGGCACTTCCGGAGTGTGGTATTTCTTAATGCAGTATGTGATAGAACTTATATTGTCAAAGTTCTGTTGTCGGACATATATACTATTTACTTAATCTGACAGTATTTGCTATAAATAGGCAAAGCTTCCTATTTGCTTTATCGCAACTAATATTTGGTCTTATGTTATCTTGTTATATAATTTATTGTTTTTAATGGCTTCTGATTGTTTTCCTTCTTTTTTTTCTTGCTTTATTGACTACTTCGTTTTCTTGTCTCAATTTAGAAGGCATATACTTTGTTTTTATTTTGGGAATATCTGTTTTTAGATACTATAATATAACTGTTATTTTCCTTGAATGTTTGCACCTAAGCATGTATTAAAAACCTCCACATTTTGTAATAAATTCAACTTTCCTTTCTTCTTCCATCCTTTTCTCATTTCCAGCTTTTGTTCATTAAACTGAAATTTAAGTCTGCTATTAATTCATATTTTTATATCATGTCTTCTTTTTCAAGGCATTTATAGTATATTAAGTTTTATAATGATTTAATATTTATTATATTTTATTTACATACTTTTGTTTCTTACAGACAATTCCTTTATACCATGACTTCTCTGTTCTTAAGATTTTTGTTCTTCTCATTTTGTTGAATTACTTCTTCAATATGTTGTATTGAGTGTGTGTGTATACTGTACTTTCTGGTTGCTAGAACATTTAAAAATACCTTTTCTTGTCTTTATAATGGAATGCACATTTAGTCTTGTACAGATTATGTTATCACTTTTTTTCTCTCTGCAAAACTCACAGAATACTGTTCTACTTTCTGATCTTAAGAATAAGTTCAGTGAAGTTTGGGGATATATATCCTGAATCACACCCACAATTTAAGGGGGTAAGAATGTGCCACTGTTAAAATGTGGTAAAATATTCAACAGTGTAGGTAAAAAGCCATGTAAGAGATAAATCATGTTTTGTCTGCTGTGTGCCGAAGTGAACACTGGAATATTTTCAGCCAGAAAGCAAATGGAAATAACACCACTGATTCTGGTACTTCCGTTTCACCACCTCTGTCCTGCCTACCTGCCTGGTTAAGTATATTTGCTTGTTTTTGAGGATACTGCACACTGTTTTCATGTACGACATACAAAATCCCCTAAATCTCAGCTGTGGTTGGGTGAAATTTATTTCTTGATACCTTTTAAGGACTTTTAAGCCATATAAAAGCTTCTACTAGCATTTTAATAACAATTTCTATGCACTCAGCTACAAATTTAGAATGTGAAGCAAATATTATAAAGAAGCTTCCGTATGGTACCAAAATGATGAGAATAGATTGAGGTTCTAATATAAGGTTGAAAACAAAGGAGAAATCATATCAACCAAATTATCTTTAAAGCAGGAAAAGTTTAAATCAAGATCTGAAATCTTAAAACATCTTGGTTCAGATTTTTCTCGCCCATTTTATTAGTAGGAGATAGAATTCCCTTGATTGTGTCATTTGTTTTAACAATAAAAATGGACCCGTGAAAAATAGATATTTATGATACAAAATATTCTAATTTAACAACACAAGGACAGTGACAACAATGAACAACAGCATTGAAAATTTTCAGAAAATAATGCAGTAAAGGACTGAATGCCAATTTCATGGTAAAACTATTGCTGAGAATTATAATTACATAATTATAATTATAATTAAATTACCTAATCACTCCCAACAGATTAAAAAACTAGAATGCACAACTAGGTATTATATTTACTTAGACAACTATGCCTATATTTAAGAAAGATAGTCTATTTCATTGTGGATATAATCTGTAGAAGGAGAATTATTCCAATGTTATAGTTCATAAGATAACATTACTACAAAATTATGCAAATTTAAAATAGAATCATAAGGACTGGAAGGCTGTATGACATTGGTAGCTAGATTCTTTTGGGCTTACTTAGTCATTTCTGGTGGAAATATTGATGTACAAATAAATGACAGCTGTCAGTTCACGTAAGTTAGCTGGCTTCAATATCAAAATTTGTTTAAAAAGATGTTCTTAAATTTTATTAGTATTGAAGAGACAGCTGGAAAAACTGAAAGAAGTTATTTTAATGAATATTAAATAAATCAAAATTAATTTAAGTAAGATCGGTGCTAATGTTTATACTATCTACATAAATTTGAATTTTAGTGATGTAGAAAATTCACCTTTTAGATTGAACAATGATGAGGCCTTGTATGGAATAAGAGAATTCCAAAGTGCTCAGAATTAAAAAAAATTATATGACACTATGAATCTCAAATATGCCATATTTCATATTCATATGAAGTATGAACTTTCCAAAAATGTGTATGAAAAAGGCAAAAGCATAGCTTGTAAGAAATGATACAGTTTGTGGAAAACACATTGAATTGTATCTCATCATGGGTTACATGAAACATTGTTTCAAAAATATAACTTGCCTAATAATTGGAGGATTTGCTGAAACTGGCTTCCAGATTCGCATTTGATGTTTTCATCTAACCTGCGTCACATGTTAAGAGCTGGGGCTTTTGCTCTAAGGGTGCTAAGTAAGAGAACAGCCATTCCACACTTCCTTTTCAAAAGCAGAAGCATTAAAGAATAACTAAACCCTGGAGGAGGGTAAAGAAGAATTATGCACAGGCGAAAATCCCCAAATCAAGAAAACAAAATAGCAAACATCAAAATTGATGTTTCAAAGTTGTAAATAACAAAACACATTTTTAGATTAAACATGTTTTAGGACTAGTTAGAAACCACGTTTTATAATGTAAGAGCACTCTCCGCAATCCCTACTGCATCGTCAGTTTTCTATGGGCCCTTTGGCCCGCACTGCTTACTATCCCTACTCTTGCTTTCACTTCTTTAGAGTCTGTAAAATGACTGAGGCTGTGCTGGTAAATAGAATGAAACAAATGTATCCCAAAGGGAGTGCTGACATGAGGGAAATGGGGACTATGGGAGAATGAACACAGATGTTAATTATTGATCCTGGTAGAAGAGAGATTGAAAGAGATCAGTGCCTACTCATTCTGGCATTTATTATTTTAGGTCATAAAGTTAAATTTTTATCTCTGTTTAACAGATTCAACTAATCACATTTGATTTACTAATCTAGTTTTCTGAACTGGGGATGTGATTTATAGAATATAGAGGATAGATGTTAACAAATTAATTTTTTAAAATGTTTTATTTATTTTTGAGAGAGAGAGAGAGAACAGGGGAGAAGCAGAGAGAGAGGGAGACACAGAATCTGAAGCAGGCTCCAGGCTCTGAGCTAGCTGTCAGCACAGAGCCCAAGGGCTTGAACCCACGAACCGTGAGATCATGACCTGAGCCAAAGTCGGACACTTAACCGACTGAGCCACCCAGGCACCCCAACCACCACCAATCTACTTTCTGCCTCTATATATTTGCCTATGCTGGACATTTCATTCAAATGGAATTGTCATATCTATTGGTGTCTTTTGTGACTGGCTTCTTTCACTTAGCATAATGTTCCAAGGGGCACCATGTTGTAGCATGTACTGGTGTTTCATTCTTATTTATTGCCAAATAATATTCCACTGTGTGGATATACCACATTTTATTTTTCTCTTCATCAGTTGATGGGCATTTGGGTTGTTTCCTCTCTTTTGGGCTATTGTGAGTGATATTGCTCTGAACATCTATGTACAGGGTTTTTAGTGGACATAGGTTTTTATATTTCTTGAAGATACCTGTAGGAGTAGAATTGCTTGGTCATGTGATAACTTTATGTGTACAACTTTGAGGAGCTGCCAGGAAATTGTTCCAAAGTGATTGCACCATTTTGCATTTCTATTAACCATTTAGGGTTCCATTTAATATTTTATAATTTTTGTGATGCTTGTTATTATCTATCTTTTAAGTTATAGGCATTTTAGGGTAGCCTGGATGGTTCAGTTGGTTAAACGTCTGACTCTTGATTTTGGCTCAGGTCACGATCTCACATTTGTGCGATTTTCTCTCTCCCTCTCTGTCTGCCCTTCCCCTGCTCATACTCTTTCTCTCTCAAAATAAATAAACTTTAAACTATAGACATTTTAATGGATGTGAAGTAGTATCTCATTGTGGTCTTGATTTCCATTTCCCTGATAACTGATGATGCTGATCATCTTTTTCAGTGCTTATTGGTCATATGTATATCTTTTTAGAGAAATGTCTTTTAAGATCCCTTGCCCCTTTTTAAATTGAGTTCTCTATCTTTTTATTATTGAGTTATAAGAGTTCTTTATAGGGGCGCCTGGGTGGCTTAGTCGGTTAAGCGTCCGACTTTCGCTTAGGTCATGATCTCGCGGTTCGTGGGTTCGAGCCCCGCGTCGGGCTCTGTGCTGACTGCCAGCTCAGAGCCTGGAGCCTGTTTCGGAGTCTGTGTCTCCCTCTCTCTCTGACCCTCCCCTGCTCACACTGTCTCTCTCTCTCCTAGAAATAAATTAAAAAAAAAAAAGAGTTCTTTATAAGGCTTTTATAAAGATATATAAGTTGCATATATTTCTCCCATTCAGTAGTCTGTCTTTTCACTTTCTTCATGGTATCCTTTGAAGCATAAACATTTTTAATTTTCATGAAGTTCATTTTGTTTATTTCTTTAATTGCTATTGCTTTTGTTTTCACACTTAAGAAACTATTGCTAAATCCAAGGTCATGGAAATTCATGCCTATGTTTTCTTTTAAGAATTTTATCATTTTTGCTCTTACATGTAGGTATTTGATCCACTTTGAGTTAGTTTTTTGTATATTGCATGAGGGAGGGGCCCAACTTTGCTTGGGTGTGGATATCAGATAGTCCTAGAACTTTTTGTTGAGAAAACTATTGCTTCCTCTTTGAATTGTTCTGGCAAAATTTTCAAAAATTGGTTCATCATAAATATGAGGGTTCATTTCTAAACTCCAAATTCTATAATATAGAATAATTCTGATCTATAATATATTCTTATTCAGTTGTCACAGTTTTTATTCTCTTGCTCTAAGTTAGCTTATGCATAGTTTCCATTTGTAATGATACAATATGCTTTAGAGATTGAAAATTATGTAAATTTTTAATTTTACATATGTAAAAATATATGTAAATTCTTCAGAGGCTTAGTGTGTTTCTTCAATGTTTTATTACTAAAATTTATCCATGCTGTAGGTAGAAATAGTTTAATTATTTCACTGCTATCTAAGAATTTATTGTTGAATATGCCATACTTTCTTTATCCAGCACCCTTTCTATAGGCATGTGGGTCATTTCCCACTTTTATACCTCCTATTTTGTACAGTGTTTCTATGAAGATTCTTGTACTATTTACTCAATGCACATGAATGAAGGTTTCTCTGGGTGTATACTCAAGGGTGGAATTGCTCTATCCTGGGTATGGAGGCGTTTCATAGATATTTCCAAACAGTTTTCTTAATACTAGTCTCCTATCAAATATATTAGGAGTCCCATTAGTCACCACTACTTCACAGAGTTGGTGTTGTTAGACTTTGTGAGTTTGTCAAGTAATGCTATATAATATATCGCTATTTCATTACAGGATTGATTTGTATTTCCTTGACTAATAAGGTGGAGGATTTTTTTATATGTTTATTGCCCATATGCATTTATTCCTCATTAAAATACCTCTCATGGTTTTCATGTTTTTGTCCATTTTAAATTAGATTATTTAAGCTCTTACTGATTTGTTAAGAGTTTTAAAAAATATAACTTGCTGCTAACCCTTTGCTAGCCATATGTGTTATAAATATCCCCAATTTAAGCTTCCTATTCACTTTTTAAAGGTGTTTCTTTGATAATGACACGTTATTTAAGTTTTGAGGTATAATTGACATATATTAGTTTCAGGTGTACAGCATAATGACTTGGCCTTTTTAAAATAATCACCACACTGTGTGTAGTTAACATCTTTTACCATACATTGTTATAGGATTTTTTGTTCTTGTGATGAGAACTTTTAAGACCTACTCTCTTAAAGACTTTCAAATACTCAATACAGTATTAATAACTGTCATTCCATGCTGTATATTACATCCCATGATTCATTTAATTCATAACTAGAAGTTTTTATCTTTTCACCAATTTCATCCTCCCCACCCCCGTCTCCATCACCTCTGCCAGCCACCAGTCTGTTCTCTGTATCTATGAGCTTTGTAGTTGTTGTTTGTTTAAGATTCCACATACAACGAAATTATATGGTATTTGTCTTTCTCTGTCTGACTTACTCATTTCACATAATGCCCTCAAGGTCCATTCATATTGTTATTAATGGCAGGTTTCATTTTTTAATGACTGAGTAGTATTCCATTGTATATATATGTTACATGTTCTTTATCCATTCATATGTTGATGACAGACACTTAGGTTGTTTTCATATCTTGGCAATTGTAAATAATGCTGAAGTGAACCTGGCAGAGGGTGGGTGTAAATTCCTTTGCAAGTTAGTGTTTCGTTTTCTTTGGATAAATTCCCAGAAATGGAAATGCTGCATCATATGGTTATTCTATTTTTAGCATTTGAGGAACCTCCACACTGTTTTCCACAGTGGCTGCGCCAATTTACATTCCCATCAATGGTGCTGGAGAGTTCCCTTTTCTCCACATCCTTACCAATACTTGTTATTTCTTATCTTTTGTATAATAGCCATTCCAACAATATGAGGTGATATATCATTATGGCTTTGATTTGCAGTTCCCTGATGATTAGTGATGTTGAACATCTTTTCAGGTGCCTATTGGTTATTTTGATGTCCTCTTTGGAAAAATGTTCAGTTCCTCTGCCCAATGTTATTGAGTCGTTTGTTTTATTGCCATTGAATCAGATGAATTCTTTATGCGTTTTGGATATTAACCTCTTATTAGATTTATGATCTGCAAAT
This sequence comes from Hyaena hyaena, assembly GCF_003009895.1. Classification (NCBI taxonomy): domain Eukaryota; kingdom Metazoa; phylum Chordata; class Mammalia; order Carnivora; family Hyaenidae; genus Hyaena; species Hyaena hyaena. Next base: position 463,573 of record NW_024081788.1, on the reverse strand, counting down.
ATTTTCTCTTATTCATTTGGTTGCCTTTTCATTTGGTTGATGGTTTCCCTTGCTGTGCAGAAGCTTTTAGTTAGTGTAGTCCCACCTGTTTAGTTTTGCTTTTGTTGCCTTTGTTTTTGGTGCCAAATTATTTAATGTAAAACAATTCATTGGTCTTTTAAAAAAATATCTAGCATATTTTGTGTCTTAAGAAGCCATTCTTTGTCTCTAAAAAATTTATACTCTACAAGAGAATTTTTAAAGTTTTTGACATTTAATGCTATTGGAAATTGAATTTAGTATGTGGACTGTATTTTCCTCTATGAATAATCATTCTTACAAGTGCAATTATTAATAAATAGTTCCACAATCTAGTATGTCTTCTCTCTGTCATATATCTAGTTTCCATAGCTGTCTGACAAGGTTTTGCTCCATTTGTTTTGTTTATTCGTCTAAACTTGCACTAGTACCACACTGTTTTAATCACTATAGCTTCAGAATAAGCCATGATATTTTGAGGGTAAGTCTCACCTCTTCCTTTTCATCCTTTTATTTCAGCAGTCTGGTTGTTCATAGACCTTTACTTTTCTACACACGTTTAGGAATCAGCCCATCAAATTCTATTCAAATAAAATTAAAAAAAAAAAAACCCTCATTTGGGTTCTGATTAGACTGGCTTTGGAATTTTCACTAGCTTTAGATCAATTTGGAGGAAATTTAAGTCTTTCCATGTTAAGATTTTCTGTAATTGTCTTGGGCTATTTCTAAGAAACTAGAAAGTCTTAGCCAGGGGCGCCTACCCCAAGGTCATGAAGCTATCCTGCTTGGTCTTTCAGAAGCTATATAGGCTTAATTAAGGTTTACAATTAGGTGGGATATGTCTGAAATTACTTTTAATGTATGATATAAAGTAGGTTTTCAAAAATATTTTTTATGTTTATTTTAGAGAGAGTTTTTAAACCAATTAGCAAGATTTGCAAAATTCAAGTAAGAGGTTTCATGGCCTGAACTGAAATGGTGGCAATGGAAAAATGGTTTAAAACTGAGATATGAATATCAAGACTCTAGGACTTGAGCCTATGGATCATGCTTCTCTTTCCTTCTTTGCCCTTTTTTGTAAGGTCAGGGTCAATTTGGTATATACTCCCTTCTTTTTAGCAGACTTTGAAATGATTTAATCGTGTTCAAAGCTGAAGCTCTACCATTCAATATATGTATTTCTACATAATTGATCTGAACGTCAATTTCTCCATTCAAAAGTGGTCATAGTAATACTTCCTAGGGGTTTTGTATAGATTAGGGCTAAGATATGTCATGAGCACAGTTCTTGGTGCATCATACATAAGGTATATGTTTTAGGCAATATTCCCAGTTTAAAACAAGACAAAACCAAAAACACTCTCCCTTAACCCTTGATCCTGGCTTTCGATTACAGTTTAGTCCTGCTTCTCCATGACTGTTCACTGAGTTGGTTTGATTTGTGCGCTCCAAGAGGCACCACATCCATAGACTTCAGTGTGATCAGTGCCCTCAGGAGCTGTGCCGTCGGGTGGCCCGTTTGTTTGTGTTCTCAGTATGATTCGTTATGTATTAGATCCTTTACTTTCTGGTTTGATTTCCTGTCACTGACTCAGGCACAGCTTCCCATTTAGGATAAAATTTTCTGTCATATTTGTCCTGAAATTAAAAAAAAAAAAATACTCATGAAAGTGCATACAAACTAACAATTAGATTCACTAAGTGCATTCACAGTGGGAATCGATTCTGTTCACATCATTTATACTTCTATTTGGAACTTTTGGTGATTTTTTTCCATTTGCAAGAAAAGTGGGTTAAAAAAACAGAAATTGTCAGGTGTCCTATTTGTGGTTACTGTTCAGATTTTTGGTTTTAGTCTCTGTAGACATTAATGGATATATATTCCTATTGTATTGTATTATTTTATGAGTGGATAGAATCAAAACTATTCAAACCTAGCACACAAAGGAATTTCAAATTGCTTATTCATGAATTGGATGCTTTTAAATTCTTTCAGATACACTGGTGGTGACAGCCCAGATTGTCAAATAACAACCCATACTTTTGAAGAGATAGAACTTTTGATTGCACTTTGCTTTATGTTTCTTACATATATTTTTAATGTATATTTTTAATCATATATATTGTATAAATTGCTTTTCTGATTATAACCTAATTATTATGCCTTGTGGTTAGCAGAATGGAAGTATGTTTAAGATGTGATCATATGAAGAATTTGTCGGCTTTAAAAAAATGGGATAATGGGGCAACTGGGTGGCTCAGTTGGTTAAGGGTCCGACTTCAGCTCAGGTCATGATGTCACAGTTGGTGCGTTCAAGCCTCGTGTTGGGTGAGCTTGAACCCCACTTTTGGCTCCACACTGACAGTGAGAGCCTGCATGGGATTCTCTCTCTCCCTCTTTCCCTTGCTCACTCGTGCCCTCTCTCTCTCCCCTAAATAAATAAAATTAAAATTAAAAACATTTTTAAAAATGGGATAGCAATCTCTAAAAATCAATAATTTATTAAAAAGAAATTTTAATAGAAGCATGGGGAAAATCTTAAATAATGAAATCCAAATTTCCAAATAATATCTATGAAAAGGGATCAATACAACGAAAAAAAAAAAGAAATGAGAAAACATTGAAGAGATGTCATTTTTGTCATGTTCAAATTGGCAAAGATTCTAATAATAACACTGCAAGTACTGACTAGAGTACTTGGAAACTATCATATATTATTAGTGGAAATGTAAATTTTAAATCAGTGTGAATAGAATTCTAAACATTTGTTGGGGAAATATTTGGAAATACTAACAAAGAAAAAGCCATTTGACTGCTCTTTTTGGAAGCAACTTAGATTTCATTTGGGCTCCACACACTTTCTAGGTATAGAAAATTAAGCAAGGCCAGACAGGTCACATCACTAACTCTTTATCTACATTCTGTCCACAGGCGAAATTGATTTATTTGCTTCTTTTGAGCTGGTTCTTTTTTTGAACAATAACTCTAGAATGGAACATCTGTTTTATCAATGATCATGATTTCCTTTGAGTCAAGTGATCTGTTGACCACCTAAAACTGGTTGCAATACCTACGTTCCTTATGAAAATATTTTTGAAAATCTGAGGAAAAAAGAAGCAAACAAACAAAATGGGTATATTCCAGCAGCTGGATCACTTTCTATTTATGGGGAATTTTTTTTTGCATATGAAACAAATGTAGCTACTATGTATAAGTAGTATTTACCTCTTTAACACTTGACTAATGATTATTTCATTACTCCTCAATGGAAATAATCTAGGACCATACATTAATGGTTTTGTGAAAGAAACATTTGTGTGTATTGAGATTTTTAAGATATATTTAGTTGCTTGACAGTGAATTATTGATAAGTAAATTATACTGCTTTCTTAGGAGTGCCAAAAATAATGACTGCTAAAGAAAAATTTAGCAAAGGAAAGGTCTCAAAATGAAATCTGAAAAAGGCATTTTCTTCAAAGACAAATAAGTTTAATTTATAATCACTTTATTTATTTTTCAAAATACATAGGAAACAGTAAAATTATATTTCAAGTGCTTTTCCATTTTCTTTTACAAAAGTAATCATAAACTGTACACTTCATAACAGCTTTGAGGTTTCATTGTTACATAATTCATCTGAACCTGACAAATAGTCACACATTCTAAAGAAGACATTGTAAAAATACTGAACTATGTAACATCTTTTAAAGGTGGTTGCAAAACATTTGTTCTAAGTAATACAATTATATGCGGTCAAGTTTCACAATTGGCTGGTTACCATGTACAAAAACCTGAAACACGAGTTTCAAAAGATTTTAAAATTTCTGTTCTATAATGCAGAAGTCAAGGATACTGATTTGAACAATGGCTACGTTATTACATCACAAACTTCAGTTAAAAAGTCATCTTATGAACAACGACTGAAGGATACCAAAAAAAAAAGATCAAATATGATGGATCTAAATTATTCAATATCATGTGTGCAGTGGAAAAAAATTGTGTTTTCTGGCAGTTGAGAATAATTGACAAATATCTTGGACTATTCATTAGTGGAATCATCACATTTAAAATGTGAGGTGGTTCTTTTCTATTTAGACCTTTTGATTCTTCATTCTGAAAGACAGTCTCACTTCACTGTGTTCCATAACTTCTCCATATTTTACAGATGAACCCCATCACTTCTCTCAGCTGGAAGGGTCAGTAAGAAGTTGGCACAAATGACATGAACTATGTTGGACATTCTGTGAAAAACTATACATGCAAATATTTTGTATATTAAAGTTGGTTTATCTGCTTTTTTCTTACATAGTGGTAGAATTTATGAAGCTATTCCTACTGGAGATTACTGTGTCTTTTAAATGGAAACTTAGGGGGTGGGTGGGAAGGATGAGTTAAATGGGTGATGGGCCTTAAGAAGGGCACTTTTCTGGATGAGCACTGGGTGTTATGTAACAGATGAATCACTGAGTTCTACTCCTTTTTTTAAATGCCTTTAAAAAAATGTTTATCTAGTTTTTTAGAGAGAGAGGTGGGGAGGGAGGGGCAGAGAGAAAGGAAGACACAGAATCCAAAGCAGGTTCCAGGCCCGGAGCTGTTAGCAGAGAGCCTGACATGGGGCTCAAACTCATGGACCAGATCAGGATATTAATAATGACCTGAGCCAAAGTTGGATGCTTAAGCAACTGAGCCACCCAGGTGCCCCACTGGGTACTACTCCTGAAGCCAAGACTACACTGCATGCCAACTAATTTGAATATAAATTAAAAAAATAAGTGGAAAGATTAAAATGTCTTTTTAAGGAAAAGAATAAACCCACAAAATGATCTATATAGATGCAAAATAGAATAAATCATTGACTTTTTATAGAAAACCAGTCTGTAGCTAGCTTTAGGGATTATAGTGTTCTGTTGTTTTTGGTTCACAAACTTTATTCCGCAGCAAAATCATAGCCAAGCTGTGTATTGATGTTCAGAGTGGGAAAATTAAAAAAACAAAACAAACCAATTTTGAAACAGATAACAAAAACAAAAATCCGATGCATTCACCTTCCAACATGGAGACTTACTTCTCTAGGAATTTTTCATTCATTTTTATAATATGCCTCATCATCCATTAAATTGTCTTCAAGGGAACAAAAATATGAAATTGAATAATTGAAATCCACCACCCTGTACAGTAAATAGGGATTCTATGCACAGTCGATGTAAATCACAACAAAATTGCTGAAGAAATGACCTATTTTTTTTTTCCCCCTTTCATAAGATCAGGCACAGTTTGCTCTTTGGAGAGAGTTCTCCTGACCCAGGTGAGCTTAGAAGAAATTATTGTCAGTTGGAGATGAAAACATTTCCATGTTAAGTACTATCTGTATCTCTAGATCTATCAATAGCAAATCATTTCCAGTATTTCAGTATAGATAAAAATAGAATTACTCTAATCAATTCCTCATTGTAGGAGTGTATTTAAATCATTTCAAGCATAAAGAAGCCTATCTTTTTCTCTTAAACATCTATTTATTTTTTCAAACACCATTTCTGGTATTCAAAATGTTTGCATTCAATAACTTAAACCCCACCTCAGTCCTTAATTTAGTTCTTTCTTTTTAAAGTTTCTATAGCATGATATTGCCATGCCATCAAATCAAACCCCACTTACCCACCTTCATGATGAGCAGGGTGAAGATGAAAACACCTGTTTACTTTGATGAGAAAACACTTGAACTGATATTAAATTACTGCCACTGTTCAAGTTCACATCTTTTTGGTTAACTGTTAATGGTGGATGACAAGTATTATCAATGCATTTTTTGTTAAATTATTATTCACTTTAATTAACATAAAATTGAGTTAATATAGGAAAAGTCTTTTAATGAAACAGAAAATTCTTACCTTCAGGAGCATCACTAAGTAATACATTGGAAACAGAATTTAGTTTAATCGGCTCTGTTTCTCATGTAAAATATAAACTCACTATTTTCTTTTAAAGAATGGGTCTTAGTAGGTTCAGATGAATCATATCCTGAGCCATGTCACTGAGGAACTATTAAAATTCTGCGTCATGGAATTTTTTTAGACAGTATTAGAAGATTTACCTTCTACCCAAAGTTAAAAGTACAAAGAAGATTTGGCTTTGCATTCAAAATCTTTATTTCCATGTGCTTTAACAACTGTGTTTAACTACCATTTAGTTATGTAGATTTTAACTTTAAATTATTTTATTTTCCATACTTTTGCATCATCTTTTATTGACAGCAATAAATTCTTAGCCTAAAAACTACAGAAGTTTAGATCAATTGAAGTATATCAGAATAACCAGAGCTGCTCCAAGAACAAGTTATGAAGAAAACAGATCTCTACATTGTCTTTAGATGTAGTAGAGGTTGAATGACTCTCTGAAATCCTTATCAAGTCTATTTTGTTTTTTGTTTAAATTATCAGGTAGTTAAGTTACCTGGAAATAATCACAATTAAGGTGGCAAAAAATAATCAGCCGGAATGCCATTCCATGAAAATATACGTACTGTACTTAGATAACATCAGGTACTCCTTAAAGAGGTAAAGAAATGACTATCTGTTCAAAGTTAAGATTTTGTATCTGTTTGTCATAGCCTTCAGCTCTTTTGATGACTCGTTCTGAAGTAAGTTATATCTTGTTTTATGGATAGTGAAAGTTGAGAAAGGAGTGAAAGTTTAGTTTTTTCATTTTTAAAGCAATTCCTTAGTAAGGAATTAAAGTCTTATAAGACTGTTAGTTCTTCATTGAGCCTGCAAAATCTTAAGATAATAAAAATTAAAGGAGAATAAACAAGGTGGAAATGACAAATAAGTATCACAACCAAATAGGTTCAAATATATTTGCTTTTATCTGAAACCTGAGTCAGTATTGATCAGTTGTGATCTCCCTGCAGTAACTAGAACACACGCATATTTGCCAAAACTGCATAAGAAAGTGGATGCTCAGCTCTGTGTTCCTGTCTCTAGTTCCCTGACATAGTTGTAATGATAGATTTTACTGAACTATGAATGCATTCGTATCATGAGTTTTTACATGTAAAACAATGTACCAGAAACAGGGCTAGCCTGACAAAGAAGAAAATTAAAAGAAAATTAAAATTGTCAAGAAGAATATTAAGAAAACAGTGTAAAAAAAAGTCATCCTATGTTCAGATTTTTGTGAAAAGACTGTAGACTCCACAAACAATGTTCTTTTCAGATTCAATTTCCTCATTCCCGTAATTACTTAGAGAATCAGGTAAAATACACAAGTAAATAAATAAAATAAGTTAAAAAAAACAAAAAGAGCATCACTGTTACATAATGAATCAACACTTGTTCCCTTTTCCTAGACTTATGTTTGATGAGTCCCTGAATAAGTCCCTGAAATTCGGTGTTCATTATATACCCAAATTGCCACTTCATAATGTGTCGGTGCTGTCATTAAAATGTGTCTCTCACAAATCAGTGGAGGGTATCTGTAACCTTATTTTAAATACTGAAATTCAAAACATTCCATCTTCAATCACAAGCAGAAGGAGGATAAGTTTGAATGGGTGTGTGGCTGTGTAGGGTCAGGGTGTGTTGTATTGAAAGTGGTAGGATTATGTTTTTACACCATCAAGTGTTATTTTAAATGATTACGCTTTATGAATAGGAGGGTAAGCCTCCCTCATGCATTGCATGAAAGATGAGTTGTGGTGAAGTTTCTTTTCATCTGTCTCACAGGATTAACAAACAGTTGGTATGATGAGTTTACTCTAATCCCTAGGAAACAGTTTTTAAAAACTTCCTTAAAAACAGATTTTATCTATAATCCCCATAGTAAAGTCTCCTGTTTGGCTGGTTGTTTGTGGTTTGTTTGTTTGTTTTTTTCATCACAAGCATTGGCTTTTTCTCCATAGGAGGCAAAGAAAAGCAGGAGCTTCGTCTAAGAATGCATAAAAAAGTCCTTAAACTATGTTTTCAGATGAAAATAATTATTACACACAGGAAATATAGTTGCTAATTAAGTGTAAGCTGCAGCTATATCTACTAATAAAACATCTGTCCGCAAAAAAATCATTTTATTATCACTTGTCTTCCCATTTGACAATTTGTATTTCCTAGTAAAACAAAGATTTCCAAAATTGAAGTATCATCTTCAGTCATTCTGTCTATAGCAAATGTTTCTTCTAAGCTTTATAAGGTAGACAGTTATTTTCAAACAGGTTCCTTCTATTATTTTTTTTTATCAGCTAATGTTAGCTAGAAATAATTGCTTTTGTTAGGAAGATACAGGCATTTTTGAAAAATTATAGGGAATTGTGTTTGCCTTTAAAATGTTAATGTGTAAAATATTTACATCTTAATTAACAGTAATGCCATCAGATGAGAGACGCCAGGATCAAAATTTCACAGTTTTGAAACTTTTTTTTAACATTTAGAAATAAGGGATTTTTCTAAAATGAAAATTTTATAACTACTGATAAATTTTTCTCATTCTGATGAATATGTTTTTATATTCTAAGTACAGATTTTCTTGCTTTTTTTGGTTCTTTTAACCTCCTGTCATGAGATAACCTTGAAATATGCACTATCCATTGCCTATGTCTCAAAAATGCAGTTGGGATCGTTCAATATGAATACTTTCAGAGAGGGTCCAGAAATGAGACAATAAAAAGTTGACCTGATTTAAAAGAAAGTTTTGTCATGTAAAAACATTTGCATAGTTTTTACGATTCCTGGCCTGATCCTTGATCCTTATGAAAGCAAATACCTTTCATGAAAGGACTGTGGGTCTGGGCCTTTAGAATTACTTTTATTTCTATTAAATGTGGAAGTTATGTTATTTATGACATATGTATAGAAGTTTCTGAAAAATAAGTCATCCATTCTTTAGGAAAATACCCAGTTCTAGTGATTAGTTTCTGATTGGGTTTAAAAGTCACCATTACTATGTACAATCTAATTGACAATGAGCACGGATGTTTATTGTACCTTTGGTGTAGTATGTTCTATCAGAAATACAGGATCTATGTAATAGCTTTATGTCATAAAATATACAGGTCACAGTACTTGAGAACTTTACAAACACTTATAAAATGAATGACTTCTGATTCTATTCACTTAGGAATACTAATGCTACATTTGAGATAAAGATTATTAGAATTTTTAAAATATCAGTTAAACAGTTCAACAGATGTTTGAACTACTGTAACATTAAGACAGTATAAAATGGTAGCCCAAATGGCTCAGCCTCCATTTTCCAGCTACTAAATATTACTCCCTTAAATTTAATTCAAAATTGTTCTTTAAATTACAGCTTTTAAAGAACGACCTTGAGAGACAAAGTTTTGAGTTTAGCAGAGCCAAACCTCACTAAGGAAGTAATTTTCTGAGAATGAAAGAATATCTCATCAGATAAGTAACATTAATCTGATTATTCAAGGATTTAATGCTATGTAAGTTAAGTTCAAAATTTCCATTAAAGTCTATATGGAACCATCTGTGCGACTAGAGATGAACATCGTTGTAACAAAATCAAAAACCATACATACGTGACATGTGCTATGTTACACAATAGCAGCATAAACTATATCTGATTTTAGGTAAGTATGGATTCTTTTAAAAGAATGTATTTCTTTATTTATGCAAAGAATTGCAACTTGTTAAAACACCTTTGTGCTAATAGGCATATGAAATGAAGAATAAAATGCCTTATGAAAGTAAGGACTATTTGTATTCAAGTAAAATATATCAAGATGTCCAAAGTTAAAGAACGGATAAAGAAAAAAAGTAAATGAAAAATTGTACATCAAGTTTGTTCATTATCAGGATATATTTTAAATGAGGAGATCAAACCTTCCACTCTTTTTCTGATCTGATGAGCACATGGTCCTGGGTCCTTATTAAAATGGTCTTTATTTTGGAGGCATTATGGTGTGGAAGGTGGTTTGGGAGATGGACAGGATCCTTGACTATCAAAACTGGTTGCCCGGCCAGGTAACTGAAAGACAATAATTTCATAATGCATGACCTAGTGCAAAAAAATAATAAAGTGGGTAGTTGTTGCTGCCTTTTAAAATAAATGTTTATTTGAGTGAGAGAGAGCATGAGTGGGGAGAGGGCAGAGAGAGAGGGAGACAGAAAATCCCAAGCAGGCTCTGCACTGTCAGAACAGAGCCTGATGTGGGGCTCAAACCTACCAAGCGTGAGACCATGACTTTAGCCGAAATCAAGAGTCAGATGCTCAACCCACTGAGCCCCCTTGTTGTTACCTTTTAATAGTGAATATTCACCGATGATATGCCATCTCTGAGGAGAAGATACACATAACTGCCCCTGCCCTCCAGAACTCACCTTCTCGGGCAGCAAGATGGGGCACAGGCATCTCACAGAGATGTAGACACAGCATGGTACAAAATGGCATGCGGACCAACACTATACACACAACTATTCAAGACTATGTATTCATTTCACATTCTAAGATAGGTTTTTAGTTCTCACTGCAAAATAATTAATGATTTGTGATAGCAGGGGACACTTGTTAGGTAAGGGGGAGAAGGCTCAAGGCACAAGAGACCACATTGCACTTGCTCTAAGGCAGGAGGTGATGTTCATAGGGTTCATTAACGAAACAATGGGGACTGACTTTGGCAAATGAGAGCCCAGGGTGTTGAAGAATACTTTCTCATGGTTCTCAAATATTAAGTGTATTTAAAAAGTTCAATTACAACAGGATAAACTTTTGATTATTTAAGTAGAAGTAATCAGATTTTCTAAATGATGCTTTAGTCTCAGTCCCACCGACTTACCCTGTTTTCAAATAATTGTTCCCTTCTTATTTTAATTACTCCTCTGGCAATAAAACACATAATTATACACTCACCACTTTCCCAAAATGCAAAATCCAGCCAGTTCTTAGGTCTCTAGTCCATTTGTTCTGTTTGACCAATGAATGTAGGTGCAGGAGTTGGAAAAAAAGGAGCTACTTGCTGGAGAAAGTACATTTACATAGTCTTTTAGTCCCATTTGTCCTTGATACTCAGCTGCTAGAAAAATATCAGGGATCTTCTTCTGATGCCCAGATTGTAGCTTGTTCTTCCTGTATGTCCTACAATGACTGAAAAGTGTTCACATGTCCTGAGACACAAACATATGCCTATTCCATAGCTCCCCTTCACCAGAAAAATGTCAAGCTGCTTATCAAACACTCACAAGTAATTATAATACACCTTGGGTCACACAAGCCCTGTCCTTTCATCAGTGAAAAGTTTTTGCTCACATTATCTCTTTTCTCCTTACACAAGTCCTGTGACGTCTGAAGGGGCATGCATTTCTATTTTCATTACATATGGAAGAATGCGGCTGTACACAGAACAAGTGATTTGCTCAGGATTGGACAGCCAGAGAAGCAAGGATTAGAACCCACATCACTTTCCAGTGTGGTTCCCTGCCCAGCAAACTCTACTCTCATGTCTAGATTCTTAGAATTAATATTCACTTTTCAAATTTTAAGTACAAACAAGGTGAGAAGTAGGAAAATGGGTAGTGATTAAATAATAAAAAGTATGGTATACTTTAGACAATACACACTGTTGACATGAAACACAACTTTCCCAAGACTGTACTTCTGAAACACGCAAGGGGAAAGTGCTGCGTATATGTACATTTGTGTTTGTATATGTGTGTCTTTTATGATTTATATTAAATGAAATGAGGTGAAGATGAAGAGCACTTATGTGTATATATATAAAAGCAGATATCTTATCTATGATAATAGTTCATCTCTGTTGCCTGAGCATGTACTGTTCATATAGTGTGCATCAGATGTTCCCTGTAACATCCTGAATAACAGCCAGGGTCACAATTTTGTGACTAAAATGAAAGGAACCTGGACCCTCTGACATTTAGTTAATTACACTGTACTGCCTTTCCCATTCAACTCAGTGCTTAGTGCCAGAGAAACAGATCTTACCCATAAACAGAGGACAATGTATTTTTCATTTACTATGTGGCTATCATAACTGTTCTTTTTATCGAACTGCATGAATTCCATCACCTACCACACAACTTTTTGTCAACTTGCGTTATCTCTCAGGTCACATAAAAGACGTACTTTGTGACTCTTCAAGAGGCTCCAGCAATCATCTTTGGAAAGAAAGTCATTCCATCTAGCAACATTCAGTGTATCAAGTAGACTGACAAGTAACCTTAAAGCCTAAAAATCCTGATAGAAACTGCTGTTGATACTTCTGGTTAATATAACTATTAACGTTAGTTGTAATCAGAGCTAGCATTATGTCAAACTGCTAAGCACTTAGTATTTGGCATTTTATTTAGTTTTACTTTTTGAGTTTACTGCTATTACAGAGTAGCAGCAGAAATGTAGAGGGGTTATAGTAACATGTCCAAAGTTCTCTAACATATAGTCATACAGCAGAGCCAGGCTTTGAACTCAGGCACGCTGATGCCTCAACATTCTAAAAATGTGTGAGCACTTTTACTTTCTGACCAGAGTATTGGGAGAAATACCTGTCTCTTTACACAGATGAGTTGTATTAGGAGACAGTACTTCTATTTAAGGATCCTTAGGAAGTTTAGGTGAGGTGGCTGTTTTCACAAAAGAGAAGCAGCAAAATTCGGTTTCCAGTTGGTAATAAATTTACTTGATAGCTCTATCATTCATTGATAGAAGTTTCCAGGCTATGTAAAGAAAATGACAGACTTGTAATTTTCATGATCTTACTGTCCAAAGGAATATCAAACCCGGAAAGTTTAGTGGTTTCTAAATTCCAACAAGGCACACAGAACTCTGAAACCTGGATGATAGAATATGTGGGACAGAAGAGCAATGTCTGTCTTAAATAAACAGATGAATATATACAATGTTAGACAAATTTTGGCAGATAAGGAATATTTAAACAAAAGAGATAAAAAAAAAAAAAAGAGAGAGAAAGAGAGAGTAGATGTCAGGGAATCACAGCATACCTCCAGCAAGGGGTGCCAGTGTGTTATTGGCTTTCGGTGATAGGCCAGCATTTCGTTCCAGTGGTCTCGCCCAAGACCCTCAGCGTCCAGTCCTGTTCTACACACTCCGATGACTTCATTGTGTCCGACCCTGTGATTCAGAGGATATCACACTTTCATTCCAACATTCAAAGATAAATGGAGTTTCACACATCTTAGCAGAATTTGAAACATATGATATAAACAATAGATTTTGTGATACGTCCTAAATGATTCTGTAGATTAAACTACTTTAGATCAAATTAAAAACCTTAAGTAAACAAAATTTACTACACAGGATCAGCATTCAAATATGAATTTGCAAAAGGAGCACACATAGACCATTTTAGTTCTCTCTAACTTGAGCACATTTCATAATAAAACAGAATGAGAATCGCTGGCTGCTCCTTACCTGTATTGTTGAATTTAGAAGCAGTACTATTAAGTTTAAGTGATATAAATCAGATCTCATTTTTCCCCCACAACGCTTAATGTTTTATAATGATGCTTGGATTTCTTACCAAGAGCTCAGTACCCACTTTCTTGTATAAATGACCATATTTAATTGACTCTAAGTGATATATCAGCATATGGTAGTCTTGTACTACAATTAAATGGGGCAGGGCTACTACAGCATTTGATTTATTATTGCATAGGAGCATTCTGAGCATACTGAACAACATTCCTGTTTCCTATTCCTGTCCTGTTTTCACAGCAACAAATCAAAATAACAATGATAGCTAATATTTCTGAGAGCTTATTGCGTACCAGACACTGTTATAAGTAATTGAAATGTACTAGCTCACTTAATTCTCACACCATGACCATGAGTATCATTATCATCATCTCATTTTACAGATAAAGTAAACACCCAGAAGTTAAGGGACCCACCTCTACACACTTAGTAAGAGGCAGAGGCAGGATATGAATCAAGACAGTTGACTCAAGTGTGCATGTGCTAAGCTAATTAAGAACGAAAAGCAACTAATTAATTAATTTTAATGTTCATTTATTTGAGGGGGTGGGCAGAGAGAGAGGGAGAGGATCCCAAGCAGGCTCTGTGCTGTTTTGCGCAGAGCCTGAGGCAGGGATGAAACCCACAAACTGTGAGATCATGACCTGAGCCCAAATCAAAAGCCACATGGTTAACCGACTGAGCCACCCTGGTGCTCCGTTACATTAGAATGGAATGTAATTTAAAGGCATTCCTATGGGGTTATTTTGACAGACATCTCTAAGGAGACTTTTGAGATAATTTTCAGAACTTTCATTACTTTCTTCCTGTCATTGATGTAGATATGAATGCTTAGTATCATGTTTCTTCTATATGAAGTTTCCCAAACAAGCATATTTTTAGGAATAAGTTTTCAAATCTTCCTTTTTTTTTTATATTGTTAGGATCCATTTCCCTAAAATTGTCAGTTTGACAAATGCTCACTTGTATCTACCTGTAGTCACTGCTGTGCTAAATCAATAGGAGTAATTTTTTGGTAAAACAGAACTAGGGCTTCTGATGAAAGGATTGCAACACTTTTAGAGTTTGAAATCTTAACTAATTCAAGATTTCTCTCTCTCTAAATAATGAGTTTTTTTCCATAAACTGTGATATAAACTAATTGCAAATAGATGGCATAAAACATTTTATCGTTTTAGTGCTTCATTTTCTAGTGCTTCATTTTCTCTGAGCCAGAGGATAGCCCATATCAGGTTCTCTACGTTACAGGGTTCTGGTTACTACTCTTTTCATGATACCATAAAATGGAGAACTGTTTTTGAATACATTAGAACAAAATAAATGTAGGAAGACACTCTCTATATGCTGGTAATTTTGTAGGTTAACATACAGTATTCTTTTCTAAAGGATATATACCAAAAGCATAAAAAGAAGTATATATAGCAAGGGCCAAATAAGAGATATGAATGTTTATTGGGACAAGAGATTCAAAGATGAAGAGGTTGGTTAGCTGAGAAGGAATCAGAAGGGGTGACTTGAGCAGGGCTGTAAAGCAGGGCTGGGATGAGACACACAGAGCCGGGTAACATTTCAGACAAGGCAAGAATGGGAGAATGAAGTGGGACTGAAGCAGGAAGAAACTTCAGAGGCACACTTGGGAGTTTGCAATTTATTTTATGAGAGAAGTGACTCAAAGTGTGTGAGCTGGAAGAATTATCCACAAAACATGTCTTAAAATTGATGTGAAGGCATCAAGGCTGTCTTCCTATGGTCGCTATTCACCTTCTACTCTTAATGCTCATTGTTAATAGTTCTGTATTATGCTAATGCCTGACAGATGGGAAAAGTGAATCCCAAAGAGATTACATAACTAGCTCTTTCACACAGCTAGTTGATGACAGAGCCTGGTTAAGAATGATTAGATTCATATTGCAGCCCGACTGGGAAAGCAAACTCGATTGGTTGTAATTTCTATTGTTATTGTAAAAGGACGTCACAACAGTGCTTTCTGTAATGGGTTCCATATGGCTTCTGCACCGCCCTTACACCAGCCCCAGCTGTCCATTCTTGCAACTTAAGAATGACTTCTTTTGGGGGGCGCCTGGGTGGCTCAATCGATTAAGCGTCCGACTTCAGCTCAGGTCAGGATCTCACGGTTTGTGGGTTCGAGCCCCGCGTTTGGCTCTGTGCTGACAGCCGGCTCAGAGCCTGGAGCCTGCTTTGGATTCTGTGTCTCCCTCTCTCTCTGACCCTCCCCTGCTCACACTGTCTCTCTCTCTCTCTCTCTCAGATATAAATAAAACATTAAAAAATTTTAAAAAAAGAATGACTTTTTTTGGAAAAGAGAAAAATATTATAACAGGGAAAAATAAATTTTGAATGAGTAAGTTTTTCCTCTTCCAATTTAAATTAAAATTGTTATAGCAGTAAATTACTGGAAAAGTTGTATTTGCTCTACATCTGGTCATACAGGGCTGTTCTTCAGTGAGTGAGAAATACACATACCTGTCATAATCCATGACCGCAATGGAGAGGCTGACCTGGTCCACATTCTCTGGAGGGATATCGAAAATAATAGCCTCGTTGTACACAGGGTTTAGAGTATTTTTCTTTGTAGTTGTTTTCCTCTTTTTCAGTCTTCGACCTTCACACATCAGAGACACTTTGACATAAGGATCTAGGAGTAGTAAGGAAATTTCATTAAAATGAAAGTAATAGTACAAAGCATAAATCAAACTGTAGTTAACTGTTACTAAATAAGAAGGGTGGTACATTAAGCCTTGTAATATTATTGGTTTTAAATTCAAATGACTTATTTGGGAACAATAGACTAAGACTTCTTACTTTAAATGTA
This sequence comes from Hyaena hyaena, assembly GCF_003009895.1. Classification (NCBI taxonomy): domain Eukaryota; kingdom Metazoa; phylum Chordata; class Mammalia; order Carnivora; family Hyaenidae; genus Hyaena; species Hyaena hyaena. The sequence continues at coordinate 447,263 of NW_024081788.1, read as the reverse complement.
AGAATTTATCCTGAATGAATCAGAAAATAATTAATTTCATTTGTTTTTAATACAACAGAGAAAACCTACTAGTCTATAAAGAGCCAGTCTGGAATTAGAATGTGTCTTTTAGTCACAGCTATTTGAGGACACATTTTGTTAGAAGTGATTTCTAGGGAACGTAATCCTAACAGGTAAGAATAATTGCATTAAAGTTAATTTTTTAAAAATGATTTAGGATAAGAAGAGGAAAGTTTTTGAAAGAGCAATATTGTATCATATATATATACACAGACACATATATGACACAATGAGTAGAAATTAGAAAGCAAAAACTGCATTAGTTAGAATTTTCCTCAGTTGTTGGAAAGGTACTAAAATTAGAAGTTTCATTTTATAGTCATGGTGCGTGATTAAGGAGCTCAGATTGAAGAAGTGAACACTACAAATATATTTTTTTATGTTTTTAAGAAAAATTTATTTCTGAGAGAGGGAGAGAGACAGCGTTAACAGGGGGAGGGTCAGAGAGAGAGGGAGACACAGAATCCGAAACAGGCTCCAGGCTCTGAGCTGGCAGTCAGCACAGAGCCCGACGCGGGGCTGGAACCCACGAACTGTTGAGGTCATGACCTGTGCTAAAGTTGGATGCTTAACAGACTGAACCACCCAGGCGCCCCATAAATACACTGTATTTATACCTATTTACAGTGTATTTACTATTTATACAATAGTATACAATAAAAAGGTAATATTTGGTTTAAAGATGTTCTCAAGGAAAGCTATTGATATGACATTATATGATGTCAACTTGGAAGAGAAAAATTTTACTTTTCTTAAAAAAATTTTTTAACATTTATTTATTATTGAGAGACAGACATAGAGTATGGGCATGGGAAGGGCAGAGAGAGGGAGAGACACAGAATTTGAAGCAGGCTCCAGGCTCCGAGCTGTCAGCACAAAGCCCGACATGGGGCTCTAACTCACAAACCCTGAGATCATGACTTGAGCCGAAGTCGGATGCTTCACCAACTAACTGAGCCACCCAGGGTCCACAGAAGAGAAAAATTTAGTTGCAGTATATTTTTATGGGCCAAAGGGGTCAAATAAATCATAACAAGTTCTGCCCCCACTGACTCATCTCTAGTTTTAGTTCTGCCATGTTAAGTAGATAAAGTGTTCCAGTATTATAGAAAATTATCCAGGACGATGTGAAAGTTTCTATAAAAGCCTTACTTTTGTACCTTTTTATGAGAAGCAGGTGTGGCTTTGGGAGAGGGTGTTGGCTTTGGGAAGGGGTACTGGCACTGGGGTGAGAACACTAGCTGGTGAAAACACTCAGTGACTGCTCTACATTCATTCTTGTTTTTTCTCCCTTATTCTGGCCACTCTCCAACTGTAGCACCACTCTCTCTTTTATTCTTTCCACCAATGGTGTAATACATCTCATTTCCTTAGAATAAGTCAAAACCATGGCCGTATAAATTTATTTGAGCAAATGAACGCCTTTTAAGCACTCGAAAAATGTATCGTATATTTCATAAACATTTCCATCTAGGGACAAAATATACTTTCTGGCTAGAAATAGAGTATGCAAAGGAAAACAAAGTAAAATGGTAATGTTCAATGACTGTTTCCCATTTATTTTTCAATTTTTTAATAGGAAGTGTGCTCTAAGGAAGAAACTTACTTCTCTGATACTCTTTGGTCTACGAGCCCCAGGTTAACAATGGGCACAAGGCATGATTTATCCTCTGCCAACCCCATCATGTCTCTGGCCACATTTCTTTACTAGTAACAAGGATAATTTACTGGGTCCTTAGTGGACTCACAAGCCTCTTGTGAGAATTAATGAGGTGGTGTTCTCAGAGCGTGCACTCCCCCAATGAAAAGCTTCATATAAACAAAAAGTAATCTTGCACTTAATTACAACTTTGATGCTGTCTGCTTGTCTCAAAATTTGATCTCTTTTGATAAATGGGGGAAAGAGTAGAATAAACAATAATTTGCAGAGTTCTTCAACATTTACTGACCCAAGACTTTTTCACCAAAATTAATGTGAACTTTACGTACTTTATTTCTACCTCTATATATCAACTATGTGTTGCAAATTAAAAAAAAAAATGAAAGCATAATTCATAAAGTAGTTTAAAAGTGAAGATGATAGAGAAAAATGTACAATGGGAAGTCTCCCTCCCATCTGTTCCCATACTTCTCTCTCTAACCCTTTGCTATTTCTTTTTGTAAATGTTAACAACATAAATATATGTTGTAATGTTCCCTATTCTTACTCAGAAAGAAGCACACTTTTCATATTTATTTTTGCACCTCACTTTTTTTATTCACTTAGTATATCCTGGAGCTCTTTCTAAACTAGAACTTAGTGTAGAATTTTGCTTTTTCAAATTTAGTTTATTTTTTGTCTTGTAGAACCATAAAGTTATAGATTCCTTCCCTTAGGTCATCCTTTCCTATATCTCCACTACCATTTTTTATTTGTTTAACGCAACACCTGCTTACTGACCTCCCTCCTCTGTCCTTACCATTTTTCCTTTCATAGAGCTGTGCCAAAGTTCACATAGTAAGTTAAAATATAACCCTCCAGGGGCACCTGGGTGGCTCAGTCAGTTGAGTGTCCAACTTTGCCTTTGGTTCAGGTCATGATCTTACAGTTTGGGGTTCGAGCCCTGCATTGGGCTTTGTATTGACAGCTCGGAGCCTGGAGCCTGCTTCAGATTCTGTGTCTCCTGCTCTGTCTGCCCCTCCCCCACTTGCACTCTGTCTCTTTCTCAAAAATAATAAATAAACATTAAAAAATTAGAAAAAATAACCCTCCAGGCTGTTGTGATTTAAATGAAGGGATAAAGGAGAATGGTGTGGCTTTACCTCTTTATCAACATTGGCACAAGAGAAATTTCCTCCAAGAACATCTTTAAGAAACTTCAAGAAGCATTTCTTCACTTGCATGTTTTTTTCAGTCCCCACTGTTGCCCCAAATCTTATTTAGAAAAGTGGTAAGAAAGCAAGTGCACATGGTGGTCCTGGAAACTTGTTATTTCTTTGGAGATCAGATGAGGGAGATAAATTCAGCCTAAATGTGTTTTCATACTTGTAGGGTAATACAAGCTTGAAGTCCAAGAATCTTCTTTTATAAGCAACTGACTGGTTAGAAGTAGGGCAGTGATGGGTAAATTATGAATTTCTGAGAAAGAACTAGATCAGTAGAGAAAGAGTAAAAATAAAAATCCAAGTTTGTAGTCAATCTATTTGATAACATCTTTTAAAATTTTTTGAAATGATGATGTAAACAAAAGAGGTGATTTGGAGTACTTATCCAAATGAACTATAGACAAATGAACTCAATAATTCAATAGCCGTATATAGTTCTGTATACATGAAGTGATTTATTTGGAATTCGGGAATGTACCCTTGACCCACAGGCCAATCGCGTACATACCTGATGACCCAGTGATATCCATAGCCTTCAGATTTCTGCACTTGATGACCGTCAACGTCATACGTCCAGCGGTTGGCAAATAACAAAGGGAGAACATGATTTCACCCAGATCTATACTTTCCTAGAAAGGCAATTGGTAGTATTAGCAATTTCAAGCACCAGATAGTGAAAACCAAATATAATTGAAGATGTTGAGTGAAACATCACTTTAATAGAATATCTGAATGCCATTCTAAATTATTTTATTAAGGATATACATGACATTGCCAGAAAGCTGTTCTAAACAGAGTAAGGAAAGGGAGTAGAGTCCAGCCACTCCTTTCACATCTCCACTTGTGTTTTTAACAGGAATCTCATACAATATAGTCAAAACCAGACTGCTGATTCCATTCATTCCCATTCATTTTCTGAACCCACTTCCTGTCAGTCTTTCCAAAATCAGCAAATGATGTCATAATTCAACCAGAGGCTAGAGCCAAAAGCCCAGCAGTCACTTTTCCTCTTTCTTTCCCTCGTCCCTACACATCCGATCCATGTCTTGTCTACACTATCTACAAAGTATATACAAATTGACTTTCTTGTCAGCTCTATGAGTATCAGGCAATATCAGAATTACTTTATCAGTCTCTAAAATTGATCTATCTCAGAAGAGGCCAAAGTGATCACTTATGAAAGGCAAATCAAATTATTTTACTCTCACTTAAAACCATCTAAGGACTCACAATTATATTGGAATAAAATTCCAGCTCCTTGTATATAAGTGGGGTAACTATAAATCTTAGTATATCTGGGAAATTCTGGGTTTGTACTTAACTGTCCTGATGTAATTATTAAGAACACCCCCTTCAATTATTTTTTTCTTTTTTTTAAATTTTGAGAGACAGAGAGGAACAGAGAGAGAGAGAGAGAGAGAGAGCACATGCACATGAACTGGGGAAGGGGCAGAGAGAGGAAGAATCCCAAGCAGGCTCTGAGCCACCAGAGCAGAAGCTGACATGGAGCTTGAACTCCTGAACTGTGAGATCATGACCTGAGCTGAGATCGAGAATCAGCCACTTAAGGAGCCCCTTTCATCCTCTTCAGTTACTAATGTCTTTGGTTTGGACAATGCATTACAAGGTCACAGATATAAGGCCCTGTGTGATAGGGATCCTACCTATTTTTCAAATTTTATTTCTTGCCTCTCTTTTCATCTTACTCTGATGCAGACTCAGAAGCCTTTTTTTCCCTGTTATTCAAACAAATGCAGTTTGTTCTCGCTTTTGCCTATTGTATTTTCTTTTTTTCTCTTATATCTTTCCATTAATGACTCCTTGGCACTATGCAGGAATCAGCTCAAACAGCATCTCCTTAGCGAGTCCTTTCCTCTTCCTATCCTATGCTCACCTATTCACAGACCCTTTACATTTTTTTCATCGCACCTATCATCATCAGAAATTATCTTTTAAATTCACTTTTTGTTTCCCCGATTCCCCTATTAAGGTATAGGACAGTAGCGTTCTTGTCTGTCTTATTGCTACTTCCTACTGAAGTACATAGTACATAGCTGGCTCTCAGTGCATTTTTTGGAAGGAATGAAAAGATTATTAGTTAATGTGGACAAAAATTGATCTGCTTTGTATTAAACATGAATCTGAACTGTCCATGGTACCCTGATACAGATATATTTCCTCTCCATGGCTGCATAGATGGTAGACAAATGGAAATGAGTGTGAAAAATGTACATTTAGGATGCTTCCAAAAGAGCTGTTTACAGGATTTAATTAAATCATTCCTAGTAAGACAATATGTAGTAGATTTAATTTGGTGGGAAATAAGTTGCTTATATACCCAGGCCCAGAGAAATTGGTTCCTAAAAATTCTTCATGACAAACTATTCACATTTATTGGACTTATTCTTAAAGCTTAGGTTCTGATTTATATAATTTCCGTTTCTTTATCCAGGGTCTAGAAGTAGTAGAGCTTGGTAATTAGGAACATAAACTTTACAGTCAGTTAAACTTGTGTTTAACTCCTGTTTTCTACTTCCTAGCTGTAAGATCCAGGAAATTTAATTGAACTTTGAATCTCTGAAACTTCATTTTCAAATTGAGAAAAAATACCCACTCAACAGTGTTGTTAATCATCAAATGAGATAATGTAAATAAAGTCCAAAGTATTCAACCTAGTGTTTGGCATATGATAAAAGATTCTCTTTTGTTCATGGTAGTATTGCTATCACATAGATCAGTGCCTTACACATATGAGGAGCTCAGTAAGTAGTAGATAAATGAAAAAAATTAAGAAAAGCAGTTATTATTTTTTTTTAAGAACAATAGTAAAAACTATGTATTTTAAAACAAAAGATATATCCAATTGGATCTTCTCTGGGCTGTTGGATTGCTACAGACCCAAAATAATGAGCAAGATCCAATAGGAGGGGCCTGACAAAAAACAGGAAGAATACAACCTCCTACAAAGGATTCATTCTTTTCACCACCAAGAAATTAATGAATATTATTTGCTAGGTGCACTGGTAGGTGCCGTAGATGTCAAGTAGATGTGACATGATTCTGTCCTTGGAGATCTCAGTTGAGAAGGAAAACAGTAGGCTCTGAAAGTCAAGAAATTAAGTCTGATCCTATTTTATCTGATTATTTTCTTCCTGTTTCTCTTTCTATCTCTTTCCCCAAGTATTTCTTTTCTTTCTTCTTTTTTTAAAAAAATTTTTTTTAATGTTTTATTTCTAGGAGAGAGAGAGAGAGACAGCATGAGCAGGGGAGGGTCAGAGAGAGAGGGAGACACAGAATCCGAAACAGGCTCCAGGCTCTGAGCTGGCAGTCAGCACAGAGCCCGACGCGGGGCTCGAACCCACAAACCGCGAGATCATGACCTAAGCGAAAGTCGGACGCTTAACCGACTAAGCCACCCAGGCGCCCCTCTTTCTTCTTTTTTTTTAAGTAGACTTCATGACCAGCGTGGAGCCCAATGTGGGGTTTGAACTAACAACCCTGAGATCAAGACCTGAGCTGAGATCAAGAGTCAGGTGCTTAACTGACTGAGCCACCCAGGAGCCCCCAAGTCAGTAGAGTTTTCCCTGACATTTTTCTACTGGAAGCCAACCCCCTTTCTCTCACTGTGTATTTCTCCTTCCAGGAATTAACTGATGATGGAGAAGCTGGAAGGTGATAGGAGACATGATGTCAGAGATGAAATGCTTAGAGTCCAACAGGGAATGTACCACAAACAAACAGAGAAATCAAAGGGATTAATAAAACATAGTCTCATGTGTGGTGACTGATATGGTTTCACTTTTACAACAACCTGTGGAAGTAATCTGTCTACTTTTCTAGATTATATCACGTGCTTACTGGTTGGAACAAAGAAAATTTATCATATTCGGTCCCATCTCTTAAAAGTCCTTTCTATGGAGCCAGCTGGAACATAGTTTTGACTGTTATTAACAGGTACTGGTAAACATAAAGAGGTTAAACTGAGGAGCTGACCACGGTACTAGCCTAAATCAATCAAAAGCAAAGAGCATGATTAAAGAACATCTCCAGGCAAGTCGGCATGACAAGCATGTGGGCTTTTTGCCTACTGTAGTAGTAAGAAATCTCCTGAAGTATTTAAACTCTATCAGGTCAGGAGACTGGAATGGACTGGGTGGTAATGCTTAATGTATAATATGCATGCATAGCAACTGCACAAAAGTTAGATTCTTCATTAGAATAGATTTTCCCTTCAGGAAATATGAATGTAAAAGAACTGAAACTGCTCACACACTGAAAAAGGCAGAATATTCTCTAAGGTAAATACCAATATTCTAGAACTTCTTGTATCTGGAAATGATCTAAGAGATAATTATGAGAAATGAACTTAATGAAGGTAAATGGCCATATGACCTTCAAAAAGGTCCTGTAACAAATGTAACAGCAGAACCCAGATTTTGGCTGCACTCCTGTGAACTAGTGTGCACTAATTCTCGGTATCCTGACAGAGTCTGTCCCTGTGTTGATGGCCTTGCTCCAGGGAGAGGAGTTTGTTTTAATTCCTGCTTCTTCTCTACCCCAGATCACTGGAGTTTATAAGGCCATACTCAGCCCCAACAGTCTGAACCCTCTTGTGTCCAGCAAAGAATCAGGAAAAGAGTTGAAAGGTCTCTGAATACACAGCATAAATATAACACAGTTATATGATGAAATTCCCCTAAATAAGGATACTACCTCATTTTTTATTCAGTACCCATTCACTGTTATTTTAGACAAAATTCTAACAATGTTTACTTGGGATATCAATCTAGAGCAGGTCAAAACTCACATGTGAAATGTGGAGATGGGGAAACAGCAGTTGGTCTGGTGAAGGAAGCAATAAATGATGCCTGGAAAAGACAATATTCGTACAAGAAAGGAGGAGACATTCTAATAATGATAACAATCTGGAATCATCTTGTATCAAGGAGAGCTAACACTAATAATGCCTTAGTAACTTAAAAACGGCCTTTTATTATAAACTTCAACAGTAATGAGTATTCAAAATGGTGACTCTTGAGTCATTAAGCTAAGAAAAAATATTCCATATGTTCTGTTTAAGAAGGTAGAGAAGTATATACTAATTTTTAGTTATTTTTTATCCAAATTCCTTAAAGTGTTTGAAGTGGTAATTTTGGGTTTTAGTTTCTTAAAATGAGAAAGGCTTTGAGTTTCTGAAAACTTTATTTGTGGGTAACCTCATTTATTCCAATTCTACATAAACATGAACTTGCCATATTAATCTTTGAAAAGCTATTGTATCTCTGGGCAAATAATCATTTGAAAACCTCCTTTAAGTCTAGGATAGTGTTCCATGAAATTCCTTTCAGGTAAGAAGACCATCCTTATACACACTAATGTATTTGGTGGGACATTCACAGTGACCATCTTTTGATTCTGTACTTGGAAGAAGGGCTTATGAAAAAGGCTAACACTCAGGCTGGGTCAGGGACTGTCCATTTGATTTCTTCATCTCAGTTCCACAAACATAGGGCTGGGTAGATAAAGATCATTTTCTAATAATTGGCTATCATTAACCTCATAAACAGAGCACAGTTATAAAGTTTCTTTCCATGTACCACCTCTTCAATATAAAAACAAAAGTTATTAGCAAGATAAGTTGATATACAAATAGTTGCATTGCACATCCTTTTCCAGGACTGAGCTACATAAGGTCAAACTATAGTTACTGAGTACAGAGATGGAGAGGAGGCAGATTCAAGGCTTGATAACTACACTATGTCATAACTAAGGGAAGCACTCCTGGAGGGAAGTGAACATCACATTGGGGTTTGAGAGTCTAAAGGGATGGTATTTGGCACAGAACAAGAGGAATAGTGTTGTATGTGAGTACTATGATTAATATTTACAAATAAGAATGAGCAGCTTCTGCTGAGAAATAAGGAGTTTGGTGACATGTTGGAGGTGGTGTAAGGCTACAGGTAGCTTATTCTGTGGCTCCTATGGTACTGGTAACAAGAAAGAATGGGAGTTTGGCAGAATGAAAAGGGTGTGTAAGTTACCAGATCAGAAAAACCAGAGTTAAAATCCTACATCTTCCATGTACTAATTCCTACATGTCAAAAATATATGACCTCTTTGAACTTCAGTTTAATTACAAAATGGGGATAATAACATCCACCTCACAAAGGTAGGTATCATGCATGTAAAGTGCCTGGCATAAACAGACAATCAAAAAATAAGGACAGTAATACGAATAACATTTGAAAAACATCTCTTTGTTGCAAACAGGTAGATTAGGATGAAAAAGAGGAGCCATTGAAGTAAACAGGTGTGTGAAGGTGTTGGCTGAAGAAAGGTTTGGATTCAGAGATCTATTAGAAAGTAAGAATCATTAGGACTTATTGAATAGAAAATTTTAAACAAACAATTGGTTGCCATGGTGACAGCAATCCTCACATCCACTTAGCATTCTAAATGCAGCCTGTCTTCCACATTTCCTAGTTGGTAAGAAAACGGATGGTTTTCCTCACACGGTTAAATGATCAAAATGAGCTTCTTCATTAAATTACCAGTCTTTCATCCACCTGCTCATAAAATGAAGCTGCAGTGCGATGCAGAACCAGAGTGGGGCTGCTGCATTCCAGCTACTGTAAAATCTATATTTCTCTCTGACCCATACAATCCATGCACCTGAGAAAATCATGGAACCCAACCATGAGCAATCCACCTAAACTCACTTGACCTTGGTTTCTTTGGTATAGCCTGAGAGGGTGTTCAATATGATGAACTAGTTTATTTTCCAGCTCAAAAATTTTATAATTTTAAGCACGAGTAAAATGAGGGCTAAGTAGTATATATAATTCAGGCATGTTCAAGAATGTATGAATAGGCCCTTTTAGCCCCTGTTTGCTATAGACCCAGCAGGACCTCATTAGAAAGACCACAAAGGATCAACTAGTGCTACCAGCTTGATTTCAAGTTCAGGAACAAGATCAGGGTTGATCTGGTTGGGGATTCATGAGGAAAGACCATACTGGATAATGAATGTATCTGATTCTTCCCATTCTCTGAAGTTAGGAGAACTTCAGAGGTAGGTGACTTTTAATCTGAACTTTGAAGAATGACTAAAGGTAAAGAGAATTAAAAACAGAGGGAGCGGCATATAAAGAGGCCATGAGGTGAGAAGTGAAGTGTCAGCCAGGATCAGAAGGTGAACAGAGACCACTGGCTCTGGCAAGGCCGCAGGAAAATTTAAATGGCAACACGCTGGCCTTATTCTAAATGACCTCTCCTCAGGAATACTTAAATCAACCCTGATTTTTTTCTGCAGTCAGGATGAGATCCACTTTCATGACTAATACCAATTACCTGGAAGAGTTGCATTTAAGTTTTAAAGGGATAATATTCAGAGCTAATATATATTAGGGGCCCAGTTTGTAGTCTGACACATAGTAGATGTTGGAAAAAAAATACTGTTTCTTTTCATGTTTATAACAATGTTTCTAGGGTCAGTGACTGGAATAAGGTTGATGCTCAGTAAAAAACTTATTGAATGAATAAATCATAAGAGCATCAGGCTGGGTTAGGAGTTCAGTGACAGTAGGGTCATCTACCGTTTGAGGGAGTGAAAGCTACTCAGTAACCAGGGAACAAGTGAGTAAAGACACAGTTTTTGGGTGTTGTGGACTCTGTGAGGGGCCCCCAGGAACTGTGCACAAGCATGTTCATATGGTGGCTCTGGAAGTACCAGAAATAGTCATAATAGTTTTGAGCCATCTAAAGATACACTAAGGGCTTGGGGAGGTAAAGCTAGAGGATACTTATCTATCGGTTTTATTGAACTTTATTTCTTGGGGTACTTGGGTGGCTTAGTCTGTTAAGGGTCCGGCTTTGGCTTAGGGCATATCTCACGGTTTGTGAGTTTGAGCCCTGCATTGAGCTGTCAGCACAGAGCCTGCTTCAGATCCTCTGTCCCCAACCCCTCTCTGCCCTTCCTCTGCTTGTACTTTCTCTCTTAAAAATAAATAAAAACATTTAAGAAAAAAACATTATTTCTTCAAAGATCCCTCTAGAGTGATCTGGGATTATGTTTGCTTACAGTCCTATCATGCATTGGAGTTTGAGACTCAAATGTATCTTTAAGGTGTAAAAATTGTGTTTATTCCTTGCACATCTGGCCATCTCCTCCAACCTGCCAGCACAAGCAGTCTCGTGCCTGCGGGAGGCAAAGGAGGAGGAGGAAGTTGTTTGATAGATACAATTAGGAAATGTAATTAACATTATACATCTTCTCCAGCTTCTAGCCCACTTCCCTCCTTTTCGTTCAGAGAACCACAATTTTCACACAACACTTCCTTCTTGCCCTGCCTCCTTCTCCCAGTGATTGTAATTAAACCAGATTTCACCATGTTCAATGAGGAACAGGCAAAGGAGGGTTCTGCCATAGCACCTGGTTAGACTCCTGGATTTTTACATACATTTTCATTATTGATTCTTTCCCACCATCTCCACTGAGAGACAGGGAAAATGCCCACCAGATGCCCTCTAGCTGGACTTGCTCGTATTTCTGCAGAAAGAAACACACGTTTCAATAATACAATATCATATTAAGCGTTTTGCTTGGCCAGGGCACAAAGTCCCGGTGAAACTTTCCTGAAGTCAGGGCAGAAAGGGGCAGAGAGCATGGCAGTGTTAGAGATGGGAGCAGTAGTGATCAGCAGTCCCCATCCAGTGCTCCTGTTGCCAGGGATGCTATTTAATAGAGCCATGTTTCTGCTCAGTGGGAGAACCATTGTCAGCTCCCAATCTGGGTGGGAAGTACCTCTGGCTGCCACAGTGGTTTAGCTCTTATCTTATCCAACACAGCCTTGGACTTAGCTACTAGAAGCCACAAAGTGCTCAGCTTGCAGGAAAGAGCTGAGACCTTAAAACGGCCTTTCCCCGATTTAACAAATCAAATCATAACTATCAGTATAATGAGCAGCCGGAACCAAAGAGGAGACAGCATGTTGTAGACACCGGGACAAGAGCAACGTGGAGGATGCAACTCTGTTAAGAACTCTGACCTTTATAACACTGGTTAAGAGATACCTTAAAGTTTGGTGAGAGGAACTGGAGACTTATTCTCAAACCTTGATGACTGTTTATAGACAGTGGCATAGAAACTTATGTAACAAACTATGCAGTTCTCCTTGGAGTGTTTGAAGCTTTTAAACACCTTCATAAAATCCCTAGTTTAAGACAATTCTCTCAGTATTGTTGTACATAGATGCTTGGACTGGATGAACTTGGCTTCATTATTTTAGATACTGCCTTAAATTAGTTTACATGGTTTCACCCCCAGTTGTGTATTGACTTGTGATTTCAAACCAATGTTTTGAAAGCTTGTTTTTCTTTTCTTTCTTTTTTTTTTTTAAGGTAGGCTCCATGCCCAGTGTGGAGCCCAATGTGGGGTTTAAAATCACCAGTCTGAGGTCAAGACCTGAGCTGAGATCAAGAGACCAAACCACCCAGGCACCCTGAAAGCTTGTTTTCGACAACACTGTTTGTAGTTTGAACTTGTTTTGAATAACTTGCTTCGATGAAATTGTTCTGCAGTTATATATTAAGATTTTCTTACCAAACTCTTGCACATGGAGTAGAGAACCATTACATCACTGATAGTGAAGTAATGGCAGGGATGTCCATCATGTGATGGACTTTTAAACTTAGAAACCAAGGTTTGACCAGTAACTCAAGAGTGTTTGGTTTGGGCTACTCTTTGCTAATCTAAATAGCTGTCTGTAGATTTTGAGACACCTGCTCCTGCCATGGCCAGGATACTCTTGGTTGGCAGTGCCATTAAACTGTGCAGCAGCATCAGAAAGAGAAGGGACAGGTATTTCTGACTTGACAAGGCTTCTTGCCAGAGGCAGTGGTGTAACCTGTGTCCCCTGAGTAACGACTTCATAGCAGCCCATCTTGTCTGCAATACCAGTGCTATCTCCTGCTAGCTACATGGTCCTAGCTCCTCCTAGGCCAGCAACTGATACCAATTTTAGTTGGAAGGATTGACTCTACTAAGAGCAAACTCGAAGAAAGGAATACCTCAGCTAAATGAGGATTTTATTTCATTCATCTCCTCTTTGCCTGGAACAATATTGTAATTAATCTATCATTGGCTTGCTATCTCTTTATTGGCATATTAAGAGATGTTATCTGGCACACTATTGGTTTGTGAACTATTATTATAAATTATAAACCTCACAGTGAACCTATATTAAGCAAATTATTGGCAAAGACACTCTCAGTCTCAGCATAATTTGCTGCAAACAACAACAACAAAAAAACAACCTCAGCTCCCCCTTGTCTGCTCTCCACATAGTAGTCAGAAATCATTTATATTAAGTGACACCATGGCTCACTTCTGATCAAAAGCCATTGATGGTCTCACAATTCAATCAGTAAAACTAAAAGCTCTTTCCTTGGCCTGAGGGCTCTAGAGGATCTGACCCTCCTGCTACTTTGATCTCATCATCTAACACACTCATCGGAGAGGCCCTTTCTGACTACTCTATGCAGAGCAACTCTGCCCCCTGCCACTTACTGTCTTTTACTCTGCTTCTGTTTCACAAAGCATTTCATTCATTGGACATATTACGTAGTTCCATTATTACCTGCCTCCCTTTTCTAGAAAGTAGCCCTATATAGTGGGGACAGATTATGCTCTGAAACATTCAGAAGAATTCCTGATAAATAGGAGAATTCAACAGAGTTGGATGAAATGGTAGATTTAAGATCCCTGTTCTATAAATGGACAGAGTAGGTAACTGACCTCTATCACAAAATGTTCTTTTACCAATTATTTTTCTCTGGATGTGTAATACATTATATTTGCTACTCTGTATATAGTGAGACTAGAAGTTAAACATCTGCAGCCTACCTGCTCTGACAAAAGCCAGACTGGGCATAATTTTCTGCTTCTGGTTATCGACTCTTTTGTAGACTGGTATTTGATAAGTACCTGTACTTGTAAAGCATCCTTTACTTACCATGGGGTGTGGGACTGTGCAGAGAGTATTTAAAATTTTAAAAGCACTCTAAAGACATAAATAAAACTGGTACTCAGTAAGATCTCTGGTTTAGTGAATTAGGTTTATAGAAAGACTGAATGCAATATATACTATGGTTATAATCTTTTATAAAATTGTCCTATTTTATTCAAGTTTAAGATTGAAGAAAAGAGTAAAGCAAAAGTATCTCATTCACTTTTTTTAAATGAAGGTGATTCATTTAGGAAATTTAATTATTAGGGTAAGAAATTTAAGATTCGGAAGAAACTGCGTTCTTAGCAATCAAGAGGATAACAGCGTGTTGAGATAAATGACACTTGGTAACTTTAAGTTTTACAAGAAGTTCACATTTATTATCTTACTCTATTTTCAAAATATTCCTGTGGGGTTGATATTATTATATGCCTTTTTTTATGGACAAGGAAATGAGTTCAGAAATGTTAAGCAACTTACCCAAAGTAATGCAGCCAGAAGGCAGCAGAGCCAGGCTTCTAAGGAAACTACACCCACTTCAATTCCTGTAGAAGGAACTGTTTCCCTCTTAACCTTCCCCAGCTGAAACAATGCTTCCAATTTTACTATCCAGGACAACAGACTTCAAATTGTTTTCATGGCATTAGATTTCAAAGCTAAAAGATGAAGAACTATATTTCTTTGAAAAAAATCTTCAGAAATTAGAAAATCAGTTACCTGATTTATAGGAAGCTGTGTAATTCAGTCTATTATAGAGAAGGAGGAGTATATTTTAAACATTCACATTTAAAAGTCAACTGCATATTCTCTTCACTATATAAGAGTGTGTTGATGATAATTAAATTAGTAAAGTGCAAGAAAGGAACATATTTAACTCAGTGATACCTTTAGAACTGTAATGAATTCCTAAAACTTGCAACAGATGCAAGCATGTTGCTAGAATGTCATGGGGCCGAAAAACTTCTTTTTTTTTTTTTTTTAAAGTTTATGTTTTTGAGAGAAACAGAGAAAATGAGCAGGGGAGGGGCAGAGAGAGGGAGAAAGAGAATTCTAAGTGTCTGCTTAGAATTCTGAGCTGTCAGCACAAAGCCCAATGCAGGGCTTGAACTCGCAAATTATGAGTATGACTTGAGCCAAAATCGAGAGTTGGATGCTCAACTGACTGAGCCACCCAAAAGCCCCTGAAAAGTTTCTCCTTTTCTCTTGCAACTTCCAAACATTAAAATACAGCAAGACACAAATGACAAAATTCAATTATGCCCCAAATAGGGATGTTTTCACTAGTTACATCTAAGAGAAGAAAAATTGCCTAGAAATTTCATGAAAGAACATTGATTGCAACTGTTCTTTTTAAATAAGGCCAAGAGAGTCAGTTTAGCTCTTCATGCATTTTAATAAAAGTTGTTAAAAAGACAGGATTATAAATTTTAAAAGCCGTAGGCATATTTTTGTCCTAAGTATCATATTAAAAATTTCTTTAATTCGACTATGTAAATATTTTGAGATTTCAACTCTGTAAGCCAAATGTTGAACTCCCATATTAAAAAGAAATTTAATTCTTTTTATTTCTTTTTAGTATATTCCAAGAACAGTAATACTCCAATATAATTCAAGACAAGGAACACTGAACTAAGAGTTGATTAAAGATTTAAAATATAGTTCTGGATCTCCGATTAATCAGCTGGGTGAATGTAAGTAATTTTTTTTTTAACATCCCTTGGCCTTCATTTACTAAACTATAAAGTTAAAGGATTAAATTGAACTCTCTAGCAATTATAAAATATGATCACATGTTCTAGACATGAGTGTCCTCAAACTCCTACTCCAAACATACTCCAGAATTTTTAAGTTAAAATGAAAAGTCTTCTGACTTATTGACCTATTTCAAGCACTTTACTCCGAGAAAAAGATCTCAGGTCATCATTTAAGACTCTGATTTTATTTGTACACAATTCTCTCAATGTAAATATTTATTAGAAACCCAAATGCAACACATTGGAAAGGTAAGGAATGCAGGGAGCATGTAAACTGATAATGGAGACAAAACAGTGTAATGGAAGAGCAATGGACAGAAATCAAAATTCGCTTTTTAAATTTATTATGACAACTGATGGTCATAAAGATCACAACTGTTAAGAAAGGTTATTCAGTAGATTTTACTTAAGAAACCAGGGACATGCATAATGTTTTATAAATGTTTCTATTTAAATATTTTCAGGTGGGAAATTGGGCACATAAATATGTTTTGAAACCTATATTAACATAGAGTTCTTTTTCAGATTATTTTTAATAAATAATGTATTACTTCTGTCTGAAATCTTGATTTTTAAGAAGCAGAAATTCTGACTTTTTCAATGGTGATGAAACGTGAAATTCCATTTTAAGGAGTTCGTTTGCAAATTCTCTGTGTATAAAGATTACGGGATGTTAGCATGGCCATGGTTCTTTCTCACTTTCTGCAGTTGAGGGCCTTGTCTTATTAGCAAGCTTTTAAAGGACTAAAGGCAATGAACACATAGAAAAGCTCAGCCATATGGCAAAGTCCAAGGTTATAAGAAATTAATTTGTTTGTAATCAGGAATCTTTTTTTTTTTTTTTTCCTTCAGGTTATCAGTCAGGGATCCAGGAGGAAACAGATGGCACACACAAATCAAACTAATTCTAGAGGACTAAATGAATGCGCTATCTACAGAGATGTGAGTGGGGTAGAAAGCCGCCAGAGATGGTACCACACACAGGTACTGGGAACAGGGGAGGCCGGGATGACCTACCTCTAGGTCTGGAAGGACAGGGTGGGAGAACAGTTACCTGAACGCAAAAGGAAAAAGTGGTGAAAAGCAAAGGCTGCTTTGAGAGGAATTGTGCCCTCAGGTGAGGGACAAGGCCAGCCTGAGGCAATCTCTCAAGAGAAAGAGGAGAGAATCCATATCCAAATGACATTCTTCTCCTTCCCTAACGTCTCTTGTCACAATGCTGAGAACAGTGCCAGTGGACCGAACAGGCCAGCCCCCTGAAGTACTGGACAGGGTGGAGCATAGTAGAGAGTGAATCTCAAGGGACACATGGACTACATCTAGCATCTTTAGGTCCTGAAGTGCCGGAGTCCCACTTCAGCCAGTCCAGGGTTCCCTGAAGGATGGATGGTGTCGTCGAGAGAGTGGGAGAGCCCCGAGATTCTTTCTGATCATCAGGCAGGCATCTCTGCACTGACTGAGTCTCAGCTTTATTTATGATTAAGTGTATGGGGGACAACACAGAAGTGGCATTCTGATGATAAATTCTTTGGTCAGTAAAAATTTTCCAGAGCATTGATATGCACAACCTTATTTTTAGTGGTTGATGTAGAGTACTCATGCTTATCATATGGGGAAGGAAGGTATCTTTAGCATTTAAATACAAACAAGATAATAGGCAAAGGTAAAGGCAAAGGTCAGTTCTTTATAAGCAGGGGTCAATAGCCTGTTTATCGCTTAATGGGAAGTATCAAGAAAAACAGGATCCTCAGGAAACACAATGTCTGCTTCCATAACCACAAAAGATGAAGTTCCTATAAGTTCCTTCACAAGGTGCAGTCATCAAACCAGGGCCAGAATAAGGGGATAAGTTACTCCCGATACCAATCAACAAGGTGCTTCAGGGATCGGTGCTCAAGCAGAAACAATTAAGTACGGGCAGATATCCGTTATCATCTGACTGCAGGAGACCTTGCAAACCTGCCTTAACTTCACAAGGAGTATTCTCAACTAGTGAGTTCAGAATGGCTCCCAACACTGAAGTTTTATAAGATGCACTTTTTAATAGGCGCATGTACAAGTTGGTGAAGGAACAAAGAGGAGAAGTGCCTGGTGTAAAAGGAAGACTCAAGTTAGGGTGCAGATGAGAGGCATGCAATGTGACATTATAAGTATATACTTCATGAAAAAATCCTATACTCACTGAATCACACCATACAGTAACTAAAAAGATTTAAATTAACTCTTACACAAAACTTTCCACCCTAAATAGAAAAGCATACCACCTAAAACTATCTCCTACCATAACATTAAGACATAACCATGTTTTAGCACCAAGATGTCTATTCCTATTTAATATGTAAGTGACATCAACAACCAAACCACATCCTGATATTATTCTGTTATACTTGCTGACAGGTAATGTACAGTGAGCATTTACAAATGCCTGGCTCTGTGCTAAGCACTTATTTATTCAACAAACTGTGGTTTGCCTTCTCATAATCTCCATTTTATAGATAAGGTAATTAAGGCTTAGATTTTGTAACTTGCTCAAAGCCATAGACTTGTTGAAAGTCATAAGTGACATTGCAGGGATGCAAAGCTTGTCCCAGAGCCTAAATTCTTCAATGATTAGACTACACTGCTTCCGATAAGAGCCAGAGAGAGAGAGGGCAAGAAGGGAGTCGGATGGGGAGGAGGAGCAGTAAAAAGGGAGAAGGAGGGGAAGCAGGAGACGGAGGAGACAGGGGAGAGAGGGAGAGACCCACGGATGATAAAGAAGTTAGACAGCATTATAATCTTTACAAGTCGAGCAAGGTAGGAATTTAAATTGGAAATTATGTGGATGCAGTGAATTTAGGCAAAAAAAAAAAGATCAACCCCAAATGTTATGACTAAAATATGGTCAGCTTTGGCTACCAACTTTTGACTGATATTCTTTCAGTGACTCAAAATATCTTACTGTGCTCACCCAACAATTCTGTATTTGTTTAGCAAGTGTAGCTTCAGTGTTGAATGAAGACGAAAACTGGTGGCATAAATTTAAGCATTAGATATGAATTAACATTTTTGTTGTGTGAAACAAAACACTAAAATCAATATTATGGGAATCTACTGCTGAAACTGATAAAGAAAGGCCAATATAATTGTTGTGGGCTATTTTAAAGCCAATTTGCCTAGTATGTTTTACGTAAAATGCAAAGGTAGTCCAAACAGACCAAACACTGAAGCCTGGCCCTCTAAATGTACAGAGATGTGATTTAACTGTCAAAATAATATAAACAACTATAGTGATTTATTGGATACCAAATATTCATGAGACAAATTTCCTTATTTTTATTTCTTTTTCTTCATTTCATTTTTTTTTTTCATTTTGTCCATCCCTCTACTCCCCTCCCCTGTGGCAACCACCAGTTTGTTGTGTTTTTACGGGTCTGTTCCTGCTTTGTTTCCTTAAGTCAAAGTCCTTTAACAATCTGACAGAGTTGAGCAGGTGTTAAGACCAAGAAGAGCCAATGTTTGGGAACTCTCATAATCTTTTGATAGTCTGTGATAGACTCTATTATTTTGAATTTGATTTTAATTTGATTTTATATTACAACACAGATACTTCCTATAAATTCTTGCAAAATGACCAGAAGATCTGATAGATAGGTTTATAGAATTTATTTGCATCATGTGAGTTAATAATAAATTAACTCTGCCCTCTAGCAGATGTGGTACCTGTGACACTGCAGAGATGAAATAGAAAATTACGAATGCTTAAGGAGGAGCAGATATGGATTCATTGTCCAGTCTGCAGGCCTACGACTATAATCCTTCCTGCTACACTCCAGAGACTTAGCAGGGCAGCTCCGGACCAAAAAGGTTTACTCTCTCTTGCCTCGCCTTTCACCACTCTTTTTTTTTTTTAGAAGTTTGGAATTTTGCTGTTCTTTAAAATGTTATTGGCTAACCCATTATTCCATAGTTAATGAACTTTAAAAGCGAATTGATAACTAAATGCAACAAAACAAAACAAAACAAAAACCATTATTATTTTGATCCTGGGATAGATCCAAGATGCTTAGGGGAAAATAAAAATATATCACTAGAAATAAGAAAACAAAAAACAATTTTTTTAAAACACTTAAAGAAATTTTAGTCACGGATATTAAAATACATTACTTTAAGCTCAAGCTCAGCTAGTACATTTAGTACTCTGGTTGGTACAATGAACACAATAGTTTCTTTGTATTTGTCATGTTAAGCTCTACTCTTTCAAACTTGACAGATCCTTAGTTAAAAGATAATAGATTCAAGCACTTTATAGCTCTAAACTAGGTCAGTGTGGTTATGTGCATATACCCTCCTTTCCTGTGAGAATTCCTGTCTAGAACATGGTTGGGGCTCAAAGAAAATGTTCATTGAAGAGATGAGTAAATAAATAAATATGTAAGATAAAGTTAGTTCTTGTCAAAAAAAGACAAGCTTTTCTTTACCTATACTTTCAGTGGCTTCTTGAGTGTGGACATTTAAATATTCAAAATACATTAGTCTTTATGTTGATTGCCTTTTGGAAATAAGTGAATTAAAAGTTTGACAAATATACTTTTACATAGCTTAAAAATAAATGTATATGAAGCATATGTTGCAAACATATTCTACCATTTTTGCCAATAGCTAACTACTACTATTAGGTTCTTGTGTATCTTTATGTAGGCTTTTCTAATATATGTATCTATGAATAGATAGTTCTCTTTCCCATTACAAAAATAGTGGCATAGGGTACACACTATTCTTCAATGTGATTTTTCTCTCTGTTGGAGATATTTCTATATTAGTGCAAGAGATGACTGGCTTGCCATATTTCTGGTATATAGCAGATGATCCCTAAAGTAAAAATTAATTTTTATAAAGATGAAGGCATACCTTTTTTTATACCCTTTGCCATTCAATCTTAAATTTAAAAAAAACCTAATTCCTGATAAAAATGTTATTTCTTATATAGAAATAATTAGTAATGAAATTGTGAGTACAAAATATGTTTCAACCTGATGGAATTTTGACAATAAAATATTCCTGTTTTATTTTACATATGAATTTATGCCACACACTAAGTTTTTCATTTTTTTCTTACAGAAGAAAGTAGTTGATGTTAACAAATAGAACTAAGAAAATATTTATTAATTTGTAATCAATAGGGCACATCTCTGCATTGTTTTTTCCCCCTGGTAGTAGCAGATTTATACTTACAAAGATTCTCACACTTGACCTTCTGTGAAAATTGGCTACGTTAATTTATTCAACAAGTATTTACTGATTAATCACTAAGTGCTCATATACACTGCGAAGAATATAAGAGGTGTACAGGTGTACAGGTAGGTATACAGGGTGATTTCTGTCTTCTGGCTCAGAGGGAAGGGAAAGACATGAGACATGTACTCGGAGGAGGTATAAATATGTGCAACAGACAGTGCTTCCACTGACAGATATTAGCTTCTTTCCATTTCCATGGCTACCAGCCTCAGCCAGTCTTTATTTCATTTAATCTAGACTCCTACCTGGCCCCCTACATTCCATGAGCCTCTACTCCTACCCACTGTACACACTGATGCCATATAAGATGATGGCTCCAAGAGTTCTATTCTCCTGATAAAAACAGTTATAAATCCCACAGCATTAAGGGGCTTACTGATTGTAGTTTAAATAGAACGTTCTACTTTTGGTTTTCTTTAGCCCTTCTTCTCATAAGGGACATAATCCATACAAGTCTACTATTTTCCCCCTGAAAATGTACTTGTTTTGCTTTATTTCCTTTTCCTCATGCTGTTTCCTCTCCTTTATTCAGAATTCTATCATCCTCATATGGTGATCTTATAAACCATTTTCATATTAGACATAATCTGCATGAGAGGAGAGAGGGAGAGGATGTGTGTATGGACCAGACCACATTTGTGGAAGTTTTCAGGAAAATATTATATAGCATTATTTATATATTAGCATGTGCTTTATTTCTTTGTTTACTTGTTTCTTCTATTAGACTAATGTTCTTGATCAAATACAAATACAAATTTAACAAAATTTGTATTTTACTAAAGTATAAACTTTGTACATAGGAGGTTCTCAGTAAATTCTTATGTAATCAAACTGAAGTTATTTGAATCTAATGCTGTAGAAAAAGAAATCAATTTCATTTAATGAACTGGCTTAGTAAGAAAGCCTTGGAGAAACTTTTGGAGAAAGCCTTGGACAGGCCTCTGGATATATGGAAAAAAATTGTAACACATACTCTATGACGAAAACTTGTTGGAATAAGATACGTAAAACAATTAAAAACAACAATCACAAAAAAGCTGCAACTCTTATTTCCATAGGGTTCTATACTAATAATTATGTCATTGGCCTGAAGAAGGAAAGAGGTCCATGGCATTTACATCAATATGATATTAATAAATCAAGACTAAAGAGATTCATTAAACATTGAAGATATATCAACTATTTCAAGTTGGTGACAAAATTTTTTTTTACTAAGTTTTAGAATTTTTAAGTTGGAGGTTTGCAGTATATAAAGGCACTCTGGAAAATACTCACACATGATTATTTCAGTATGAGAACCTTAAATTATAAGAATGTTTTTCAAGATATATGTTTAACTAGATATTTATCTATATTTGTCATTAGTATCTTCTAATATAAACATAGCTAATATTTTAATTCAAATATATGTTATGCCTGTTACTTAAGTTCTTTTATATCTATGTGCACATAGTTGGATTACCTTTGCAGGTTTCTACAGAACTTGGGTGAGTGTGGGCATATGACTACATTTCTATCTCTTTCCTTTCTTCTCCTGCTTTGTAGAAAACTCTATATTTCTGTATGAAATTATTTGAAGTTAAAAACGTGTAAGAAAAGATAGTCACTTAAGCAATTTCCAAACCCATATTTTTTTCATTTTATTCATCTGAAATGTAAAATTGCTTAATGATTTTCCAAAAGCTAAAGAGAAGCTTTAATTAAACACCACACTACCCAAAAACATGATACTAGCACATATTGTGAACTTGGGCCCCATAGTCAAGAAATGTAGGTTTCATTATTATCTTCCTAAAGAAAACCTGCAAGTAGTATCTAGAACAATATGTGCCTCAATGTTCCAGTTACAAAGAAATGTCATCTGGCTAGAATAATTTAATAATATATTTTATTATTACCTACTTCTTTCTGGATCCAGAGTACTGAAATGAAAATGTGTGTATAGAGGTGATAATCAGAATAAAGGTACCCCCAAAGATGGCCACATCCTAATTTCTGGGATCTATGAAAATGTTACCTATGTGGCAAAAGGACTTTGCAGATATGATTAAGATTATGAATCTTGAGATGGGGAAATTATCCTTGATTTCCCACATGGGCCCAAGAACACACTTTATAACAATTTTTTGCATCCTTAAATATTTAGAACATGCCACACCCATACTAGACACTTAGCAAATATTTATTGAATGCATAAAAAAGAAGGGATGAGATTGAGGTATCAAGAAAGTAATAACCTAACAAATAATTATTATCTGCATTTGCAGATTTTCCACCATAGGAATATAAGTAATAAAGTGAATAACAACCAATGGGGCACCTGGGTGGCTCAGTCGGTTAAGCGTCCAACTTCAGCTCAGGTCATGATCTCACCCCGACAGCTGGCTCAGAGCCTGGAGCCTGTTTCAGATTCTGTGTCTCCCTCTCTCTGTGCCCCTCCCCTGCTCACACTGTCTCTCTCTCTCTCAGAAATAAATAAAAAACATTAAAAAATTTTTTTAAAAAAGAGCTCCAATGTATCTTTGAAATATGATCCAGTTTCAAAATTTCTTCTTTGTTCCCTAATAAATATCACAGTGGAAACCAAGAAATAAAACCCAACAATTGAGAATGCTATGATGATGCAATTCAACAAACTGGAAGTATAAAATTTTAAATTATCTGTATCATTCTTAGAGAAAATATAATGACCCCAAATGCTCATCTTAATTAGTAAAACATTGATGGGGGAAAAACATAAAAGAATTACTCTTGGGGCACCTAAGTGGCTCAGTCAGTTGAGCATCTGACTCTGGATTTCAGCTCAGGTCATGATCCCAGTGTAGTAGGAATGAGTCCCGAGTTGGGCTCTGCACTGAGCGTTGTCGAGCCTGCTTAAGATACTTTCCCTCTCTTTGTTTCTCTCTCTTTCTCTCTCTCTCTCTCTCTCTGTCTCCCTCCCCCTTTGCCCCTTTCTCCCAGTCACATATGCTCTCTAACCAATTAAAAAACAGGAGCTATTCTGAATTAAAATATAATTTCCTATTTTTATTTTTTATATATTTTTAAAATTTTTGTATTTTTAAAATTACCCCTTATCTCTATTAAGGACCTCTACATTTTAAGTTTATAAACTTTGGTAAAATTTGGACAAAGGATGTCTATAATAAAAAATTAAAGACAAGTTGGTGGTAAAAAATTAAATGTATTCATTTAAAAACTAACAAGTCAAAACAATTCTGCAATCTAACATAAGTGACCAGTTTTCTAATTTCAATTCTATAATTCTATCCTAGACACATAATCTTAAATAAAACAGATTTGTATAAAAAATAATTTTTAGTATAAAAAATTTATGCCTATCTCAAATGTTCAACAATAAAAGAATAGTTAGGTAAATAGATCACATGTTTAAACATCATACACTAAAACAAATGTAGCATAAGAGAAAACCAGTATGAAAAAATTTAAACTTGGTTTGATCTATCTATCATCTATCTATCTATCTATTTATCTATCTATCTATCTATCTATCTATCTATCTATCTATCTATCTAGAGTGGAGGGAGGGAGAGAGAAAGACAGAGAGGGAGGGACAGAGAGAATCCCAAGCAGGTTCAGTACTGTCAGCACAGAACCCAGTACAGAGCTTGAACTCATGAACCATGACATCATGACCTGAGCATAAATCAAGAGTTGGATGCTCAACCAACTGAGCCACCCAGGTGCCCTGAAACTTAGTTTGAACTTAATAATTTTAAAACATATATAGAAAAAATTTAGAAAGCAATATGCCATGATATTATATGTAATTGGTAACATTATTGAATATTTTAATTTTGTATTATGTTTTTTACTGTTTTCCAAATTTTCAATATTACAGTTATTATTTTATGTTAAGAGAAAGAATTCTGTAACGTAAAACAAAAATTCTAATATAAGCAATCACTTCTGTTCATTAAACATTTAAAATTCTGTAATTGTGTCTATTCCATGAAACCTTCTGAAGGAATGGGCTATTTTAGACTAAACCAAGGGCTTTTCAAATAATATGAAAGTACATTTTAGGTTTGATCTGAGGAAAAAAAATATGAAATAATGAAAGTCACTCAATATTAACTATAAGGAAACTGAGTGCTGGGAATAGGTGATAAAAAACATTTTATAAGAGAAAAGTTTTGTTTACTAGTTTTGTTAACTTATAAGAGATGTTTTTAAATTATATAATCACTAATATTGTATGAACTGCCTACATTATTATTACATATGTAATCAAATCCTACCTTTGCAGGCTTTTAGTATGTAAATTCTGTAACTTTGTAAACACATTCCAATAAGTTAAGTGATAATTAGTTTTATATATCACTACAGGTGAAAAACAATAGTTTGGTGGAATTATTACTTACTGTGGTAGCACAATGAATATCTTTCCACACTGTAGCTTCCCTGGAGAGATCAGAGACTTCAAACAAATTATCAAGAATCACTTCCCCAATCATGTCATGTCTAGAAAATCTGTCAAAATCATATATACTGAAATGTAGTTTTCGGTTGCTTAGTTGATCATATGCTACAGGAAACTGAAACGTTTCATCAAATAGAGGATTTAAAGTCTTTCTGTGCACACGGGTCTGAAATTTCTTTTTCCTATCTGGAAGAAGATACATCTTCACGTAAGGGTCAGAAGTGCCTGTGAAATCCTTAGCAGGGAGATCTAAGGCTTTGATAATTTTAACAACTAGAAGTTCATTTTCATAGTCATACTGGAGGGTGAAGTTAAGTTTCCCACAGGTTTTGACATCTTCCCTGTTGCCCTCAGAGTCGACTGATTTCTGTTTGTAGAGCTCTGGTTTTATCCTCCCAATGCTGGTTGTTGTTTCTCCTCTTTGTAAAGCGGGTTCTGTGCCCATGCTGAAATCCACACTGGAAACCTGCATTTGCCTCGGCAGGTGTCTCCTGAAGGAATTGTGGCTGTATATACACACACGTACACACAAGATCATTTAGGTAGATCATTCTGATGACAGCAGTATACAGTGGCATATAAATACTCCCCCACCCCCACATGATGAAAGCATTTCATTTGTATAAATAGACAGACAGATGGGGACACACACACACACACACACACACACACACACACAGCTACTTTTGAAAAACCAGAAATGTAATATTCAAAGGAAATGACTTCTAAAATTATAGAAACATCTGAAACATTCTAATACGTTTTTATGAGCTTTTAGAATTTTATACTCCCAATCCTAAGCACGTAGTTATACAGAATTGTGAGGAAACACAAATACCAACAAAGTTCAGTATTCCACAAAATACCATGAATCATCAATCACCTGGTTATATCTT
This sequence comes from Hyaena hyaena, assembly GCF_003009895.1. Lineage (NCBI taxonomy): Eukaryota > Metazoa > Chordata > Mammalia > Carnivora > Hyaenidae > Hyaena > Hyaena hyaena. Next base: position 420,961 of record NW_024081788.1, on the reverse strand, counting down.
GCTGTAAGTCCTGTGTAGGCAAATCATTCAGGAGGCTGGTTTCTTTATATCTAGATATTTGCATCTCGTGAATTTCGTGTTTTAGTGACTACCCCATTAGAATAAGAAACATAAGTCCACCTATTCTTATACTGTGTTAATTATTCCTAATACTTAAGATAACTAAATGAATATTTACTTGTGAAAAAAATATATAGTGGTGACAGCCAAAATTAGTACATTTTCCTTTTTCCAACATGGAGTGGGCTTCAGAAATTCTAAGGATTAAAAATGTAGACTTTTAGAATTTGGGGCCAACCTCATAAACAGAGTTTTCTACAATTCAAACTGACTTTCCTATTATCACTATTACCATTCATCTAGTCAACATTCCTGGAACATTAGCTATATCAACTTACCAGTGTCTTATAAATGTGGCTTGCATTAAGATCAGCTTCTCTTCTACTTCATCTGTGATTTCTGGCATAAGCTGTGCCAACTTATGTGTCTCCTCAAGGCTTAGTCCCAGGTCTTTTGTTTTTATTCTCCTCAGTCTCTCCAATAGACTAATCATTAATTTTTGAACTATAACTGTCATCTTAAATCTGATGGTTCCCTGCATATATCTCAGATATGTAAACTTCTGGTTCCATATTTCTTCATCTCTAAAAGAGTTTTCTAAATGGATATCTTTATTTTTCCCCAAACACAAGCAAAATCATTTTCTGCCTTTTGCTCTCAAACTAGTTCTCCATTCCAGTGTCAGACAATAGCTCTAACATTTTTACCAACCACTTGTGCTTGGGAACCTGCAGTAGGCTTTGAATCACCTTTTCCTTTATTCATGAGATTTACTCAATTTTCTAAATGCAGTTGATGTTTGCTTTGAAACATTCCATATACTTGTCCATTCTGTTCCATCTCCTCAGTCCAGATCCTCATTGACTTCTGTTTTGCTTTCTATACTGGTCTTTGCCCAACTCTTCTTCTTTCATGTCTCTCTTACACTTAATATCTATCTAGTACTTGACTTTAAAATCCTATACTCACTTCTGTTGTCTATTACAGGTCTACATTTTTTACAGCAAGCACTAAGTAATACTGAGGACGTGTTTAACTAATACTTGATTCATTGATGCACACATAAGGACTGATTTAAGAGGGATAAAAAAAAAAAATGAGTGGATACCCAGAAGTAAGCTCCTAGCCATGTTACCATTTGAGCTGTAATTTGAGGAGCTGAGGATGTTGAGCCTAGAAAGGATAGGAATCCGTCTTCTAATTTCTGAAGGACTGTCATGGCAGAATTATTAAGCATCTATGGAAGTTGCAAGTAAAGATGGACTTTGGCTTAATATAAGGGAACATTTAAAAATATCCAGAGCTGTCCAAAGTGGCGAACACAAAGTACAGAAACAAAGATTAGATGTTGAAGAAAAAGATTTCTGCCTCAGGTGAGATGCTAGACTTCTGTTTTCTAACACTTAATTTCTATGACTCTCTGGCATTCTATGATTCTTTAATAATTCTATTCATGATATCATTATATATATTAATAAAATGGAATTTTATTATGTAAATTATGTTAATCAGAATTATAATCAGTTGTTCCAAATTTGCTCTCTTACATTTAATTAGCTTATTTTCTATTTTCAGGACTGAAATACTAAACAACTATTTAAATACCATAAAAATGGCACAGCTAATCCCATTCTAATTCTTGATATTGTTTAGTGCTAATCTGATATTGGAATATCATTGCTTCTTAAAGCTTAAGCTTCTGTATCTATTCCTTATACAGAAATGGGGGCTTAAATTAGGGTCAGGTCACCACTGGAGAGCATTTATGAAAATAAGAATGATTTTAAAAAGAATACAAGTAGTAAATGTTCTGAATTATTAAAGGGGGTATAGTATAATTAAGTTATATATTCAGTGTTCTTAAGAGATTTAGATTATTAAATAAATAATATTTCTGCCTAAATCACTTTCATTTCTGTAAAGATTTTTATTTTTTACTTATTTATTTATTTATTTATTTATTTATTTATTTATTTATTTATAGAGCATGCACATGAACAGGGGAGAAGCAGAGGGAGAGAGAGATAGAATCCTAAGTGGGCCCCAGGCTGCCAGTATGGAGCCTGATGGAGGGCTCGATCCCATGAACCATGAGATCATGACCTGCACCAAAAGCAAGAGTCAGAGGCTCAATTGACTGAGCCACCCAGGCACCCCTGTAATGATATTTATAGAAAAATTTTATAAGCAAAATTCTCTCAAAAGTTAATTCCTTGTTTCTTATAGATTGATTCCATAATTTCACACTCATACTTTTCAATATAACAAAATTTTAATCTTCTAACCTCTCCTAAGAATCAGCAATTTCTTTATGTCTGTGAATATAATTGTACAGCTATAAAGCCTCTCCAGCAAGAATCAAAGATTAGTAATGTTTTTGTTCTAGTAAGCCAGTGCCCTAATTATAGGGTAAATAGTGTATATTCTAAGTCATAGTTTAGCTAGTCAGTGAAGAGAAGCTTTAATTATTACAATGTTAAACTAACTGCCATGACAAAACAGAACTTCTTCTTTCTTCCCTTTTCTTCTCTTTTAAAATGACATGGTAAGTGGCTAGTCTCACACAAATATCCAACCAATCAAAATATAGGCCATTTGACTATTACTGATGCCATTCTTACCCTTCAACCCTAGGATGGCACCACCCAAGTATTTCTCCAGATAGAGAAGGAAAAACTTTCCCTACCGTACCTAGAATACCTGACAGTAGCTAGATAGATCAAAATTACTTAATGCCATAGGAGTAACATGCATTACCGTGGTGATTTTCAAATATTTATTACCAACAGATCTTTTCCTTAAAAAAAAAATTGGAAGCTAGAAATTGAATATGTGGGGCGCCTGGGTGGCTTAGTCGGTTGAGCGTCCGACTTTCGCTTAGGTCATGATCTCGCAGTTCGTGGGTTCGAGCCCCGCGTCGGGCTCTGTGCTGACTGCCAGCTCGGAGCCTGGAGCCTGTTTCAGTCTGTGACTCCCTCTCTCTCTGACCCTCCCCTGCTCACGCTGTCTCTCTCTCTCTCTCCTAGAAATAAATAAAACATTAAAAAATTAAAAAAAAAAAAAGAAATTGAATATGTAAAGTCAGAGCTACTCTGGTTGACGTGTGGGTAGAGTCCTGGAATCCCACGGGAAACCAAGCCAACTTTTCCCTACTACCCAGGAGAAGGTGCCTGAAGATCATAACACTGAGATGAGGTGGGTAGAGTGTTGGACTGGAATCAGACAGTTTGTTCCCAGCTTCCCTATAAAGTAAGAGCAACTTTGGGCAAGTCACTGAATTTGTTTGGGGTTTCCTCTCCTTTCCTATAAAACAGTCCTTTTACACAGTAAGGATCCAGTGAGATATTAGATGACTTTGAAAACTATAATTTCTCATATTGATAATATCATTACAATTCAGGATACAAGGAGCTAAAGTGCAAATACCATACGGAACTCTCTGGTTCTGACCATCTCAAGTCAAGGACGGCTGTTTCGGGGTGTGCAGATGGCACAGAGTCATTCCTGTGTGTTTGTCCTTCAGCCACCGCCCTGGACAACACGGACGGATGAACTCACTTCTAGCAACTACCAGTTCTCTTTCCTTAAGTGGGAAACCTTTATCTTCCTACTCTTAACTGTGGTGACTTTACCGTCTGTTCAGTCTACCTGAGGCAGAAAGCAGCGAGGAAAAACAAAAATATATTTAGCAACACTTTATTGACTTATTCAACATGTTTATAAGAAATTCATCTTTCCTTGTTTTTGTTGGTACTAGAGTTTGTATCAGAAACTATCAGCATATGTTACATGTTATTTGCCCCATTTCATAGTTAATAAGTCTTTTTAAAATTTTTTTTTAATGTTTTATTCATTTCTGAGAGAGAGAGACAGATGAGCAGGGGAGGGTCAGAGAGAGAGGGAGATACAGAATCCGAAACAGGCTCCAGGCTCTGAGCTGTCAGCACAGAGCCCGACGTGGGGCTTGAACCCACAAACTGTGAGATCATGAGCCAGAGTCGGATGCTTAACCAACTGAGCCACCCAGGCGCCCCAATAAGTCTTGACTAGTAAGGCTAAATCAAGTTTTTGGTAAACTAAGTTTTCATCTTTATTTGTTCCCTATTCTATTCAATTTGAAACAAGGGTTCATTAATACACCCACAAAAATAACAGGCAGAGCACTACCTATATGAAAGCCAACTAAGTTGTATAATATGTCACGATGAACTTTTAAAATAAAAATTGGAAGGGTGCTTGGGTGGCTCAGTCGGTTAGCGTCCAACTTTTGATTTTGGTTCAGGTCATGATCTTACGGTTTGTGAGTTTGAGTCCCATGTCAGGCTCTGTGCTGACAGTGTGGAACCTGCTTGGGATTCTCTCTCTTCCCACCCCATCTCTAACCATCCCCTTCCACCCTGCTCACACTCTCTCTCTCAAAATAAATAAATAAACTTAAAAAAAATAAAAATTGCACCTCAGCAAAATCCTCTATATCCTTAATCTCTTCTTTGAATGTTCTTCTCACCTTACTGCTCAATAGAAACATGACTTTTCTCCAAGGTCAGGTTTCCTGTGTGCCCCCTCTCATGTGGTGGCTGATATTTTCCCCACAGTCCTGTTCTACTGGCCTGGAGGCCAGGCCATCGTACATTCCTCTTGTTCCCCATTGTCACTTTGATACCATCCTCCCTTCACCCACCTCTCCCAGTGCTGGAGCTCAAGCCAGTAAGTCATAATCCCATTACTACTTATTGTTAGTCATCTGTTGATTACTACCTCACTCCCGTTTAAGTCTTCATTATTTTTACTTCCTGGTCCACTAAAACACCGCTTTGACAATGGTTTTGTTTTAGCTGCTAGCAATGCATATATTTCTTCCCACCTTGTGGCCTTTGGGTTCCCTGAACTCTCCTCCTGGAATGATGCTCTTTACTTACTGAGGTTTTGTCATCATTAGCTGCAAACTCTCTAGAATCCCAGGGTCATGCATGCCTCTCCCTGATCAACACCTATTACCTTTCTAGCTCAGACCATCTTATACTCCAACCCAGACAATCTTTCCAACTCACCAGAACTTACAATCCATTGACTGTACCACCATTTCATAGTCCCTTCTTCCCTGATATCATTTCCCTCTCTTTACCTAGTTTTAATTTCATGGCTAATTAGTAATCACTCTCATGCACACCTTCCCTATTACCTGTTGCTCTCTACCTCCTTAGCACAAAACTGCGGCTCTGGTTGAATTCAAGTCTCCATCATCGCTACACCTGCACAAGCGCAAGTGAATGCAATTGGAGAAATACATAAAACAATCCTCACTGCTCTACTTTATTTTTCATTTAGAGAGAGAGAAAGAAAAAGAGAATACAAGTGTGTGCATTCATGCACTTGATTGGAGAAGCGCAGAGAGGGGGAAAGAGAGAATCTCAAGCAGGCTCCCTGCTCTCAGTGTAGAGCCTCTCATGTGGCTTGATCTCACGAACCGAACCGAGATCAAAAGTTGGATGCTTCATCAACTGAGCCACCCAGGTGCCCCTCACTGCTCCACTTTAAATCCACGACCACATTCCTCACGCAAACTCTAATGTAGCACACCAATTCCTTCTTCCTCTCAACCTCCTAGATTCACAAGAAGTCTATTTCATACCTTCTCACCTTTCTAGAAACCTCCATCACCTTCTTCATTCTCAGTCTACATTAATGACCTAAGTTTCCAATACACTCAGAAAAACTGAAGCAAAGAGCCAAAGCCTTCCACAGACTCCCACTATCTTATCAGCACTCTTATTGGCATTTGTACCTATATATTTTGCCTTAAAGCCAATCCCTCCACTTATATACTAAATCCCATTTTGTCTCACTGCACCTTCAAGAATATTCCCTCTGCTTATTGCATTAATGCTCCCTCTCTGTTGAATCACTACCTATCAGTATAAAAATACACTGTTGTTTCTTCTATCTTAAAAGAAACTTCTCTTTATGCTACTTCCTCTCCCTGTTCTACTGTTTTTCTGACACATTTGGAGCAAAACTCCTTGAAAGAGTTGAGGACAGTCTGTTTACTGTCCAATTTGTTTCCTTCTATTCAAACATACTCCAGTTAGCTTTACATATGCCCAACTCCACCATAACCACTCTTAGAAATGTGAACAATGTCTTCCCCACTTTGCTAAGCTCACAGGCAATTCACGGTCTTCATCCCAGCTGACCTCATTAGGGTCACTTAACAGTTAATCATTCCTGGTTATTTACATACTGTGTTCACTTGGCTTCTGAGTTATACCTCTTGGCTTTTCTCCTACTTTACAAGTCTCCACTTCTCAGTGTATTATGGTGTTCCTGATGTCTGCAGTGTATTGAAATTACTTGTTTTCACATCTTTCTTCTATTCCTCAACCCTTTTGCTAGACCATAGTCTTTATAACAGCAGAGACTAAGTATTATTCACCTTTTCACGAATTCCATAGTAACATACGCTGGGATTCAGGAAATGTTAACTGGAGTTTGTATTAAAACAATTTACTCTAATATTCCTGTGCCTCATGAAATCAAACTTTCCAAGAATATTCTGTATTATAAAGGAGGGTACAATCAATTCATAAATAGTGCTTATAAAGAGCTTATCAAGAGTAATTGTCAGTGCCAGAAAACAAACTCTCCAAGTTTGAATTTATTTTATAAGGTTTTTGTCTCTGACCTTGCTACAAAGAGCCATCCCACTTCAGAATGAAGTAAGTGCAGTAATCAAATACATGTTTGATAAAAAGGATTATTTAACCACCTCAAGCCTCTGCACAGCATGTTTCATGAAATTTTACTTCAAAGAGATATTTCTCAGGTCGTCTCACAGTTTTGGGCAAGTACTGCTTCTTGACATCCTAGTCAGGTATATATCTTTTATATTCTCCCTTTGTATAACATCTTGCTTTCCATTACTTACAGTGCCCTGGAATGGATAATTGCAATTTCTGCTATCTTTTGGGAGGAATTTAACTTAAAAAAAAATCTCTTAAAGAAAACTATATAACTTTTATGTATTTTTATACAATTCTTTGATTTCTTATGTAATGATTTTAAAAATTACCTTTGTAAGCAACCATACATAGCTGATTGTAAGTCCATATAAGTCAATGATTTCTTCCCATGCACATTTTCCTGCTTTTGTTCATGTTCACTTAGCTCTGCCATTAGGTTTCCTAATTATTTTTCAGTAGGTACTTAGAATCCTAATAGTGCCTAACCTATTTAATTCTTTATCCTCAACAAATTATTTTGCCACTTAATATTCACCTCTCCTCTACACCATTAATGAATGCACAGAAAATTGACCCTCATACTCATCCCTGGGAGTATGCCATCATTAACCTCTTTCTAATATGGGCAGTTTATCTCACCACCTGATGCTGTTGTTAAAAGAGCAATGTGAAGTGGAGAGACGACTAATCAACCAAAAGCATCACTCGATGCTTATTCTGTACCTACATAGTGACAGAAACTAGGAATACATAAAAGTAGGTTAAAAACAGAAAAGCCCACGGAGCGCCTGGGTGGCTCAGTCGGTTAGGTGTCCAACTTTGGCTCAGGTCATGATCTCACGGTTCATGGGTTCGAGCCCCGCGTCGGGCTCTGTGCTGACAGCTAGCTCAGAGCCTGGAGGCTGCTTCGGATTCTGTGTCTCCCTCTCTCACTGACCCTCTCTCTCTCTCTCTCAGAAATAAATAAAACATTAAAAAAAAAAAAAAAGGAACAGCCTTGTTCTCTGAGAGCTTAGGACAGAGTATGGCAAATAGCTAGAGCTAAATATTAGGACAATAAATAATTGCCAGATTGTAACTATGGCTTCAAATAATAAAGGGTAATAGCTCATAATTGGGCAGAGAATGTAGGCTCTCAGATGCATTTTCCTTAAACATCTTACGTAGATAAAAAAGAGGTCACCATCCCAGATGAGGGAAGCACAAAAGCAAAAATACAGATGCACTGAGAGGTGGGGATAGTAAAGAGACCAAGCACTCCTCTAGTTGGCAATCATGAAATATCCATTTGGATCGATAAGATGAGGTCATCAAATTCATTTATTTTTTTTTTAGACTAACAAATATAACCTGAATTCCTACAGTACTCTGTCTAGGTGTCAAGAGCAATACACAAATGAATTCGGCAGATTTTCTCCCTAAGAAAGCAGCATTGAGCTCTATGTGTGGAGGAATATGGAACCACAATGCTTGAATAGCAGTAGCTTGGTATCATCAGATTGTTATAGTTTGAATGACAGGCTTTTAAAAGGTATAGGCTATATTTATAATGACTAAGGTGTCACAGTGTTCATATATATATAAGAGATCTTAGATTCTTCCTTTACAACTTCCCTCAGGTTATTTTGTCTTTTGGTTATTGTTTTGCATTTGATTTTTATCATCTCTGACCTACTATATTAGTTTATCAAATAGATGTCTTTTTCTTTAGTCTGTCCTATAAACTGTGGCCAAATTAATTTTCTTAGAATGCAGTTCTTTATCCAAGGGACTCTTCTCCTGCAAATATTTTTGACAGGATGGACCTTGAATGTCCTGGGCATGATTTCAAGGCCTCCTTATAGTTTGAGTCCAGCCAACTTTCTCTTCTTTTACTCCTCCACTGAACTCTCTTTTCTGATCAAGTAACTCATCTACTTTCATGGCAACATTTCCTATTCTAGGTCTTTTCACATAAAATGTTTCTATCTGGGTTGCAGACTTTCTCCCAATTGCCATTTATGTGAATTCTTTGTTTCCTTTAGCTTTTGCCTAAAGGCCCTTTTCTAAGCCTCATGCTAGAAATAATTTTTCTGTTCTCAGAATTCCACATTCTCCACCAGAGTTTATACTTGTGTAATTCCTTATATTGAAGTTGGTCTTTCATGTCTTATCTTTCCATTATGTTGTAATTTTTTTCCTGCTCCCTTAAGTTTGCAGAGTGGACAGAGTGTGCATAAGACACTGATGATATCCATTAGTAAATATCTACTGAATAAGACTACTGGATGAACGTACAGTCAATCAAGATACATGCTAGAATAATGTTAGTAACTAAGAAATATAGAATTGCCTCCTGGGTCATTTGGCTTCTGGCAGGCTGATGGGGCCAAATGTCTAGGAACTTGAAAAGGAAGAACTTAGAAAATGTTCCAGTTTCCAGCAATGCTGTTAACTTTTGAACCAATCAAAACGTTATTAAGTTATAGAGACAAATAAGACTTGAAAGGGTAAGATGTTTGTCAGCTACTGTCTGAGCCGAGTAAAAGGGAGTCCCAATGGCAGACTGGAACTGGTATAGCCTAACCAGTTCCAAGTGTTAAAGTTAAATTCATTGTACATTGTGTGTGTGGTTTGATTTTCCTACATTTCACTGAAAAGTTAATATTTGAGCAGAATAATCTGATTTATGATAATGTGCCCTCAATCTATGTGTCCAAGTGGACTGCATAATGAACTCAGCAATTTCCTCCTCCTTCCATGTAAGGGTAGTTTCCAGTATGATGAAGGAATTAATGTAGATGAGAGGTTTCGAGAAGCAAATATAATCAAGTTTTAGGCAAGGAATTAATCTCAAAGCCAAAGAGATTAAAATCATGACTCTAGTCATTCATAATAACCACTTACAATTTTAGATTTCCGGGCAGAATGAGCAGGAAAATGCCGTCATTCTTCAACCTCCAAACTATCTGTCCTCAGCAGACTTTGTAGCCAACATCTTTGATTATAAAAAACTATATCACCTTGGCTTTAATGCTTAAAATGTGAAACCATCAATCTGGATACATTTGAATTCTAACTTTCACCATCTGCATGACTTTAGGCAAAATTATAAATCTCTCTGGGTCTTGAGTTAACTCACAAGTAATGGGAATAATTAATAATACTTCACAGGTCAGCAGAATTAGCAGGAAGGGTGCCTGCATAGTGACCAAATCGCAAGTGGTCAAAAATAAATCTTTCTTCCACAGCCACTCATATAAACAAGGAAATTCAAAGAGACAGATGAAAGGATATCAAAGTACTAGCAAAAGTATGAACTTGTATTCTACTTTTTCTCATAGAATATGAGATATATATAATTCAATCTTGATTTTTTTTAAGATTGGGGGACAAAGTGTCCATATGTAGGGTGCACTTAACAACTAAAAGAGCTTAATGACCCTGAATACTAAGCTGACTAATGTAGACACTACTGTTAATATTTTAAAAATATTTTCTAAAAAAATAAAAATGTGTTGTAAATTAACATTTTTACCCTAAAACTCCTGAGTGTCTTTAAGGCTTTATTAAATACTGTATTTGGCCACTGCTGCCAGTGATGATAGTAGTGATAATCACGTAATCATGAGATTAATTTTAAAGCAGTTTTTCTTATAAATATGTGTATTTAATTTTTATTAACATTTTAAAAAATATTTATTTATTATTGAGAGACAGAGAGAAACAGAGCATGAGAATGGGAGGGGCAGAGAGACGGGAAGACACAGAATCTGAAGCAGGCTCCAGGCTCTGAGCTGTCAGCACAGAGCCCAACACGGGGCTCGAACTCATGGACCACGAGATCATGACCTGAGCCAAAGTCGGACGCTTAACTGACTAAGCCATCCAGGTGCCCCTCTTCTAAATAATTTTAAAACTAGCATAGGGGAGTGGAAACTAATTTGACAATAAACTATTTGTTAAAAAAAAAAAAAGTAGCATAGGGGATAATTATTTCAGCTAAATATCCACAATAAATAAATTTAAATTAACATATATTTGTATTATATAGAAATCATAAAAATTAAAAATTACCCTAAATGCCACTGCTCAGAAAAACTATGAGGCATTCATTGGTTATAAATTTTAAAGAGCACAGAAAAGCGTAAGGAGGGGGAAAAGACATCTCCATCCATCCTCCTTATTCTAAAGTTCCTTATCCCCAAAGTAACAATTATTCCTACTTGTCTCTCTAAAAATGTATTTCAGAAAGAGGTGGTATTATTTATTAATTAAATTCTTTTCTATTTCACAAGAGATACACTGAATATTCTTTCAATCCTAGTGGCAAACACAATCCATGCACTTCAATTTCATAGGTTTCCGAAGCTACAAAATTATGTCATGTCAGAAAGCATAGATGACACTTAGAATGAGAGAGGTAGAAAGGAAAGATTAGGGAGTCAGGAAACCACCTCACCTCCCCAAACCACTGATTTTACTCTGCCCTTGGGTAAAACTAGTCGTTATTTCTGAGAACCAGAGAAAAACTAGTACCATCATGTTGTCATTCATTTTAAGGATTGAAGCCCATCCTTAGGAGAAAAAATTACTCTTCACAAGAATCTATTTTTCCTTTATAGTTAACACAATTTGAAATATATTTCAGCAAATTATTTTCATTCAAGTGATCTTTTACGGATTTTTCCAAGTGGAGTTAAAAATATGTCTCCATGAAAAAGTCTCTCATTTCCATCCTTTTGTGTACACTCTTCAGTGTGCACATGATAGTCACCAAACTCGTGTGGTGCTTACCACAGTCTACCCAATATGACCTTGGCCTGTATGTGTTCAAATAGCATTTTCCAGTAGTTCCATGTGGATGATATAGTTACTAAACAATTGTAAACTAAACATTAGTCTCTGTTACTCAGTTTTGATTATGAACCTCCAGATGATTTCACGACAGACATTGCAAGTTTTCTCAATATTTTTTGGTTGACTTAAACTACACTGAAACTGCAAGTAGCAACTATCAAGCAATGATATTTCAAGGGAAAGAGTAAATAAATAATAGTCTGTAGTTACATTATTTTACTGAGACCTAACATTCTACTAAAACCCTTTCACGGTACTGCTCCCTGTCTGGGTCCTTTGTCCTCAGTTTCTCTCATCCTTACTTCCTCTGTGCTGCCCTTTTCCTCTTTTTTTTTTTTTAATGTTTATTTATTTACTTATTTATTTAAATTTTTAATGTTTCTTCATTTTGAGAGAGAGCACATGTGTGCAAGAGAGAGAGAGAGAGAGAGCGAGACTGATTGAGAATCCCAAGCAGTCTCCATGCAGTCAGCTCAGAGCCTGATACAGGACTCGAACTCATGAACCACAAGATCATGACCTGAGTTGAAATCAAGATTGGATGTTTAACTGACCGAGCCACGTAGGTGCCCCTGTCCTGCCCTATTCCTCTTTATTCCTTATCTGTTTATTATGGCCTTCTCATTTCTCCTGTTTTTTTCTCCTTTGTCAACTCCGTTTTTCTCTTACAAAATCACACTCGCACACACACGCACACACACACACACAAGCCACACATATATGCACGCACAGTTTTATGTATATGATGTTTTCTTACCGGGATGAGGATGTAGGCTCAGTAATTTGTCTTTGCACACGTGCATGTTTAATTAAATGTTCTTTTAAAGCGTTTTGGACTTCCGCTGGGATATCAGGGGAAGTGTGGCTGATTTTTATAGCAGGCTCTACAGTTTTTAGAGCTGGCTTTTCATTTTCTTTAACTTCTTTTTTCTCTTCGGTCTCAAAGACTTCAGTAGGAGCACTTGAAATGCTCTGTGGAAGGGTACTGATGTTGGAAGTCACAGGTTTGCTTTTCCAGCAAGGCCAGCACAACTTCCAGAAGACAAAAAGTGAGACAACCAACAAAGCCAGGCCACAGAAGCTGACAACCACCGCTAACAAGCTGACTGAAATATCTGGAAAAAAATTACAATGTGAAGAAATATTAATCCATCGATAGTGTCCATAAAAGAGTGGAAATGGTGAGATAATTTACATTATGGTTATTATCAATAGCTTTCTTTTTTAGAGTTTCAAAATTTACTTTTAAGTTATCTTTGAAGGGAGGGAAGATTAATAATTACTCCTAGAAATTCTCAGAGGAGCTATATGAAAAATTCCAATTGTATTTAGAAAAGGCATGATATATGCATATTACTTCCAAGAACACTACAAGGGGTCCAAGAGTTTGCAGAATGAAAGGTGGTAACTTGTAAACTGCTGTGAATTTACGAAACTTAAGAAACTTGGAAAATGCACACAATAAGGAAAGCTTCTGTTTGTTTCATCTTTTATCAAAAGATGTAAATTTCTCAGTTTCTAAGCAGGGAATCATGTCAAATATTTGTATAAGACACTTTCTGTAGTCTAAATAAGGATAACATGTTACTAACAGAGAAGAGGTACACTAGCAGCTATATTTTTAACCTCCCTAGGTCCTTTCTGATAACTTTATATGTTCCTACTTTCTCATGTCCCAAATTAATGATGTGTTATCTAAGTATCTCTAAAATATCCTTATTTCAAAACAACCACAAATTAATATATGCTCATTATGTAAAATGATCCAAAGAAATATAGTAAAAAAAAAAGTTAGTAGGATTGAGTAAATAAATGAATGAATGAATGAATGAATGAGAGAAAAGAAACAAATCTGTGCAGAAGAATTCCAAGCAATATACATAAATACTCTGCTCTAAAGAAGGTGGATCACAGCTCCCTACTCCTCAAGTGTGGGCTGCACATAACAACTTCCTTCTAAAGAAGACAGTATGGAAAGGGGTAAAAAGGGCAACTTTATAGTGGAGAGACCTCACCAGGTGATCAAGGTGACTATTGACAATAATGAATCATGTTAATAGTATGCATCTTTAATATGGCACTCTACCTCTGTGGTCTTCTTTCCCAAACCCATAACCCAAGACTAATCATTAGAAATCTATATGACAAATTCCAATAGGAGGCCATTCTACAAAATATCTGACCAGCACTCTTCAACACTGCCAAGGCTGTCAAATAAAAAGACAGTCTGAAAAACTCTCATAGCCAAGAGGAGATTATGGAGGCATGATAACCAAACATAATGTGGTATCCTAGATGGCGTCCTGGGATAGAAAAAGGATATTTAGGTAAAAACTTAAGAAATGTGAATAAAGTATGGACTTTAAGTAGCAGTGTATCAATAGTGTTTCATTAATTAAACAAACATCCCATATTAATATAAAATATTAATAACAGGAGAAACTGGGTGTGGGATGTATGTGAACTCTGTACTATCTTCCCAATTTTTATGTAAATCTAAAGCTATTCTAAACGGTAAAGTCTGTTTTTAAAAGAGTTGATGATACGTCCTACCCACTTCCATTTTCACCTTCCTAAGATAATCAATGTTGGCAGTCTGGTGTTACAGCACCCTTAGAAATTAAACAGATTTCCTGTAAAGAAAAATTTGTCTAGATGTAAATAATCTTGTAATTTTCTTCTATAACATTGCTTAGACTCAATGTAAATATGAATCCAATTTCTTTTGTTTAAAATAAAAATGTTAGGAATATGTTATAGGCTGAATTGTGTCTGTCCCATAATCCTTTTCATTTTCTTATGTTGAAATCATCACCCCCAGTTCCTCAGAATGTGGCTGTATTTGGAGATAAGGCCTTTAAATTAGTCATAAAGGCAAAATGAAGTCATTATGAATAGGCACTATTCCAGTATGACTGGTGTCCTTATAAGAGGAGATTAGGACAAAGGTACTCACAGAGAAAGACCATGTGAGGACATAGGGAGAAGGTGGCCACCTACAAGCCAATGGGAAGAGGCCTCAGAAAAAAAAAAAAATCAACCCTCCTGATACCTTGATCTCAGACATCTAGTTTTCACAACTGTAAAGGAGTAAGTTTCTGTTGTTTAAGCTACCAGTCTGTGGTACTTCATTATGAAAGGCCTAGAAAACTAATAAAGAATAAATCTAATTTCCTTTAACCACTACTGGAAATTCAGGATTTCCTACCCTTCCCTAGAAGCAACCATTGATCCCAGTTTGGTGTGTATCTATCTAGCCCAAGCACTAATAAAAAGGTATCTCTTAAAGACCCATACGAATATAGAATTGTTTATATACTTAAAAATATATAAGTGGCTTATGCATATTTCTTTCTTCAATTTGCTTTACTTTTTTACTCACTGATCCTTGGGGTGTAACTTCATCTCACACAGCATTCCAAAATACTTCCCCATGATGGATATTATGGGATAGATTATGCCCAGTGTTTTACTATTACCACATAGCTATAATGAGGACCCTTGCCCCCTTCTTCTCATATATATTCTGAATATTTCTCTAAGCTGAATACCTAGAAATAGAATTGCAAGGTCATAGGTTATGCACGTATTTAATTTTATTAGATTCTTCCATAAGAACCCCGGAGTGTCTCTAATAAAAACATCCTAAGAGTTTATCAGTTCCTACAATCTCAGAGAAAGCTGTTATACTTTAATTTTCACTGATATGATGGGGAAATGATACTTTGTTTTAATTTACATTTTCCTGATTAGTAAGATAAAATGGTTCTATTGAAACTCCCAATTTGTAGCTAATGGAAACCTATTCAGAAATTGAAATAATTCCAGATTTTTAATGCTACTTAATTATAAGAATAAAAATTAATTTGACATGCTGTGATACATAGATATTAATATTTTCCTTCATTTTCTAGTTGCTTATTAAAGCAACCATTAAATATATTTCCCATTTATATTCAATTGATGAAGAATGTGTGATCATATATTTTGTAGTTTATTTCCACTTATTAATTTGTTCATTAGCTCCATAACTTGAGGAAAACAAAAAAATATATAAATATACTTACTATTTTTTGTAATGTTTATTTTTGAGAGAGAGAGAGAGAAAGAGAGAGAGAGAGAGAAAGAACTCATGCATGTGGGGAGGGGCAGAGACAGGGAGATACAGAATCCAAAGCAGGCTCTGAGCTGTTAGCACAGAGCTTGATGATGTGGGGCCCAAATCCTTGAACCACAAGATCATGATCTGAGCTAAAGTCGGATGCTTAACCGACTGAGCCACCCAGGTACCCCTTGATTCCTAATTATTTTAAATGGAGGCATTTTACTACAATTATGGATTCATCATCTCTATGTATTTTCACCTCCATTTACATTATATTTTTCTGGATATTTTAACTCAGTTAATTTCTTCAACCCAGCTAGAGCCAAGAGCCAAGATATAAGGAAACCACAGGGCAATGTGAGGAAGAAGAAAGGATGGGGTTGGTTTTCAGTCCATAACTGAAAATGCCTCCCTTCTTACTTACGGGCATTAGAAAACTTCTACTCTACCCACAAAAATGTGATGACATTCTTCTATGCCATTTTTCCTATGTGCTAGGATTTGGCATTCATAAAGTTGTTCTCATTGTAGGAAAAAGTCCTGTGGAAATCTCTGACCCTATTTCTATTTTCCCTACTACTGATAATTTTCTTTCTAAAGTCAGTACCTGGTTCTACCATTTAGAGGACCATAAAATATTTCACCCAAACTAAATTACTTGTGAAAGTGAAAAATTGTGTTATCGGTATTGCCAGGGTAGCAGGAGGAAACCAAGTCATGTCCTGGCTATTGAGATGTATGGTCACCTTACCTCTCAGCCTAACATTCTTCCACGTCACCTCTTAGCCATCTGGGACAAATCCAAACTTTGTAAGGCATTCCCCAGGACCTTTGTGATTTGACCCCTGGGTATTGGTCAGGTTTATTCGTCTATCACTTTCCCACCTGTACTCCTTCCCCTGACCACTCATTATTCTCTCATGATTTTGTTCAGGCTGTTGTGTGCAGTTCCAATGCATTTATCTTCCTCTATTTGGCTCCCTGCAAATCTGTATTCAGCAATCAGATCCAATAGTACCTCTTTCTTGACACTCCCTGCCTCTTCCTTTCCTAAGGGCTTTGAAAGCGTACCTAATCACTGTAACAATGCTATCATAAGAACTGATTGACTTATAATCCTTTACCCAAAGCTCCTGGGACATAATGTGTTTCAAAAATTATTTTCTTTTGAATATTAGAAAGGCAATTAGAAAGTACACATTATCTGGGATAACACTGAGTAACCAAACACATTGATATATCTAAAATGAAATGTATGAATCACACTGAGTGGGATCACTGAAGATTATAAGTAGCTTAATGCCAATTCAGGTAGGGCATCGATATCAAAATGCTACAATTTACAAAATTATTTTGTTTTCAAGGTGTTGAGGTTTTGTAATTGTGGATAAGGGGGGGCGCCTGGGTGGCTCAGTTGGTTAAGCATCCGACTTCGGCTCAGGTCTGATCTCACTGTTTCTGAGTTCGAGCCCCACATCGGGCTCTGTGCTGACAGCTCAGAGCCTGGAGCCTGCTTCCTCTTCTGTGTCTCCCTATCTATCTATCTGGCCCTCTTCCTGCTCACACTCTGAGTGTGTGTCTCTCTCTCTCAAAAATGAATAAACATTAAAATAATTTTTTTTAGGGGCACCTGGGTGGCTTAGTCGGTTAAGTGTCCGACTTTTGCTTGGGTCATGATCTCGCGGTTCGTGGGTTCGAGCCCCACTTCGGGCTCTGTGCTGACTGCCAGCTCGGAGCCTGGAGCCTGTTTCAGTCTGTGACTCCCTTTCTCTCTGACCCTCCCCTGCTCACGCTGTCTCTCTCTCTCTCTTAGAAATTAAAAAAAAAATTTTTTTTAAATTGTGGATAAGGGATTGTGTATTTATGCTTATTTTTTCTTCTCCAAATGTTGCCATCCTACAAATACACTCAGTCTTCGATCCTTCAGAGCAGAAACCAAATTTATTCACCTAGTTTAGTGTCTGGTATTTATCACATGGTCAAAAAATGTTTATGGAGCTACTGAATACATATTTTGGGAATTATCTGAAAAGGAACTCAAATGTCTGTGGATTTCAAGGTGGCTGGATGACTAAACCTTGAGTGATTTAGAAGGAATATGCAGAAATGAATATGGTAGAACTCCTTCTACCCAGAAAATAAAATAATATAGTTTGTACCCTGGTACAGTTTACGTCTGGGTTTAAATGTCAACTCTACCACAGAGACTTTGGACAAGTAGTTTAGATTTCAAGAGCCTCAGAAAAATAGAAGTATTTATATTTATTTCATAGGATGTTGTGAGGTTTAAGTAAATGTATATAAAGTATTTAGCATTGTAAGTTACCAAGTAAGTGCAGTGATGGGTTCTATCATTATCAACTCTTTATTTTTCTTTAAACAAGAGTACTTAGGAGAAAAGAGGCATAGTTATGGATTGAGTATGGACTGAATGGTGATTCACAGATTAGTAAGAAGAGGGGAGACTCATCTGATGACAACTGGTACCAAAAGGAGTGAATTTATTTAAAATGAACACCAACATTTCTAACTAAATATTAATGTTTCAAGAAGCTAACAAATAACATTCCATTTTCCTATCCATATGTGCTCAGAACAACTGAGAGACGGACACATGTTCAAACAGGTAGCATTTAAAATACTAGCGGCTATCAGCTTAGGTCTATCAGAAAGTGAACTTGCTAACATGCCACTGTGAATTTAATTAGACTTGTCCATACAGTCACAAGCCTGGCTGGACCATCACTGGTATTCCCCATGAGGACTGGACCCTGTAAAATTTACTACATGGAGAAGTAGAGAATATTTGTTTCCTGAGGATATGAAGCTTATATCTCAAAGAAGGAGGAAACTGGTAAGTCATTTCTCAGAGATGGGGATGGGCCAGGATTCCTATCTTAAAGCTCCTTTCATTTAAAAACAGAGCAAAGGGGAAAAGATATTTACTCTCAATAGCAAAAAGTGAAAGAAGTTGGGATAATTAGAATTTTATCCTGAAACAATGAATTTATGAAAACAAGCTTATTGTATTTTATAGATTTTTACATTGCTTGCTATTGTAATTATAACTAATCAGTAAAAGTGATTTTATTTTAAAAATAAAAACTGTTTAATACATAGGACTTTATGACATACATTTTTTTCAACGAAATTTGTTTAGCAAAATAAAAGTATCTGACTATCAAAATATTAAGGAAGAATCTGGGAGACCTTATATAGTAATTAAAATGTTTTAAATGATTTTTTTTTTTTATGATTGTGACTCAACATTTAACCCTGGAATGAAAAATGTTAAGAGTCTGGTCCTAGTTCAAAGAAAAATAAGTAGCCTCAGAAACATTTTTAAATAAAGATATTGAAATGGTCAGATATACATTTCAGAAATAACATTCTGGCTAGGGAGAAGATAAGAGTGGCGGTCAGACTAGAAGATAAACTAGTTAATGGATTATAATAGTCATTCTTAGAAGGATTATAGTGGTTCTGAATGAGGGCTGCTGAAATGAGGAGAAAAGCAGATTGAGATAACTGGGACTTGAAAGCTCCAGCTGAGTGTGAAGACTGGAGGATAAGGATGTGAATTAGTGGGAGACAAACGGGATGATGAAGTAAGGAAGACCATGTCTTCAGCTTTGGTGGTACTGAGTTTGAAGTACTGGTGGTTATGCAAGTATAAAGTTTGAGGAAGCTGTTGGTCATGCTTGACTGCAACTAAAGATGAAATTAAAAGACTTCTTTAAATAGTTAGAATCTGAATCCATGCAAGAGAAGACAAAATTTGATAGAAACCTGAGTACATCAATATTTAAAGAAAAAGAACTTGAAGGAACAGAGAGCTATGTGCATAGAAACCTAAGAAACAGAAATATTGAAAAAAAGAGTCAGGTCAATGTGTTTTCATTATACATTTGAGAGAGAAGGAGTGAGCAAGAGCATGAGCAGTGGGGAGGGGCAAAGGGAAAGAGAATTGTAAGCAGGCTCTATGCTCAGCATGGCGCCTGACTCAGGGCACCATTTTACAACTGTCAAATCTTGACTTGAGCCAAAATCAAGAGTCAGCCACTTAACTGATGCCCCTGGAGGAGAATATTTTAAGAAGTAATCAACAGTGTGACAATGTTAAAATAAGTTCAATTAGAACAAGTAACTACTAACATAAGTAGGTTTTAGTGAATTCAATGAGGTCAGTGAAACAGAGGCTATATTACATAGATTAATATGGTTAAATAAATGAATAGAAGTGAGGAAGTGGATTCTATGAGAACAGATAATTCCTTCAGGAAACTGGATGTAGAAAAGGAGGAGAAAGAGAGCAATAGCTTGAGTAGCACGTGGAGGTGATGGAAGTGTTTTATAAGGATGTGCTATACTCAAGCATGTTTTAAATCTTAAGGGAAGGAATCAGTAGACAAAAGGACAAAGGAAGTTAAGCAGAATGAATAATTAAATGGTGACGTCCCATAAATGGTGACGATGGATGAATGGGGTCTGAAGCAAAGCTGAAAGAATTGCCTCACCTTTTCCTTTATAAGTAAAAGAGGATGATTCTGGAATCAGGGAAGTTTTTAGGTCTTTGGGCAGAAAGTCAAGTGGATTCTTATTTATAAGTAATATTTTCTCTCCCAAGTAGGAGTTAGGGTCAACTGCCAGCTACTTTGGTATATTTGGGAATAGCTTGGAATATTTAGATATAGTAGGGTAAGTTTGAAAATAGGAACTGTAGAGAACAGGAGAAAATTAATAGGAAAACATAGGATTTCTGTTCAGAATTGAGGGTTCTTTTGAAATTGGAAGCTAATAGAGTGATACTAGCCTGCCTGGTTTTAAAACCTCCTAAATATTCAGTTGCTGTGGTGTAGGGATCGAGAAGCAGATGAATTTATCCATGAATGAGGTCTCCCTTCCCCACAGCACAGGGAGATATAATACACGTCAAAGGAGAAGGCCACTGCAATGACAAAATGATGCATCATTAAGTATGGCGCCATATCTATTGACAGAGAATTCAGAGAAGTAGAAGGGTGAAAGGACTGGAGTTTCCAAGTGAAAAAGATGAAGGCATAGGATGTGGTTGGGGACTGGGAAGGTTAGGTAGAGAAAGGAACACTGGAGGAAAGGGTCAACCCCTGGGAGGCCCGGGTGATGAATATAAATGGCTTTGCTTGCCTTCTCTGCAGGGTCTTTGAAGTTACCCTTGCAATGGGCAAACTTGATGAGTAGGATCTATCTCAAATTTTCAACGTCTCTGTATAGTTAGTTAAGCAGAATCCATTATGTGACACTCATTATATTTTGGTAAGACCAAGAGTTACTTAAATTTAGATATTAGATTAGGTGCCAGATAATCAGGTTTAAAACTGCCCAAACTCTGGTTTGATTACGTATATATGCATAACCATTGCTTTACTTATCTATCGAAGTATCTCTGACTCACTTTTGCTATAAAGATCTTATTCTTTTGTTGTGTCTTAATATCTCAAAATAGAGTGACCCAGTTCTGAAAAACTTAGAAAAGACAACTCTCATCAGAAAAGAGTAAGCCCAAAAATGCTAATTCCTCAGAAACTCTGAGTAAAGCAGGACTCTGCTAAAGTCTGTATAACCAGACCATAATAACATTTGCATGGTCCTATTCACTGAGGCTTGTAAAAAGTGTTCGGTCTAATTGTCTACTACCTATGCAGATGGGTATGATCACACTGAAAAGCACAGACCAACTGGCATGCTCTCCACTCCCATCACCGCTGCCTTAACTGATATTCTTATCTGTGGCTTCTGTATTTTTTAAATTTTTTAAAATTTTAAAATTCTAGTTCTTTAATTTTCAAAATGTACAAAAGTATGATTTTTTGTAATTAATCAAACTTATAATTTAGTTCATTGATATTTCAAGCGTTTTGTTTCTTTGGTTTCTTTGCATTACTGCCTGAACATAGACCACGTTTATGGTATCATTCCATAGAGAAAGAAGGGGAATAAAATACAAATCAGCAACACTTTTTTTTAAGTTTGTTTATTTTGAGAGAGAGAGAAAGCACAAGTAGAGGAGGAACAGAGTGATAGGGAAAGCGAGAGAGAATCCCAAGCAGGCTCCACACGCACAGAGCCCAATGTGGGACTCAAACCCATGAACCATGAGACCTAAGCTGAGGTCTGATGCTTAACTGACTGAGCCACTCAGGTGCCCCAAATCAACAACTCTTATTCAAAGAAAGCTGAGGAAAACTGTTTCTAAGATAAAAATTTGGAATTCTCTTTTAAGTTAACCATTTTATCCTATTCAGATGGTATTATGGTTAACCCTTAAACAACAAGGGGGTTAGAGGCACAACCTTTATCCATTTGAAACTGCCATATAACTTTTGACTCCCCCCAAACTTAATATTCTTACAATAAAGTTGGAAAAGTAACATGTTATTAAGTAAATTATAAAAAAGAGAAAATACATTTAGAGTACTGTACTATGAAAAATATGCATATAACTAGATCTACACAGTTGAATCCTGTGTTGTTCAAGGGTCACTGTGCTACTATACTAGGGCATAAGTCTGATTTCTATAAAAAGAGGCTAAATTAACAATGACTTAAACAAGGAAGAAGTTTATTTCTCTCTCATGTGGTTTAACTATCCCAGCATAAGCAGGCCAGGGCATACACATCAGTTTCAAATTGTCTAGAGTCCTCGTTTTTTTATATTTTGTGCTTTGCTATTCAAAGGTTTTTGCCTTCTCCTTAATGTCAAGATGGCAAGCTACCACGTCCATGTCCCAGGCAGTTGGGTGGCAGAATACCAAGGGGAAAGGCAAGATGAGAGTTTGTCCTTTAATTTTAAGGGTACAGCCTAGAAGTAGTACACATCACTGCCACTAACACTCTGATGGTCAGATTTAGTCATGTGGCTGCAGCAAATCATAAAGAAAGCTGAGAAAAGTTGTTATTTTTAAATTTAAAAAAATTAAATTATTTTAATGCTGCTACATACCTAAATAAAAATAAAGGATTCTGATACTGTGAAATAAAAGGAGGGAAATGAATGAATACTTGGAAACAACTAGCAGTCTCTTAATCTATAAATCCAATACATAATCAATCAACATTATCCTTTAAACAAAGCCTCTTATAATTTCCATTTTAACAGTACTGATTTGTTTTCTTGAATTTCAGTAAATGATTAAAAACTTCATATTAATACTATATTTAATTGATTAAAAAAAGCATATTTTAAAACATTTACATTTTCTAAAATCAGAATATATTTTTGTATAAATGGCCTATTAAAATCACTAATAGTCAGGAAGTAAGTATGTCATAATTTTCTCTGTGCATATACAAAAGCAAAGGCATCAATATAGAAAGCAATAGAATGAGTCCAAGTGGCTTGAAAGAAAACAGTGGAGAAAACAGTAAAACCTAGCAATAATCCTTACAAGACAAACTTTTTTGGGGGATAGGTGGAGAAGGGAGTGAGTCAGTGAGTTTTCCAACTAACATTGCACATTGTACAGGTAGCTTAGAGCACAACACCAAATGGCCTTTATATTTTTTATGAATTATTTTAAGGAAAAAAAATTAACCATTAACACCTCTGACAGCACTTTTGATGGCACAGAGCCCAATAATGAGTGGGAAGACCATGGTATCACCAATTCTGAAAGATCAAAAAGCCATTCAGAAGAATCATGCTCAACTTTAAACTTATTTTAATCCATTTATGTCTTTTAGTTTACTTTTTCTGTTTGTGCAAGAGTAGCATATGATTTTAACAATTTATGTCTGTGATAAAGTATCAAGTTATAATTTAACTAGCAACATTTTCTTAATAATGGTGCATCTTATAATCAATAGCATCTCAGGTTCAATCACATATGGTATTCAATATGGTATAAAATTATCCAAACTTATAAAAAAATCTTTGCATATGTCCATAATTGAGTACATAATTTATGATCTGTGATTATTAATTCTACATGTACATGAATTTGAACTATGCACAGCATTTAATTAATGGTACAAGGACATTTTATTTTTTTAACTTTATTTATTTTGAGAGAGGGAGTGCACATGTGTGCACATGCACCAGCAGGGGAGAGGCAGAGAGAGAGGATCCCAAACAGGCTTGGCCCTGCCAGTGCAGAGTCTGATGCGGGACTCATGTTTTGTGAGATCTTGGCCTGAGCCAAAATCAAGGGTGAGGCACTTAACTGAAGGAGCCATCCAGGCCCCATACTATGAATACATTTTAATGTCTGGCCCAGTGGCTTTTACCTGAGTGTTCAATAAATATCTGTGGAATAAAAGCAGAATGCTAAAACCACCTCTCAGATACAGTTACAATTCATATTGTAACATATTAGAAATGATAATAGCATAATATTGTTTTGTCCATTATCCCTATAAATCTATGACTATTGAAACAGAATTAAAGGAATAATAAAAACTGTAAACTGGCATCCTCACTGTTTAATTAAAATAATTTTGCAGTATGAACAAATTGTCATTTATAAGGTTTTTTAAATTGACTGTAATGTTCTCTATTCGATAATAGAATGTTAAAACAGTAGATCATAACACATTTCAAGATCCACCTGGATGAAAAATAAAGTTACTATCAGTCCCTCCCACCTTCATCATTCTACCCTTCTAGCTCTGAGGCATCACTGCACAACTTTTTGATTTTATGTATACATATACATTACTTGTGTGTGTGTGTGTGTGTATAGCTTTATCTTCTGACAGTCTACCTAAGCCATCTTGATGTCAGCTTTTACAGTGTCAGTGGTTAATTAGGATATTTAAAATGATAAGGAGAAAGAAAACTATTAGACAATAACAAGAAGCCATCCCTTCAGTCAGGGATTGTTTCTAAACTTGGCCAGTGCTGGATATTCCATCAACAGAGAAAGTCAGTATTGTGCAAATTAGAAACAAGCAACATAATTTATTGACCTTTAATAATAACACTTCCTATTAGGAGGTCTAGTTTTCTTTGACATCATAGCACTGAATTTTAATAATGATACATATCGATTATTAAATTTACGTATCCAAAATATGGTAGGAAAATAAAGCAAAACTAAGTTTTAATGTATTATTTTTCTAATTACAAAGTAACAAAAATAATTTATCCAGAAATTTAATATCTGTTTTCATTATAGGGTTATTTACAGATATATAGAAGGAGCTATATTTTTAATTATATTAGTTCAAAGTTGTGCATTTATTTCTTTTTTAAGTTGTGCATTTCAAACACACTATAAAATCTTTTACAGGATTTTACTTTTCAAATAAATCAATTACATTTAGCTAAGCATTCATGAATTAACACTCATGTACACTTAATTATTTGCATGCATGTACTCGAGTAAGAAAAATAAAGAATGTTGTGTCTTGTATGACTATATCTAATAAAAAGAAATTTTGGAATCTGGGTCATAATTACACACTGAGAAATCTTATTAATACCTTCCAATATATTAATTATAGTCAATAATATAATGACAGTTAAAAGACTATTTTTACAAACATTTGTTACAGTGCCCCATGGCACCAAGGATGCCCCCCAGAAATCTTCCTATGCTTACTTTTTATTGAACCTAAGGAACCCTGGGCTTTATCCTAGCTGTTTCATTAACTAGCTGTGATTTGAGGGAAAGTTAGCAACTTCCCCTGCCTTTGTTTTCAACACTGCAAAATAATGACTTCTAGTTCTAACTGGTATGATTAATAGGCATTTGAAAAAAAGATACGATTATCTTCCCCATGCTAGTTTCTACTTAAGCAAACAGGCTTTCTTTTACTATTATAAATTTATATTTTAAGTAGATATTCCCACTTTTCTAGAACTTCCATAAACTTAATACATTTATCACACAACACTTAACAAATTTAGCCACTGGATCATAGCTCTACCTGAACACTCTGTGGGAAGTCAACAGATATCCATATGATGTTCAGTTGCTTTTTCATGAGTATTTTGCTCAGATTCTAGGTTTTAAATGTCTCAAATGCTCTAATTTCTGCTATTATCATAACATAATTTGCATGCCTATCAACATACTGGATACTGGAGACACACAGATACAAATAAATACAATTTAGTTTCAAAGGGATTTGGAAAGTATTAAATAGCACTCATCATTTTACAAATAAGGAAATACAAAGATACAAATAAATATAATTTAGTTGGATACTGGAGACACACAGATACAAATAAATATAATTTAGTTTCAAAGGGATTTGGAAATTATTAAATAACACTCATCATTTTACAAATAAGGAAACTGGCTTCTTGAGGATGAATTCATTAATTCATTCTTTCATTGATTCGACAAATATTTATTAAGACTCCAACAGGAGCCACAGATTTTTCTAGGCACTGAGAATAAACAGGAAACAAACCACTGCTCTCAAAGAGCTTATATTCTACTGACTTAATGTACGCATCAGGAAGAACACAAGTGTATTTTCAAAATATAGATAATTTTAATTGGCATTAGAGATTCCAATAAACATTTGTGATAATGTTTCTCTTATGCCAGAATTTTGTAAAAAAGAAATCTTTTAAATGAATGTAGATGCATTCCATATAATGACTATTTTTTTTCACAAAATGATGATTAAGTTTTAAAGAAAATGGGATTTGAATGAACTTGACAGCTATAGATCTTGTATATAAAATCATACTTGTAAGAATTGGATTTCAGAGATTCACAGTTCATATAAAGAGGAAATATAGGGGTCCCTGGGTGGCTCAGTCGGTTAAGTGTCTTACTCTTGGTTTCGGCTCAGGTCATGATCTCATGGTTGGTGAGTTTGAACCTTGCATTGGACTCTGTGCTGGCGGTGCTCAACCTGCTTGGGATTTTCTGTCCGTCTCTCTCTCTCTCTGCCCCTCCCCACCTCTCTCTCTCTCTCTCTCTCTCCTTCTGCTCCTCCCCACCTCTCTCCCTCTCTCTCAAAATAAATAAACTTAAACATTTTTTAGGAAAGAGGAAATATAGATTTTAATTTGTCTTAAGAAAAAAGATTAAAGCAAAACAAATCACATCAATATTGTCAAAATACTGATATCTCAAAATTAAGAAAAATAAATGTTTGCTGAAACTGACTTGGCCTTTGAAGGTAGTTGTTCTTTTCCCTTTGGAGCAAATGAGACCAAGCATAATATGTATTGACGATCATGAGACTTTCTTGATCGGAGTGACATTCTTATTGGAAGGACAATGTGGAAGAAGGAAAAACGTCCTTTCCTGCATCCTTCTTCAT
Source organism: Hyaena hyaena (assembly GCF_003009895.1). Classification (NCBI taxonomy): domain Eukaryota; kingdom Metazoa; phylum Chordata; class Mammalia; order Carnivora; family Hyaenidae; genus Hyaena; species Hyaena hyaena. Next base: position 393,952 of record NW_024081788.1, on the reverse strand, counting down.
ATATGGGCCTATCTGAATTCATTGTGGTTCAATTACTTTCTCAGACCTTCAAGTCTTGGGAAAAATTTCCACTATACTTCTAAATTGTTACTCTTTATACAATCATTAGAATGTGTAAAACTCAGTGTGTAGTTATACCAGAATTATAAATTAATTAAGTAATCATTTGGTTTGTGTCTGTACAGAAAAACCTTTGAAACACTCTTATTCATTTTAAGCCCTTTTCATAGACTTACCATCTCAGAGGAGAATCACACTGTAATTTTAAAAATCCCACTTAGTGATCTCTTTTATTAGTCAAGTAACTTCAAAGAAATTCTTTGCTATGTACCTACTGATCCCCACATCTACGAAATTGAGGAACACACACAGAAATTTAGAAAAAAAAAAAGTTTAAACTTTTATTTTAGAATTGTTAGTCCCAAATTAAAAGTACTAAAATGCAAAATTAAAACAATGATGAATTAAAAGTTTGTTGAAAATATTTAAATTAAGGTTAGGTCTATACAATTGTGGTGTGACTGTGTGCTTCAGTGGATTTGATTAGCTCTGTTTATAAGGTCTGCCTTTTAAGCAACATACTTCCCTAAAACTTCATAAGCATTTGGATATGGAGCAGCAATTAAGGACTGATCAGAAATGAACCCAAATGCAGTTTGAAAACCATTAAGTGTATTGCCATGGTATATCTGAAAAATAACATTTTAGGCTGAAATTTTTTTGTATTTTCCCTAAGTATTAAATCATATTGTGAATGAAGATGAATTTAGTTGGTGACATGTCTTTTGGGGGTGGGGAGAATCAGTGGTAAAGAGAGGTCAAACATTTGATTTTCTAAAAGTTACACATGATGAACTTTTTAGTGTACTAGTAACGTTGACATCAATAGTGTCTCTAATAATATTCCAAAAAAGTAAATTAATTAGGGTTGGCAGATTCAGTCTAACTCTTCACCAATTTTACGAAAATATGGGATTAGTGAACTTGATTGGTAGATCCTTAATAGCACTGCTGACACTTCTGCTACTGCTGTTAAAGAGGATGGTGAAGGCTGCTCTTTATTGGAACTTAAAACACCGGTAGGAGAGTATCTTATTTATATGTGTGATTCATAAGTTCTTTAATGTAGAAGGACTTTAATTTGGATTACCGGAATTTCTCCCCCTCTACTCCTATGTGAAGGAATCTAAAAATATACACAATCTGGAAGCCTGTAATTGTCACTGCACCCTTTGAATAACTGACACCATATGGGCAGTGCTGATTAACATTAAAGTAAATAACCACTGTACCATTCAATGTCAATGTCCTCCTACCAATAATGTGTTGCCTAGTCAACAAACATTGAGTAGAAGGATCACCTACTAGAAGTGTTTTTATTTCGGGGCCTAGAATAAAGGGCACAGGTGCTAAGTTAAATGAAAATCGACTTTAAAGAACAATGTGAAGCTGAGTGGCTAATTGATATAAAGATTCAGTGAGTAATATTTGAATCCACTTCACAGATATCTATTGATATTGGGAGTTTATCTGTGGCTTAAAGTATTTTATTTCTAGTTGTTGCATAGATTTACAAAAGGAAAATGTAAAGAAATCTTGTGCATCTTTAGATCTCATATACAACCTAACAGAATGTTTTCTTTAGTGGTAGCCACTCAAAATATATTCATATGTCAAAGAAAATATTGCACCTGAATAGTATATATTTTCCCTTAACAGGAGAAAATATCCATGTAATTGTTTTAGACTAATTTTTCCCCAATTTTTCTTTCTAAGGGAAAGGCCAAAAGGAATGGGAACTATGACTACCTCTTGTGTGCTTAGGAGACGCTCAAAACCCTTTCTGTAATTCATATATTGTGATTTACCTTAAGTTTATATGGTTGTGTATTTAGAAAGATTTATAAGCTAGTAATTGTTTTCCAGCTGCACAACTTTTCCTCATTTCTAGTCAATCTGAGAACCAGGGGACCACCCCTTGGTGTATGATCACAAACAGATGATCGCAGCATCAACAGTTAAATGGCCAAATTATAGGTCTTTAAATACTATAATTTCTTCCACTATACCCCCTTCTCTGCCTTTATCTTTCCCATGTCTATCGCTAAAGACGTGTCAGGAGAGTTTATCCAGTATCACCACAGAGGACTTTTAAGGTCACACTATTTTGGGTCTTTACCTCATGCTTAGCAACCACACACGTGACACGCATATACACCATGTTCACCCAGTTTCCTTCCGCTAATACTTGTTTGATACACTCGTCGGAATTTAACACCTACTGAACACGTGAAAAAGACTGTTGTTTGTATGTGCACAAAATGTCGCAGCGTCCAGCATGGGGACAGCACCAACCGTGTGTCATACCGCCATACCGCTCCAGGGTCCAAGTAGCAGCATCTCTCAGGTTCTGCCCACCGCAGGCAGAAAAGCAGCCTCTCTCGGTTCCTGTTGCCACCATCAGAGAATCTGAAAACCCTGCAGGCAGTGCGTTTAAATACTGGTAGGGAAAAGCTAAAGCACATCTATCCCCATCTCCTTTTCCTCTCCCTTTTCTTTGGTCGTGGTGGGTGGGAGATTCACTCAGTGCGCCTTCCTGGCCTCCTTCCCAGCGCGCAGGGCTGCGGGCATCTCACCTGTTGCCCTGGCTGCCCCCAAGCCACGAAGCCCCGTCGCGAGGACAGCATGACGGGAAAGCAAAGGGAAAGAAACACGACCTACACAAGAGAGGGCAGGCTTCCAGCCCGTTGCCGAAGATCCCGAAAGCAGCGTTTGCTGGTCTCCCAAAGCAACAAGTGACCGTCACCGGGGACTCTCGAAACCACGCGGCCCGCAAGTCTGGAGTCCGTGTCGCTCGTGTGAACGGACGACGGGCTGCACTAACCAGACACTGCGCAGGTGGTTAAACCCTCTCCGCAAGAGGGACCAAACACGAGTTCCGACACGGTTTACCCCACCCTCCGAGAAAAACCTGCCACCCGAGGCTTCTTTCCACGTCCAGATTTCTGAGGGTCGCGGTCCTTCTCCTTCCCACCCCATTTCTTCCCAAGTTTCCTAAACGGAGAGAGAGGATGCCTGTGCGTTGGGGTGTGTCTGTCTGAGCGCATGTGTGCAGCAAGGATTTAGGATCTTTTCTCTCTTTCCACTTTATATGTGGCCGGAGCCTTAGTTGTCGACTCAAAAAAAAAAAAGAAAGAAAGAAAAATAATAATAATCCCTGTTTCGCCAACGTTGTCAGGAAACCCTCCAAAATCACATTTAATGAGGAGCTTGGACACTATCAAAAGCTCGACAGGTCGCAGGCGCGAGTTACCCCACCCGGGAACCTTGCTGCGCCCCGAGGCCAAGGCGACCCTAACTGCAAGGCTGTTTTCGCGTCCGAGCAGGGACTCCGCGGCGGGGCCCCTTCCCCAAGCTCGCGACCCGCGACGCGCCAGACGGGAGACGGGAGAGGGCAGCTCGAGCCCGCGGCGCCGCCGCCCGCGCTCGCCTCGCCACCCCGGAGGGGAGCCCGCAGGCGTGGGAGAGCGGCGGCGACGGGGTGCGCGAGCCGGGGAGCGCGCCGGGGCCGCGGAAGAAGCCGGGCAGGTGGAGTGGGGCGGGCAGAACGCGAGGGGCCCACGCGGCAAGCGTCCAGGAGCTGCGAGGGGAGAAGGAGCAAGGTAGGAAGGCGCGGCGTCCCACGGGCGCCCTGGCGCCGCGCGGGGTCCCGGCCGAGCGCGCGGGCGCGAGACCCCCTCCCCGGTTACCTGTGCTGCTTGCGCCCTGGCCGCCGCGGTCCGGGGGGAAGATGCCCGAGCACTTCTCCCACTCCACCTGGCCCGCGAAGCACAGCTCGGTGACGATGTGCAGCGCCTTCTGGCACAGGCTGCTCACTCCGTCTTCCTTGTGGAAACTCATCGTCTGGCCTCTTTCGCCCCCGGCAGCCGCCCTTTCCCTTCGCGTTACCTCGGGGCGGCCCCTCTGGCGCCCTAAGCCATCGCCCGCCGCGGGGGAGGGGGGAACGGGCGGGCGAGCGCGCCGCTCGGAGGCGACCACTCTTAGGAGCCGCAGGTTGGCCCCATGGCGCGAGCGGAGGGCGCGGGGACGCGGGGAGGCCGGGGCTGGAGCCCGCGCGACGCGGCGGCGGCGGCTGGGTTTGCGCCGGGTGTCCTGCGGCGGGCGCCAGCCAGACGCGGCGCGCTGCAGACGGGGACCCGGCATGGAGCGCGGGGAGGGAGGGGCGGGGTGGGGGAGACGTAAAAAAGCCAAAGCCCTCGACTCGCTAGAACTCTCCCCCCCCAGCGCTTTAGTGTTTTGGCCGGTGGCTGGCGGCTGCGCATCCAATCGCAGCCCGGCGCGCGCTCGGGCGACCCGTGGAGGCGCCCGCGGCGCCCCCCCCCCCGCGCGCAGTCGGGGGTCCGCGGGGGCCCGAGGAGGGGCGCGGCCCCGCGGCCCTGCCCGGACCCCGGTTTAGGCTGGAGGTGCACGATGCAACGGGGCGAGGGATAGAGAAGTCTCGGTTTTTATCCGTCCGCCCCCGCCCGCACCTCAGTCTCCTGACCAACTTGACTCCATGTGTGCAGCTCTCGGTGCTCCATCTGGTTTCACTTTTCTGAAAAGTCGTTACAACTGAAGACAAACTTAAAAAAAGTTACATTTGAAAAATGAATAAGTGAATAATCAAGCCAGACGTCTATAAAGAAAAGGAAGTATGCCTGGAAAGCATGTTTAAAATGATCTCTAATGATGATGGTTTAGATACGAAATTTAATTCGAGCGTTCTTTTTATTGCTGTTACTGAAATTCACCGTGAGATGCATTTCCTATCTACCCAATTCGGTTTTTCTTTATGCATAAATACTATGAATAGGCAGATTTCAATTTACTGCCTTTGATTTTTTTTTTCTAATTCTCTTAGGTATTTCACAAAACGAAATGTTATTTTATTAATATTCACTGTCGATGAATTCATAATTGGCAATCGAGAATTCACAACTTCTTTATCGCTTCTGCACTGAAATCCTGAAAACAACAAGACGTGGATTTAAAAGGGGAGAGGGGTTAAGTTCAAATCTGTCACACACACCTGTGCTTAACCTTGAAGAAATTGCTTTCAGATCCGTCTTTCAATCTGTAAAATGAAAGCTTGCGGCTCTTCTGTTGTAACCCTTCTCTAACGCAAACGGGTGAAAATCACTCACGGAGCTACAACTACAAAATAGTGTTAATAAGTATGTGCCACAAGTTATAGTAAATGGGTTTACATTTACTATAAATGGGTTTCATTGTTTTGAGGCAGAGTTGATTTCAGATATAACCTGAAGATTGATTTAACCTTTATCAGGTGAGGATTCTTTATTTTTGAAGTGGAATATCCTGACCTTGTTACCATATTTATACTTCAGAATAAGTAATCTTACTTTAAACTACTAGACAGTTTATGGTAAATCATTTCCTGCGTAAGGACACTACGGTGAATTTACTATAAATACTAGGCGTAGAATCCCAGTAGATAAGCATTCATTAGTTGAATCATTCTGACCTGATTCATAGGACAATTGGTATAGCTAGCAGTATTTTTATCATGAATCAAGACAAACTAAAATCTGAAGGTCTCATTTGCTTTTTGTTTTTATGCACATTGATTTGGATGGTTTTCAGATAAGACTGACTATTTCAAAATAATTTCACTGTCAAAAAATATTGAATATCTACCGTATGATTGAAGCAATGTAAACACACTTTAATAAGGCTCCTTTCAGTTGTCCTTGCCTCTCAGCCCTCCACAGTCTAGACAGACTCCTATAAAACTACCTGCAATGCACTGCTGTGTGTTCATATTTACTGTATGAACAAACTGTTATGTGGGAGTCCAAATGAGTAATTTAGCTCTATAGTACTCACACACTCTAATAGTGTGAGTGGAGTAAAGCAGATCTCTCTCATGACCCTCTTCTGTTTGATTTCAGTGCTCAATATTATTAGGTAAACAAACTCTGAAAAGAACTTTCCCTGTATTTGTTTATCCTGTTCCTGGCCTGTTGGTACTCTTCACGGTATTTCCACAACAGGCAGAGTGAAGTTCGCCATGTGTTCATTTTTCTCAATTTATTTGTCTGAAATATCTTTGCTTTCATCTAAATATCCTAAGGTTTTGCTTTTTTTCTTTGATCTTTAGACCATCTGAGACAGCTCATTAGCAGATGAATCAAACCAGTTTTTTTCTTGTCACTTATTAACAGCTCCCTTAAGAAGTGTGGGGAATGTAGACACTGCATTCAAGGTCATTATTTTCAATGCTGAAGGATAAGATGACAAGAATTTCAATTCACAATCTTTAAAAACTTTTTGCCAACTATTTCAACCGACAAGAGCTTACCCATCACGTAAACCAAGCAATACAGATTTGTATTTAGTTCCTCACCCATACTCTGAGGGAGTTGCTGAACAGTAAAGGAGGGGAGAGCAAGTTAGATTGATTTTACGAAGCACCAGTTGCTATACTAAGCGATATATAGGCATTGGTACTCAAAAAATACAGGCAGGTCTCTGATACAGCTTCCTTCTGAAGGATCACTGCATTAAGACAAGGAGGAATTGGTGTAGAGGTGAACAGGAACGCTCGGGGCTTAAGCCATCCTCTTTCAGGGGTAATTCTGGAGGGTCAATACTGTGATTTATCAGCTTGTTCAAGCCTCTTCCATTTCTTTCTTTTCTCCTTTCCCATGGCTTTCAAAATCTGGAGGGGAGGGAGTTATCTTCTCAGGTAGAGATCTCCCTAAGTAAGGAGAATCTAGGGGGCGCCTGAGTGGCTCAGTTAAGTGTCAGACTTTCAAGCATCAGTTAAGCGTCAGACAGTTCTTGAGTTCAAGCTCCATGTCAGGCTCTGTGCTGACAGCTCAGAGCCTGGAGCCTGCTTCAGATTCTGTGTCTCCCTCTCTCTCTGCCCCTTCCCCATTTGTTCTCTGTCTCTCAGAAATAAATAAACATTAAAAATATTTTTAAGTGAGGGGAATCTGGTAATCATTCCTGCAACTAGAATTTCAAATATTACTTGACCCCCATGAAAGGCACTAAGAAGGTGGATAAATGAGGAAAAGTCAGAACAGCTGAGCCCAGTCTGAATGAAGATCAGAGACAATTATGAAATTGTAACTTACCTAAAGCTCTCCTACCTTACTTTTTTCTGTGTTCTACAACTCCCATCATATGAGCCCAATTCTCATCGCCTGTACATCGTTGGGCTCCTATATTCCTTAAGTTGAAGAGAGGCATCACAACTCACTCCCAACTGGAAATATGACCCCAAGATTCTGCTTTGCATGGATGGGTATTGCTACTGAGAAGTCTATTTCTATTCTGACTCCAGATCCTTTGATCAGCCTGGTTCATCTCTCCGGAAGGTTTGGTGCCTTCTCTCTTTCCGCTGTGTGCACTTTGTTCATTCATCCTGATGGATACTCAGTGAGCACTTCAAACAGACTCAGTTTTGAATCCTTCAATTTTGAGAAATTCTATTGATTTATTTCTTCTATAATTCTCTTGCTTCTGTTTTTCTGTGTAGTCCCTCTCTGGAACTCTTTTTTGTTGAATTTTTGGTCACCAAGATTGAATCTCTAATTTTCCTTTCTCTTCAATACTCCATCTCTACTGCCCCCTACTTCTTGTGCTCTAACATTTTTAGGAGATTTCCTGGACTTTCTCTTCTGAGCCTTCTGTCAAATCACATTTTCAACTGTTGTAGTTTAAAGATATGCATACTTTTTTGCTTATTAATTATTCTTGTTTCTTATTTCATGCATACTATAATCTATGCTTATTTATCTGACCATATTAATTATATATATTTTAACTCTCCCACCCCTGCTTCTGTTTTGTGTCTTTTTTCTCCAAATAACTTGTTGTTGTTGTTTTTCATGTCTTAAGATTTTCTTAGATGTTTGCTTATCTGAATAATTACATTTAAATACTCACCAATAAGATATGGAGTTGAAGCTCCTGGTATAATTAGTAAGGCTTCAAAACAGAGTTTTCACTGCTGGGTGATTCAAGGTATTTTGAACTGGAGCACCCCCAAATATCAGAGAGGGACTATCTAATCTTTTACTAGGGGTGCAGGACAATAGTTAAAGTCTACATGCTTTTATTTTCCAATCTGGGGCCTCTCAGGGTTCTGCCCTCTTATAGTTCTGGGGCCTGAGGTCTGGAGACTTTCCTATCTCTAGGGAAAAACTATTTGCCAGTTTGGGGAAGAGTAATCACCTGACCACAAGAGCTGTGTGGATGGAGACTTGAGCCTTGAGACACTTAAGAGTGACACTCCTAGGGTATCTGGGTTGCTCGGTTAATTAAACATCTGACTTCGGCTTAGGTCATGATCTCACAGTTCGTGGGTTTGAGCCTGACATCAGATTCTGTGCTGACAGCTCGGAACCTGGAGCCTGCTTCAGGTTGTGTGTCTCCCTCTCTCTTTTTCTCTGCCCCTCCATGCTTATTCTCTCTCTTTCTCTCTCAAACTCAAATACATTTAAAAAAAAAAAAAAGAGTGACACTCGCTCTTTTTTTGGCTTTCAATCTTAATGCCATCTTCTTTGGAATCAGTACAACATGACTCCATTTCTGAGTTCTTCTGAGGTGAGGCTCCAGCTACTCCTTGCTCTCTGTCTCTGGATGTTTCAGCTTCCTCTGCTCAGTAAGGCCGTTACTACTCCTTCACCGCTTCCATCTGGTGAACCCTTTACATCTTCTGCCCTTGCATCATCTCCTGTGTCCTTTCTTATTCCTTCTGTCCTTTTGCACTTATAGCTTTTTATTCCAATATTATCATTTCAGTGTCTTTTCAGGAGTGGCAGGAACACATCTATTTAAAGATTGTTTTACATGTTTATTTTTAATTTTGAGTGAGAGAGAGAGAGAGAGAGAGAGAAATGAAGGCAGAGGGAGAAATAGAGGGGCAGAGAGAATCCCAAGCAGGCTCCATGCCGTCAGTGCAGAGCCCAACACGGGGCTCAGTCCCACAAACTGTGAGATTATTACCTGAGCTGAAATTAATAGTCTGAAGCTTAACCAACTGAGCCACCCAGAAGTCTCCATCATGTGTAAATGTTTAAAAAGGCAATTCTGATTTGGGTCCCTTCCAGTGCCTTCCCCCTTGTGCTTCAGATACATTGACTACCTTGAATGTGTCCTGGCCTCTGCCTAGAGCTCTATGTGGCCTGGCCTCTGCCTAGAGCTCTACGTGGCCTGGCCTCTGCCTAGTTTCTTTGTTCTTCTCTGAATTCTTTGACTCATCCTTTGTTTTCATTCTGTTTCTCCTTTGTAGCACATAACATAATTTAAATAATTAATTTGATATAAACTGGTAGGTAGAGAGCCTTCCCTCCTTCTTTACTGCTCTTTTCTAAGAGCCTTCACTCTGCCACCAGTAATAGTCACTCAATAATATTTGCTGAATAAATTAATGTATGTCTTTTGTTAACCCTCTTTCTCTCTAGTTATCAGAAATAAAAGCCTTTATTTACTTTTATTACCCTGAAGAAATACCGGGGTATAGTAGAAAATGATAAATTTCCATTCCCAAAGGAGTTGGGGGAAGAGGGAGGAGAAGGAAGAGTGAGTGGTAGTAGTCCTTCAAGAAGGAAGAAGATGGTCATTTGTACCTTAGGAACAGACACTAACTCTTGAATACCTACTTTGTGCCCGGTCTGTTTTATATATTATATTTATGGCTTAGTAATTACAGTGATAGTTTTTGTTTGATATGTAAGCTGTATAAAATGAAATACTTTGTAAGCTGATTGTTATGGTAACTCTTAGGTTAACTCATTTAGAACAGTGATAGGTATAGTACTTAGCTTCGTACATACATTAACTTACTTAAATCTTATAACAAACTTGTGAGATAGGTACGATTATGTTCTCATTTAATAGGTAAGAAAACTTAACCCATGGGGGTGCCTGAGAGTCTCAGTTGGTTAAGTGTCCGACTCTTGATTTTGGCTTAGGTCATGATCTCGAGGTTTGTTGGATTGAGCCCTGTGTGGGGCTCTGTGCTGACAGTACAGAGCCTGCTTGGGATTCTCTCTCTCCCTCTCTCTTTGCCATTCCCCTACTTGCATTCTCTCTCTTTCTGTCTAAGAAATGTAAATAAACTTGAAAAAAAAATGAGCCACAGAGTGGTTAAGTAGACTTTCTTAGGCTATAGAGCTGTTTGTAGTAGAGCCTGGATATGGACTAAAGCCTTAAGGTTGCAGAATTTAGGTTCTTAGCTATTGTAGTATGCTTCTTATCTATCCTCCTGACATGTTTGTAGGGTAGGCAGAATGTGATTAAAGGGCTTTTCAGTCAGACAGGTGTAATTGATAAAAGTATATAATTATAAAATTATGATCTTTATTTATTTCACATTAATGATCAGTCCCTGCCCCAATAGTTATGCCATTTAAGAGGTTATAATGCATTTTGTCATATTCTTCATCTCTCTCATATAATTAAATAAGCATATAGACAGACATGTGTATATATAGATGCTATTCTGTCATTCTCTATTTTCCAAAAAGGTGCAGTTTTTACCCAATTGTAATGACAATCTCTCTAGTTCACTTGGGTAGCCTTAACTAATTATTTTAAGTGGCTATTAATTATTCAATATATACCAATGATTTATTCAACTATTTCCCCACTGATAGGAGTCTACTTCACTTTTAGTTATTTACCACTGTGGATCTCTGTACAGAGTGTAGTATATATTGTAGTAGTCTATACTGCACGTTGTATTAAACTGCCTTGTAATATTTACTTACATACTGAGGATTTTATTTATTTGATCTAGATTCCCAAGGAAGAGAATTCTGATATACGAAATCACAGTTCTACTAGAAATATATACAATATAATTTTTTGATCGCTTGCTTACAAAAATAGATGTTACAAATTCTTGCTACTATTTTGTGTGAAATATTTCAGACTTCACTAAAAATCATGAATTAAATGGTCATATTTTTATCTATATACTAATTTTATATATGTATATAAATTAAGTTAAAATTAAAATTTTTACATATTTATAGTAAAACCTTGGATTGCAAGTAACTTGTTCTATGTGTATTTGGAAAGACAAGCAAGCATTTCTAATAAATTTTAACTTGACAAATGAGTGATGTCTTATAATACTAGTAATACGTGATGCCAAACATCAATGATCACAACTGAGCCAGTGGTTCTTCTGTCTGTCTGTCTGTCTCTTTCTCTCTTGCTGGGGGATTGTGGGTAATCTTCTCCCATACTCGGATGCTTGGTCTCAGGTTGTGATGTTTGGCAGAAATCAGTGATGTTTTAGAACGTGAGAAGTTTCCCACACCTGGCACTAGTGTATTTTCTATCACTTTTCAAAGCACTTATGGACAGTCTTTTCCTTTTCCATACAAGAGTAAGCTTAAGCATGCTTTGCTTCATTCTAAGTCATTGGATAGGTTCCTTGATAAAATTGCATGAAAATAAAAAGACTTCATTAAGCCAATAGACAGCAGTGATTCTGTTAGTGATAGTGAAAGTTGTACTACACAGTCCTACACAATAACCCTCCTCTTTCTTGTCTCCCTCACACCAGCTATGAAGGTTTTCAAAGGTAACTGCAACTTAACTTGTTTATTTTTTTATATTTTGTGTTTTATTTATTATTTTTTATTATATTGTAATAACTTTTATGTAAATATTTTTGAGTTGTGGAACAAATCATGTTAGTTTCTATTATTTCTTATAGGGAAATTTTGCTTTGATATACAAGTGCTTTGGATTAAAAGTGTGTTTCCAGAATGAATTATGCTTGCAAACCAATGTTTTACTGTATTGCCAATTAAAAAAACAACAACAAGAATATGGGGATAGCTATTTCTTTTTGTTTGTTTATTTTTGAGAGAGAGCATGAGCCGGGGAGGGGCAGAGAGAGAGAGAGAGAGAGGGAGACACAGAATCTGAAGCAGACTCCAGTCTCTGAGCTCTCAGCACAAAGCCCCAAAGTGGGCTCGAACCTACCACCTGTGAGATGACCTGTGCTGAAGTTGGACCAACTGAGCTAACCAGGTGCCCTGGGGATAGCCATTTCTTATCTTTTAAATTAGTAATCTCAAATCATAGCAAGTATCAGAATCACCTCGAAGGTTTGCTAAACCACATATAGTTGGGGCCCACTCTCAGAGTTTCCAATTCAGTAGGTCTGAGATGGGGGTCTGAGAATTTGCACTTTCACAAGTTCCCATGCAACAATCCTGCTTGTCCCGGGACCACATCCTGAGAATCATTGTTCTACTGGCCTCTTTAAAATCAAGAAGTATTCCTAATACTTTACACGAAAAGTAAGTTCCCCAGTAATCATACCTGGTCAATTCAAAGTACCAATCTAAAATAACAAAAATTGGGGTGCCTGTGTGGCTTAGTAGATTAAGCATCTGACTTTCGCTTAGGTCATGATCTCGCGGTTCGTGGGTTCGAGCCCCGCGTTGGGCTCTGTGCTGACTGCCAGCTTAGAGCCTGGAGCCTGTTTCAGAGTCTGTGTCTCCCTCTCTCTCTGACCCTCCCCTGCTCACGCTGTCTCTCTCTCTCTCTCCTAGAAATAAATAAAAATATTTAAAAATAAAAATAAAATAACAAAAATTGACATTATTAGTTCAATTAGGTAGAAAAGCTTAGTTCTAGTCTAAATTCCATCATTTGCCAACTATGTGATATATAGCTTGCTCAATCTCTTTGAACTTAGTTTTTCTTTTTAAAATAATACCCTGTTTTACTTTCATCAAAGGGTGTCCTGAGGCTCAATGGAGGCAAGAAATGTGAAAATACTAAAAAAGCTATCAAATGCTATGTAATTACACGTTATCATCATCATTCTTTGGATTAGGATTATTTGATATGTGAACTGGTTACTAGGTATCACTCCTTGTCAAGGCTTTTCTCAATTTGACATCTCATTCCTAGGTAAAACAAGGGAGACCCACAGAATCCTTAAAAAGTGCACGTTTAAGAGATAAGTGAGGTATTACCTCACAAACACATCATTGACCTTCCTAAAATTCCTTCTTAGATAATATTCTCCTCTAATTTCCACTCACTGAGGAGGTTCCAATTTTTCCAAATCATATCAGAATATTCTATCATGTCTAGCAATAGCCCCTCTCTGAAATTATCTTGCTTGTTTATGTGTTCATAATCTGTCTTCCCTGTAGTAGAGTACATATTCCATGAGAACTAGATGTCTTTGACTTTTTCACCCACTACATCCCCAAAACTGAGAACAATTGTGGACAGAGTAGTAATGAAATAATTTCGTTTTTAGGAACTGAATGAAACTGTACAGAAGCTTTTAAGTAGGTTTATGTGACTGACAAGTTTGAAATAGTCACTTAGAATGTACTATGCCAATTCTTAAGTATCAGAAAGTTGGAACATGATTTGTTATTTAGGAAATTCCAGAGGGAGGATATAGTGATTCAATGTTTTGTAAGTCACCATGATTACAATTTATTCGTTCATTGAACAAATACTCATGCAATTTATAAATTATAAAATTAACATTGTAAGTTTTTTGTAACATAAAATTGTAAGTTTTTAGCAATTTTTTATTCCAAGACATATTCTTGGAAGAAAGATTACCTAACAACAACAGCAACAAATAAAAGCAGTTCTAATTTGGTACACAATAACCATTTCTCTTAATGTTAAGTATACTTTTCCCAGCTGAAGAAATGACAAAGCATAACTTGGAAGCAGAAGTAGGGTAAATGGTGTAAATTCCAGAAAGATAAATTTGGCTGAATATTAAAAACAACTTTTTGATGATTATGATTGTTCTCATAATATTTCAGTTTTAACTTGTGGAATAAGCTTTTCTGCAGAAGCAATTGTAGCCTTCTTGGCTCCAAACATTATAGAGTAAGTGCTAGAACATAGAATCTGCTTATAAAATAAGGATTGTCTTGTTTTTCTGAATAGTTGTTTCTATAGAATTATCACTAATTTTCATAATATTTCATTTACTCACAATATTTTGGGATTATTTCTTTTTGAACTGACTTCAAACTCAATTCACATTTTACCTAGAAAACTAGAAAACTTTGGGATAACGCTAATTTTTAAACCTAAATTGTACTCATGTAATGTGATTAAATGTTTTATTTATCGGTGTTGAATACTGGCTGTTTACTGTTGACTTAAAAATATTAGATCCAAGATTCTTCCATAATAAAAACATTCAACAAACTAGGAATAGAAGAAGACTGCCAAAAGCTGATAAAAAGCGTCTATTGAAAACTCCAGCTAACAGTGAAAGTCTGAAAGCTTTCCTTCTAAGATCATGAAATGATAAGGATATCTACTCTTGCCATATTTATTCAATATTTAACTAGAGGTTCTAGCCAGAGAAATTAGGCAAGAAAATGAAATAAAAGGCATCCAGATTGAAAATGGAGAAATAATACTATATATGCAGAGAACATGATCTTATATGTAGAAAATCCTAAGGAATCTGTATCAAAACTATCACAGCTAATAAATGAATTCTGCAAGGTTTCAGGATACAGGACCAATAATTTAAAAGATTGTTTTGCTATACACTAGCAATGAACACTCCAAATAAATACTTTCATTTATAGTAGCATCAACAGAATAAAATGTTTAAGAATAAAGTTAATGAAAGAAGCACAAGACATGAATCCTGAAAATTACAAAGAAGACTTTAATAAATGAAAACTATCCCCTGTTCATGAGTCAAAATATTTGACCTACATGGGGCGCCTGAGTGGCTCAGTCAGGTGAGTGTCTGACTTCGGCTCAGGTCATGATCTTACAGTCGTGGGTTCGAGCCCTGTGTTGGGTTGTGCTGACAGCTAGCTCAGAGCCTGGAGCCTGCTTCGAATTCTTTGTCTCCTTCTCTCTCTGACCCTCCCCTGCTCACACTGCCTCTCTCTCTCTCTCTCTCTCTCTCAGAAATAAATAAAACATTAAAAAAAATTTGACCTACAGATTTAATCCTATCTATAGAAAAATTGTAGCTGTCTTTTTTTGCATAAATTGTTGGAATGATCTTAAATTTGTATGGAAATATAATACACTCAGAATAATCAAAACAATCTTAAAAAAGAAGAAAATTAGGGGACCCACACTTCTCATTTTCAAACTTAACTAAAAGCTCTATAGCAGGGGTGCCTGGGTGGCTTAGTCGGTTAAGCCTCCGACTTTCGCTTAGGTCATGATCTCGTGTTTCGTGGGTTCGAGCCCCGCGTCGGGCTCTGTGCTGACTGCCAGCTCAGAGCCTGGAGCCTGTTTCAGTCTGTGACTCTCTCTCTCTCTGACCCTCCCCTGCTCACGCTGTCTCTCTCTCTCTCTCCTAGAAATAAATAAAACATTAAAAAAAAAAAAGCTTTATAGCAATTCAGACAGTGAGATAGTTGTATAGATCAGTGGAATAGACTTGAAAGCCCCAATAGGGAAAGGATAGTCTTTTTCACAAATGGGCTGGGATAAGTGGTATCCACATGTGAGAGGATGAAGTTGGACCTCTTTCACACATCATACACAATAATTAACTCATAGTGGATCATAGGCCTAAATATAGGAGCTAACATTATAAACATTTTAGAAGAAAATGAAGGAGTAGATTTTTGTGTCCTTAGGTTAGACAAAGATTTTTGGGTATAACACCAAAACCTCAATCAACAAATGAAAAAAAAAATAGATAAATTGAACTTAATGAAAATTAAAACTTGTGCTTCAAAGGAAATTATCAAGATAGTGAAAGGCAGCTGACATGTTTGAAAATCCTGTAAAACATATATAATAAGGGATTTTTATCCAGAAAATATAAAGAATTCTTATAAGTCAATGATAAAAAGACAGATAACCCAATTAAAACATAGTCAAAGGATTTGAAAAGATATTTTTCCAGAGAAGATATACCAGTTGTCAATAAGCCTATGAAAAGATGCTCAACATCATTAGCCATTAGGGAAATGAAAATTAAAACCACAATAATAAACCACTTCAAATTAGGTAAGATAAAAAGACAAACCTGCATTTGAGAGAGTGGACTAATGGAAAGATACATAGAATAAAAGGTAGATTAGTGGTTTCTAGGGTGTGGGTGGGTGGAGAGAACAAGAGAATGGAGAGTGGCTGCTAATAGAGATGAGATTTCTCCATTTTCATTTGAAAGTGGTTTAAAATTATATAGTGGCAATGTTTGCACGATTCTCTGAATATACTAAAACCCACTGTATTATATACTTTAAAGTATGACTATTCTGGTATGAGAATTAGATCTCAACAAAGCTGTTATATTTTATAAACATGCTGATTTGTCACAATGGACTTAGTTTAATTTTAAATATGCTGGGCTCAGTCTCACCAACCATGAGATCATGACTGATCCGAAATCAGGAGTCTGATACTTAACCTACTGAGCCAGTCAGTTGCTCAGTTATAAATCACTGGCAGTTGTGTGCTCCTAGCCACAAAAATATTTATTGAAACACTGTAACATTTTAATATTAAAACATGTTACATTGTTATAACAATCTACATTTTCAAAATGGAACATTTATCAGATCAATTGTATATATCCATAAAATTGAACACCATTCAGGTATTCAATATAAAAATCCGATTTTAAAGAAGTAGATACAGAGGTATTATAAATAGCAAGAAAAGTAACAAAATGCTCACAGTGGTTGTATCAAATGTTAGGCTTGGTGGTTATGATGGCTGGCACTCAGCATCTCTTCCCACCTCTTCTCAGAGGTTTTCCTATGTTGTAAAGACAAAAAAGGTAGAAATTCCATTTCTTAAACTCCACTGCAGCTTGGGTTCTGTGTCTAATCAACATCCATGAAGACCGTTTCATTGCAGGATATCTCAAAGTTACAGGTGAGGCAGAAGCTATATAGTTCTATTACTCTTGGCATTCTCTGAGTCAGAGAAGCATTTGATTTTTTTTTTCTTTTTTTTTTTTTTTGCTGTAGCATCATCAAGCATCCCACTGTTGGGCCACTTGTAACGTGATTGCTAAGAAGCTTCTCTTGGGACATCCATTTTGCTGTTGTGTAGTTCAGAATTTGATAAATGGTAGCCTTTAAACTTTCATGGTTCACATTTCTCTATCTTGATCATAAGAACATCCATGCATATCTTCCTTAAATGCTTTGCTTTGAACTGCATTTCATTATATTCATTTACTACCTCAACATAAATTTAGATAAATGTCCTAATCATATTTAAATTAGATGAAAGTAAAATCATGAAAATATTAAATGAAACATTTTTCCACATGAGCTTGTATTTTACACTTGACATTACTTAAGAAAATAAATTCTATTTTATATTTAAGCGATTTTGGTATTTTTTAAGCTTGCTGATTGTTTCAACTTGAAACAAGTGCCAGCCTGGTGTTCAAAATACAGCAACACATCAATGTCTAATAACTAAGGAGTCTATGCCTCGTGGATCTACATCCATAACTCCTTGTACGGTTAATATAGCAAATGAGGGCACACGATGAATTTACTAGGAATTTAAAATAAATACATACTTCTGATTTGTTTTAACTCAAGTATCCACAGTAGATAGGGTATATATTACCTTTGAATATTGAATATTTACATCTGAATCTTGTGTGATTACAGATAGATCTTTTGAAACTGTCAACAAACTGAAAACACCTCTTTAATAAAGCTAATGTTTTCTGCTGATGTAATTGCCTTCAACTTATTCTTTGGCAATGTTGAGTTGCCAAGGGAAAGGAATGCAATATGTGGCCAGTACATAAACAAACAGAAAACTACCTTTTATGGGGTTCAAACTTATCAACATGGTTTTATTGGCATATATACCAACCAACTGAGCTGACTTGCTGTTTTAATTATGAATAAATCATGATATATATCTATAAATTACTTTGAATGTGTAATTCCTATATTCTTGAGAAAAATAATGTTCAGGAGGATTAATCCTTGAGACAATGTGCTCCTGAGTTGTAGGTAACTATCTGATATTCCTTTCTGCCTTAACTAATAACAAGAGATCAGGAATGCCTCTTTACAACTACTTCTTTTAAATAAGTGATGGGCACTAGCTTGCTATGCTGAGAACTTGTGAATAAGTAGGAAAATTATGTTCATTCATTCAATATATATAGGTATGAGACCTTCTAGCCAATCTTCTAAGTGCTGGAGATACAGCAATGAACAAAATAAGTGAGGAATGTAAATGGAGAAGCCATTTTGGAGAACAGTTTGGAAGTTCCTCAAAATGTTCAACACAGGGTTACCAATATGACCAGAAATTCCACTCTTAGGAATCAGCCCAAAAGAACTGAAAACATGTACACCCACAAAAAAGTGTACATTAATATTCATAGCATCATTATTCCTAATAGCCAAAAAGTGGCAACATCCATCAGGTCATGAATGGATAAATTCATGTGGTATATCCTTATACTGGATTATATTGGGTAATAAAAATGAAGTATTGATACATAGCACAGTATGGATGAACCTTGTAATATTGTGCTAAGTGGAAGAAGCCAGTCACAAAAAGCCACATGTTGTATGATTCCATTTATATGAAATGTTCAGAGTACATGAATCCATAGGGACAGAAAGTAGATAACTGACTGTCAGAGCCTTGTAAGAGACAAAAATGAGGGAATGAGAAAGAATTGTTAATGGATATGGGGTTTCTTTTGGGGTGATTAAAATCTTAGAAAATTATATAGTGGTGATGTTTGCACAACTATGTGATTATACTCAAAAACACTGAATTATCACCTTTAAAAGGGTGAATATTATGGTGTGTGAATTATTTCTTATAAAGCTGTTATATTTAAAAAACTGAAAAGTTAATTGTGAATCCTCTTTATGGCAGGTGATATCTCATGATCTGGGGATACTGTGGGTATCAAAAAGTATAAATCTGTGTTCACAGAGATAACCATTTTTTAAATACATGCTTATTGAAATTGAAAGACCATGCTCTATGTTTGAGCAAAGGTTTAACTAAATGAAATCATTACTGAATGTTACACTTAGTGTATTATTATGTAGAAGTAGGATTCTTCTTCCTACAATATTACATGAAGAATTGTAGCATAGCACAAGTTGTCACTAAAGAGATGGAATATACTCCTTACATTCAGGATGAATCTTAACATAACCTAGGAACTTGTAGAAGCATGTTTTCCTATAATTTTACATCAGAATTTCATTGAAGATAGCCATGACTTCAATGGTTAGAGTATTTTAGAAAGTGATAGAAATATTTTATTTTTAGAAAGTGAGTAGAGTATTTTAGAAAGTGATAGAAATCACTATCACTCTGTGCCTATCCTTATTGAAATATCAATGTACCTGCTGATGACATTGTTCTAAGGTGTTTTTTTTTTTTTTATAAAATATAACTATGGAAACAAAGATGTAAACATTAATTATACATAGATGTAACATAAAAGATGATTTCAACAGAATGATAATTATATGCAACAAATTATGTAATATTACATTGTAAAGAAGATATGAGCTTCATGAAGACATTCTTGGTTACCCAGAAGTTGCTATTGTTATTTCCAAGGAGAGGGGTCTGTTATGGTTAGTTTTTCATGTCAACATGATTAGGCTGTAGTACTTAGGTTTAATTTAAATTATTTATTTATTTATTTTGCTTTTAATTTAATTTAATTGATTAACTTTAGACTTGCTAGTCCCTACAATTGTGTAAGCTAATTCTATGAAACAAATCTTTTTGTCTTCCCCCTTCTTATTTATCTATCATCTATCTATCTACCTACCTACCTATCTATCTTACTAGTACTATTTGTCTGTTGGAATCCTGATTAATACAGTTTTTGGTACTAAGAGTGGTTCTAGAAAAAGAGAATTTTAGGATGAATTTTTAAAATTGGTTCTGAGTGTTCTGGAATTGATTCTGTAATTTCGTTAGATTTAAAGGTGTTAATGACTGTTTTGAGAAGTAAAGAGAACCCTGATAGCCCATGGCACTCCATGGCTATAGAAATGCAGATATTGCCATTGGATACTCCAGATGCTTACCCAGCTAGGACCTAGTGGGGCTAGAATTTAAATGTAGTTTATTCAGATGCTAAAGTATGTGAAGTTTTCACTACGTGAACAATAGTTCAGTTTTTTAACAGTGATAGATATGGGTAGCATTTCCTTGAAAATCTTTTCTTGGGTGAGACAGCCTAAGACTTACAGTCACAATGTACTAAGAGAGACTGGTTATTACCTTACTATCCGACTATTCTTTCAGGCCTAGAATTAAGGTCGCCTTTTTATATACAAAGTGGCTACACTCAAGCTGTTAACAGAGTCAAAACTCAATTTTTCTTTCACATTTATAATCTTGTTTGGTATCAGAAGAAACAAAAATCCTGGTGCTTGTGATGACATTGTACTAAGTGGCCACAACAGGCCATGAGAAAGGCCATAGACATTTCTGCTTACATGTCAGACATAATTGGAAATGAATTAAATACCCATAAGTTTTATTTGACTTTCTGGGCAAAGACTCTGAGGTTAGGGCAAACTTGGTAGTTTACATTGAGTAGTTACTGAATTTTAGGGCTTGAAGAGATGCATTTACTCTTCTGTAGGGCTATAAAATGTCTCCCGGTTACTACTTTTATTTGATCATTGAATAAAATTTAAGTAGACCACGAAATAAATTTATTTAAATTCATGCATATATTACCATTATGGAGTTTCAATGAGTAGAGACTAGACTTTTCCCTAATAAAATGGGGCACAGATATATAAAAGTAAAGATATTAAATATATATTTTTTCATTAAACATCTACAGGATAAATTAGCAATATGCACCTCTGGCTATTCATCAGAGTTGCCTCCAGGGCTTCCTAAAATACTTATGCCTGGGTTATACCACAGACTCATGAGTTAAATCTTAGAGGGGGATTTGAGAAACCTGCATTTTTACAAATTGCTACAGGTGGCTTTGATCTAGTGTTAAAAACTACAGAGGTCAGAAAAGAGAAACTTTAAACTTTGCATCAGTTAATTAATTAAATCACTTGATTTTCTACCCAGCTCCCTCTTATGAGCCTAATTTCCCATTCTACATACACATTCCTTTTTTCTTAATGTTTATTTCTGAGAGAGAGAAGGGGAGAGAATGAGAGAGAGAACTAGCATGTGGGCACATCAAGGGGGAGAGAGAAAGGGGGACAGAGAATCTGAAGTGGACTCCATGCTGACAGCAGAGAGCCTGATGCATGGCTTGAACCCACTAACTGTGAGATTATGACCTTAAACTGAAGTTGGAGGCTTAACCAGATGAGCCACCCAGGCACCCCTACACATACATTCCTATTCAGTTTTAGTAGGTTCACTTTGCCACCAATTTAATTTTGGACTTTCTATATAACTCCACTCTTCCAGAGTGATGGGAATATTTTCTTTGATTCTTAAAGGATTACTTTGCTTAAGAACTTTGTAAAAGCTCTGGCATAAATCATTTCTGGTTTGGTGAATATATTTTGTTTTAAAAATTATTTTAATAAAGTGTTCACTCATATTATATGCATACAAATGTGTTAGTATCTAGATTTTTTCCTTGAATCAATTTGTTTGCTTGCTTCCTTGGAGGAAAAAAACAAACAGCATTTTGAGAACAAATACAAATGGCTGATTTTCCATTAGCTGAATTTTGGAAGAGCATTGAAAAATCAGCTGTGCAGAGTCAAATTCAAGAAGCACACCCATTCTAATATTCTCATTTTATACACGTATATAATTATTTTTGCATTGCCTTTTTATTTTGTTGTGTATAATATTCAAACATGTCTCTCTTTTTTAAAATTTGTAATGTGAATGTTGGTAAATGGACAAAATTGTGTTTGCTGTATATGTGCAATTTTCTAATTAATATTTGAAGAACAGTATAGACAAAAATGGAATTAAGATTTTAAAATTTATTATAAGTTCTCTTCTTGAGCTTATTTCTCATTTTAAGTGAAATTAAGTGTAGAGGAAAAAACTACCTGGCATATTAGTCTTAGCAGTGTGACATTATTGTTCTTTAGGTGCATTTCTCATTTTTGGGATGCAGCATGATTCTTTAGGGGAGAATTCAGATGTTTACAATCACCAGATATTTAAGATATGTGGTCTTGGTCCCACCAGGGAAAAATTTATATTCATCATTATATTAAAAGCATAGAAAATGGCGACCTCCTTTAAAATATTCTTGCAATATTTATGTAATTATAATTTTTAAATGTTATATAATACTGTATCCTTGAATTCTGATAAAATTACTTGGAATAAGATCTCTTTAAAATACACCTGCTCAAGAAATGTTACTACTTTTAAATTCTACTAATAAGATCTTCAGAAGCCATAATGGCTACCGTCAATATAGCAAGCATAGAAAAATATAGGATTCAAAGATTTAGCAAAACTTGTCAATTATCTAGGTCCTATAGAGAATATGTTCATAAGTAAGTTATGAATTCAAGTAAGATAATAATTTACATTTGTAATTCATGAATTCTAAGTAGTTTGTCATTTTTTTGGGTAAACATAAAAATACATTTTAATAAAAGTGTCAATATGGAAAAGCGTACGGAGCTCACTCTACTGAAACTCATTAAGCTGTCAAAAACAGAATAAACTTTTTAGAAATCTAGAAATTTATGAAAAATGTACATCAATCAGGGAAGTCTTAATGAAGAAAAATGCTACTAAATTTAAGCATTTAAAGAAATCTCTGTCAGGTCACTGACTAACCCTTTAGATAATGGAACAGAGAATGAGTGACTATACACAACAAAGAAAATAATTTTTGGAAAAATGGCTGGGGAAAGTCATTAAATGAGTGGACAGGTGCAGCCCTCAACAAGCAACAACAACAAACCTTGGGGGTAGGGGAGAGAGAAAGGAGAAAAATATGATTTCTGGGGTTCACACATTAGAATATTCAAAATGTCAACTTTTCAGCAAACAAAATTCAAAGCAAACAAAGAAGCAGGAGAGTATGGTCTTTTCCTGGAAAAAAGGAGAGAGGAGTCAAAAACCATAACTGAACAAGCCTAGACATTGGACTTATAAGACAATACTTTAAATCAACTGTCTTAATTTTCTCAAAGAGCTAAAAGAAGCCATTGAAAGAATTAAATGAATCCTGAAGGCTGATGTCTCGTGAAATAGATAATATCAATAAGGACATACAAATTATAAGAAAGGGATCAGATAGAAATTTTGGAGCAGAAAAAATTATAATATCTGAAATAAAAGATTCACTAGAAGGGTATAATATATTTGAGTAGGTAGACGAAAAAAATCATTAAACTCAAATATAGGACAATAGAAATTATCCACTGTGAGGGAAAAAAAAAAAGTAAAATGAACAGGGCCTAAGAAATCTTTAGGGCACAGCATCATGGGAGCCCAGGAAGAAGAGAGAGTTAAGGAGAATATATGAGGAAATAATGGCTAAAAACCTCACAAATTTGATGAAAGAAGTGAATCTACAAATACAACAAACTTCAATAGAATGAACTCAGATATTAACATTGAGACACATTATAATAAAACTATCAAAAACCAAAGACAGAATCTTGTAAGCAGCAAGAGAGAAATGACTTATCATCTACAAGTGATCCTGAATAAGATTAATAACTGAATTACCATTAGAAATCATAGAGTCCAGCAGACAACGGGTGACATATCTAAGTTAAGATAGACTTTTTTTTTTTATTTTTTTTTTTAATGTTTTATTTATTTCTAGGAGAGAGAGAGAGAGAGACAGCGTGAGCAGGGGAGGATCAGAGAGAGAGGGAGTCACAGACTGAAACAGGCTCCAGGCTCTGAGCTGGCAGTCAGCACAGAGCCCGACGCGGGGCTCGAATCCACGAACCGCGAGATCATGACCCAAGCGAAAGTTGGACGCTTAACCGACTAAGCCACCCAGGCGCCCCAAGATAGACATTTCT
The DNA here is from genome assembly GCF_003009895.1 of Hyaena hyaena. Lineage (NCBI taxonomy): Eukaryota > Metazoa > Chordata > Mammalia > Carnivora > Hyaenidae > Hyaena > Hyaena hyaena. Next base: position 369,959 of record NW_024081788.1, on the reverse strand, counting down.
ATCTTTATGGTGAAATGAAAAGATAGTAGAAAATAACTTGAAGGCATACACAGAAATAAAGTACTCCATTAAAGGTAACTACACAGGTTGATATAAAGTAGGTATTATGGTATTCTTAGTTTGTAACACCTCTTTCTTTTCACATATGATTTGAAAGATAAATTTATAAAACAGTCATTATAATCTTTAACAGAGACAGACAATGTACAAAGATGTAATTTTTGATAATAATAACATAAAGGAGGCATGGAGCTAAATAGAAACAGTTTGTCAATGCTACTGAAGCTGAGTTGGAATTAATTCAGAGTAGACTCTTCTAACTTATGTTGCTAATCATAATTTCCAAGGAAATCATTAAGAAAATTACTGAGAGTATACAGAAAATAAAATGAGGAGGAAATCAAAATGATAACACCAGAAATAATCAAACAGAAAAGAAAGTAGTATTAGAGAAATTATAAAACAATAAATATTAAGACATACAGAAAACGTATTTCAAAATAGAGAAGTTCTTACTTATCATCACTAATCACTTCAAATGTAAATGGATTAAATTTACCAATTCAAGATAGAGATTGACAGAATAGATCCAAAAACCAAAACATGACCCAGGAAACTCACTTTAGATTCAAAGACACAAATAGACTCATAGGTAAGGGATGGAAAAAGGATGCAAATAGGAACAACAACAGAGCCAAGGTAGCTATTATGAGAAAAGGAGAGTTTATGTCAAAATTAATAAAGAAGATATAAAAATTATAAATATATACCAAACAACAGAGCCTTAAAATATATGAAGCAAACACTGGCAGAATTGAAGGGAAAAATAGGCAATTGTACAATAATTATTGGAAATTTCAAAACTCCACTTTTAGTAATGGATATAACATTTAGATGGAAGAATAATAAGAAAGTGTAGGACTTGAACAGTACTATAAAACAACTAGCCTTACCAGACAAATAGAACACTTTATCTAAAAACATCAGAGTACATATTCTTCTCAAGGGTATATAGAACACTGTCTAGGATATATTATATAAAAGGCTACCAAACATGTTTTAACAAATTTAAAAGATTGAAATCATACAAAGTATCTTCTCTGACTGTATGGAATGAAACTAGAAATCAAATAGAAGGAACACTAAAACATTTGTAAATATCTGGAAATACACTCTTCACTAATTAGTCAAAGAAGGAATCATGAGAGAGAGTAGAAAATATTTAGAGATGAATGAAAGCAAAAACACAATATACCAAAACTTATAGCATGCGGTGAAAGCTGTATTCTGCGGAAAATTTATACATTTAAATGAGTACTTTAAAAAACAATAAAGGCCTCAAATCAGCAACCCAATTCTATACCATAAGGCATTAGAAAAAAGAAAGCAAACAAGATGGGAAGGACAAAAATTAAAGTGGAAATCAACTAAAATTAAAGTGGAAATCAACTAAATAGAAAAAAAGTAGAATCAATGAAACACAAAATAAGTTCCTTGAAAAAGAATAACAAGATTGATCAAACTTTAGCTAGATTGACTAAGGGGAAGAAAAACAGAGAACCTGAAAGTAACTAAAATCAGAAATGAAAGAGTAGACATTACTACTAACCTTACAGAAATTAAAAGTGTTAGAAGGGAATACTATAAACAACTGTACATCAACAAATTAGATAAGACGAAATGGGCAAGTACCCAGAAACATAACAAATTATCAACGCTGACTGAAAAAGCAGTAACAAATCTGAACAGATCCAGGAAAATATAAAGAGATTCAATCAGTAGTCAAAACCTCCCTGCCAAAAAAAAAAAAAAAAAAAAAAAAAAAAAAAAAAAAAAAAAAAAAAAAAAAAAAAAAAAAAAAAAAAAAAAAAAAAAAAAAAAAAAAAAAAAAAAAAAAAAAAAAAAAAAAAAAAAAAAAAAAAAAAAAAAAAAGGGCCAGGACCAGATGGCTTTACTGGTGAATTCTGCCAAACATTTAAAGAAGAGTTAACACCAGTCCTTCTCAAATGCTTCCAAAAACTAGAAGAGAGAGGAATATTTTGTAACCTATGTAGCCAGCATTATCTTATCAAAGCCAAAGACACCAGAGAGAAAACCACAGATTAACATCCCTTATGAATAAATATGCAAAAATGCCAATAGAACACTAGCAAAGCAAATCCAAAAGCAAATGGAAAAGGACAATACACCATGAGAGTGGGGTTAATCCTAGGGTGCAAGGGTGGTTCAACATGAGAAAGTCAAAATGAGAAACCCCAGTCATAGAACAAAAAGAAAAAAAAGATGATTATCTCAGTTGACTCAGAGAAAGCATATGACAAAATTCAACACCATTCTATTACCCAAAGTGGTCTACAGATTGAAGGCAACCCCTAAAAAGTTGACATCCTTTTTTGCAGAATTTAGAAATGCCAATTCTCAAATTCATCTGGAATTGCAAGGAGTTCTGACTAGCCAAAACAACAAGGCAAAAGGAAAAAATTAGAGCTCATATTTTCTGATTTCAAAACTTAGTATAAACTGCAGTTAATCAAAGCAGTGTGGTACCAGTATTAGAATAGACTGATAGATGGAATACAATTGAAAGTCCTGAATTAAACCCATACAATTGTGTGCAATTGATTTTTTAAAGTAAGTTCTGTGCCCAACATGGGGCTTGAACTCAGGACCCTGATATCAAGGGTTGCAGGCTCTACCAACTAAGCTAACCAGGCTGTTGATTTTTGACAAGTGTGGCAAATCCATTCAATGAGGAAATAGTCCTTTTAATAAATGGTCCTGGCACAACTGATTATCTATATGAAAAAGAATGAAGTTAATACTGATTTCACACAGTGCACAAAAAGTTAACTCAAACTGGATTAGTTATGTAAATATAACAGCTAAAGTTATAAGACTCTTACAAGAAAACAGGGAAAAATCATGATGTTGGATATGGCAATGGATTCTTCAGTATGACACTGAAGCATAAGCAACACAGGAGAAACTAGATAAATTGGACTACATAAAAATGTAAAACTTGTGTGCACCAAAAGACATTATCAAGAAAGTAAGAAGAAAACCTACATAATAGGAGAAAATATTTGTAAATCATTTACCTGATGAAAGTTTATTATCCAGAATATAAAAAGAAATCTTCAAACCAAATGAGCAAAGGACTTTAATAGACATTTCTCCAGAACAGATATATAATGGCCAAGAAACATGTAAGATGGTCAACATCATTAGGAAAATCCAAATTGGAGCCACTATGAGATACTGCTTAACACCGATTAGGAAGGCTATAAATTTAAAAAAAATGAAAAATGGGTGCCTGGGTGGCTCAGTTGGTTAGTGTTTGACTTCAACTCAGGTCATTATCTCACAGTTTGTGAGTCTGAGCCCCATGTTGGACTCTGTGCTGATAGCTTGGAGCCTGGAGCCTGCTTTGGATTCTTTGTCTCTTTCTCTCTCTACCCCTCCCCCACTCATGCTCTGTCTCTCTCTCTCTCACTCTGTCTCTGTCTCTCTCTCTCAAAAATAAATAAACATTGAAAAAATTTAAACATAAGTGAAAGCAACAAATGGAAAGAATATGGAGAAACTGGAACCACTGTATATTTCTGGTGGGAATATAAAATGGTGCAGCCACAATGGAAAACAGTTTGGTGGTTCGTCAAAAAGTTTAAATAGAGGATTACCGTATGGTCAATATTTGTACCTGTAGGTATATATCTGAAATAATTAAAAACAGAGACTCATATCAATTCTTGCATATGAATACTCATAGTAGCAGTATTTACAATAGCTAAAAGGTACAACTAACACAAATGTCTTTCAGTAGATGTATGGATAAGCAAATGTGGTGTATACACAGAATGAAATGAAATGTTAGCTTGAAAAAGAATGAAGTACTAATACATGCTTTTATGTGGCTGAAGCTTGAAAACATTATGTGAATGAAGCTAGATGCAAAAGGTCACATATATTCCATTTAAATGAAATAATCAGCATAGGTAAACTTATATAACAACAGAAAGCAGATTGGTTCTTTCTAGGAATGAGGCAAAGGGGAAATGGGGAGTAACCACTTAATGAGAATAGAGTTTTCTTTTGGGGTTGATAAAAATATCTTGGAACTAGAGGTATGTGGTGTTTGAGCAATACTGTGAATGTATTAACTGCACTGAATGATATATTCTTAAATGGTTAATTCCATATTAAATAAATTGCACCTCAATAAGAAAATAAAAAATCCATTATATTATGGTACCTATTTTTTTAAATGAGAAAAAACTGAAAGGTGTGCTAGTCAGGGTCTAGTCAAAAGATAGAAACTGCATAGTAATTTTAGCAGGGAAGGTTTCATATAAAGAATTACAACAGATTAGCTACGAATGGGAAAGGAGAAGTCTGAAGAATAGAAGAACAGACATAAGGAGGGGCCTCTACCTTTTTGGCTGAGACAGCCCTGAAGGAAGAAACTTCTTCCCAATGCTGAGACCTTGAAGCTTGTTGGAGAGGGTGTAGCAGTAGCTCATACAATGGTGAAAATGTTCACTAAGGTCCTGGGCCATAGAACTTACTGGTAATCCTCCTGCAAGGATGTGAATTGGAAAACTGCCTGCTGGGGAAACTGCCCTAGAAGTGCTGTTGGCTGTTGTGCATGCAGGAGTTTACCAGGAGGAACATCCTGAAGCCCAGAAAAGACAGTTCCTCTGCCGGGTCCCTTCAGCACTCAGCACTAACAAAGCTTAATATGTGCAACCTGGCAAAGGACACTGTTTATAAGGTCACATTGCTTTCACGATTGGAGGAAGTAAAAAGATTTTTCAGCTGAGAAAAAATAAATTGTTAATTGGCACAAAATTATTTTAACAAACCAAGTTTAGATCAAATAAGTTACACAAAGGTCTCTAACTTTGGCAGTAGCCTCCATTATTAATTCATGAGTCATGTAATAATTCATATGTGATTACTTAGTTGTGATTTGAGTTTGTGATATTACTTCCAGTCATGTAAGAATTGGAAAGTATATTCCTTAGGAAAAAATGTAAGTTAGTTAAAAAATAGGCAATTAAATTATAATATTCAACTGAAGGTTTTAAATAAAAACATAACAATGAATTTGAAAACATTATCAGTACAACATGTTTATTGATAATAAATTAGTACATAATTTTTTATTTAGACTCGCAGGTGTAAATCTTTTTTTTCAAGGAGAGCTTATACAGGGTAACTGTGTAAGAAGTAAAATAGTTGTGCTGAGAAATACCTGAAATAAACACTACTAAATTGTTAAAAATAAAGATGTCAGACTTTGAATAACCATGACATTGAACATAATAAATAACTGTCAGGACACAATTATAGCATCCCTATTATAAAATAATTACTTTTTCTAGTGTTTTTAGAGCAAGGTATAATGTAACTAAAATAAATTATTGTAATAAAACATTGTTTAAAGGTTATTATTTTATGAGATAAAAATTCCTGTCTCAACTTTGACATTTGTTTTTGAAAAATTGGCTCCACTTCAACATTTATATAGCAGCAGGAGACCATTATCTTGTGACAACACTTCATTGCATTGACATTATCTGTTAATTATCTTTGTCACCACTAATTTCAAGCCTGGTGTGCTGTATATGCTGACTCTTACCAGTGGTATGATTGCTCTTTCTTTCCTCACTGAAGAGTCTGAAAAATATACAAAGCTTAATTAAAAGTGAAACTCAAAGGCTATACTTTGTACAATCATAAGATACAGACAATGAAAAACAGTAAGCTTAATACTTATATTTTTATTTAATAGAGGCTATATTCTATTTCTAATATTATAAAGTCCTCATGAATTACATGGCTGTTTTAAATCTAGAACTAAGTAAAGGCAAACATTTAATTATTTATATATAAAAACATTTAGAAAGGAGAAAAACTTTGTAAGTACTGTAATAAAACATAAACAGACTAGTACCGTGAAGGGAAATTTACTTTTGTAGTCAAGTAGATCAATAAAATTCTGGCTAGAAGCTCATCAGTTACTGTTGTTATTAAATTGCTCTTTTATCAGTGTGCTCATTACTTGGAAACAATTTTAAAGAGAAAATTGTTAGCTCTGTATGTGTATGTGTATGTTTGTGTACGTGCATGGACTATTTTTTTTTAAAGAAAAAATCTACCTATTGAAGGCTTACTTTTTCTCCTTATTGATTCACGTGCCTTTTGTACAGTATTACAGGACTTAGGGTTTGTTTGTTTGTTTGTTTGTTTTAAGTTACACAGGCTTCTCTTCTGCCCGTCAGGAAAACTCACAGAAAATGGTATTTTTAATGAATTTTTAATACCAAAAAGCAACCCTGAAAACAAATTGATATTACTGTGTTCTTTTAAAGATGAGGAAATAGGGCCAGAGATAAATGCCAAATAACCTACTGAAGTGTACACACTTACTGAGATCATACATGTATAATGTATAGCTTAATGTCTGATGTATGGCAGATAATCAACAGATCATGGGTGTTATTGAATATAACCAAATACATACCAATCTACTGAATATTTGACCACAGATGTGACATATTTTCTGATATTTAACTGAAATACAAATAGATCCTTTTTTGCTTTTTTAAGATATTTTTAATTGGTGTTTTGATGAGTTTCTTACTCTATGTATATACATTTCTGTCAATTCTTCATAAATATTCCTTGGTTCAATACTAAGATGGAGGATACAAAAGAGTCTGACATTTGAGGATACAATATTTATAGTGGAAAATAGTCTCTTTCTACTCTTAAATAATACAGTCATAGTCTCTCCTAATCAGGCTTTATATAAGGCTTGAACTGGTGAGTAGGTGAGAAAAAGTTAGTACTACTTAATATTTTATGTTTTTCATCACTAAAATAATATTTGTATCACTATATAAAAATAAAATATGTTTTATAGCAAAGGGTATTAAGGAAAGGTCAAACTGCAATCTCAACAGGTTCAGGCTTCCATGAACATAATTTACTTCTGAACATTAAGCTTATAATAGCATAATCTCAGATTATTTGAGAATAAATTCGAATAACTATGAACATTGGTGTGCAAATTAACTATCATCATGTGAGATTTCAACATACCTATCTAAATAATTGATGAGTCAAGCACACATTAATAAGGATATAGAACAAAATTAATAAGCTTGATAAAGTAGATACAGTGTAATTATAATTTGAACAGCTCATATCCTTCTTAAGTATTCATGAAATATTTACCAAATTGAATGATTAATATGCCATAAGTGAAGCCTCAAAAATTTCAAAAACCAGTAACCATACAGATGTATTCTGACTATAATTCAGTTGATTGAAACTTCCTATGTTAAAGATAATACATATCCAAATGCCTTACATTGCAAAGAAGAATTTCTAATGCACATGATAACATAGAAGAATATTGAAATGATCATATGGTTCTTTCCCTTTCTTTTATTAATCTGGTATATAATGTTGATTAATTTCAAATATTGAACCACCCTTGATACCCAGGAATAAATCCCACTTGGTCATGGTGAATGATTGATGGATGAATGGATAAAGATGTGGTATATATATATATACACACACAATGGAATATTACTCACCCTCAAAAAGAATGAAATCTTGCCATTTGCAACAAAGTGGTTGGAGCTAGAGAATATTATGCTAAATAAGCGAAATAAGTCAGAGAAAGAAAATTCCATATGATTTCACTCGTATGTGGAATTTAAGAAACAAAACAAAAGAACATGGAGGGGGAGAGAGAGGCAAACCAAGAAATAGACTCTTAACTATAGGGAACAAACTGATGGTTACCAGAGGGGTGGTGGTTGTAGGGATGGGTTAAATAGGTGAAGGAGATTAAGGAGTGCACTTGTTGTGATGAGCACCAGGTGTTGTATGGAAGTGTCACCCCACTTATATTGTACACCTGAAGCTAATATTGCACTGTATGTTAACTAACTGGAATTTGAAAAAAGAATTTAAAGTAAAAAAAAAATAATTTCTGTTATGTATTGGCAAAACAAAAAGTATATTGAAAATCCACTTATTGGAACACTTGGATGTAGCCAAAATAGTACAACAACGGAAATAATTAATCTTAAATGCATATGTAGGATGGGAAAAAGTATTCAAAACCTAGAAGATAAGCATCTACCATTAGAAAAAAAGAAAACACAACAAATATAATGAATAGAAGAAAGAAAAAGAACAACAATAAAAATGAAACAAAACAGAGAATTTCTCCTTCTGGCATGTTGGAGTGATTGGCACTAGATATACCTTTCTATTAAAAAAGAAAACTAGAAAATCACACAAAATATATGAGACAATTGTTTTCAGATATTGGGCAATAGATATCAAAAGACTTTTCTTCTTGAAAAAAGGGAAACAAATGATTTGAGCCCTGAAAAATACTCTGTTTCTTTCTGAAGGTGCATTTTGAACCTTCATAAGGTCAAACTTTTGTAGTAGTGATAAACTGGCCCAATTGTAAAGGCAGCTATGTTTCACCCTCCCTAACAAAGCTAAAAAACTAATCTTGAAAGGGTCATACTTAACCTAAAAACACCTTCTCCCTTTTAATAGATTGCCTTTTCATTAACTGCCTGATTAAGAAAGTTTAATATTATTAAAGGAAGATCAAAAAATCCAGAAACTCAGAATATACAATGTAATCCAAAAATTGCTTTAAATTCCACAGAATTTAAGAAGTAGAAGCACTTTCATGTGTTTTACAAGCCCAATATTACCTTGCTACACAACTATATACAAAGAGCATGAGAACTAAAAAAATGTAGTCCACAATTAATCATTAATGTAGGTCCCATTATGCAAAAGAATATATAAGGTAATCAGCAGTAAGTAAAATGGAAACTCGAGAGGTCAAATTGAATGTATCTTTGGAATAAAAGAATGGTTTTGCATTAGGAAAAACAATATAACAATGTAATTCCCACATTAACAGATGAAAGATAAAAGCAGTGTTAAGTTTTACTAGTAAAGGAAAAAGACTATTTGAAACAATTCAGTAGAGATTTAACGCTATCAGAATTCTGAAAGACAAAGATTTATAGCAATCAAGTGAATGTTTAACCTGGACACTTAAGGTGTCCTTAAGTGTCACAACAGTGACAGTCTTGAAAATGGCATCAGGGTGCCTGGGTGGCTCAGATGGTTAAACATCTGACTCAATTTGGCTCAGTCATGAACTTACAGTTTGTGAGTTTGAGCCCAGCAATGGGCTCTGTGCTGACAATGCAGAGCCTCCTTGGGATTCTCTTTCTCTCTCTCTCTCTCTCTCTCTCTTTCTCTCTCTCTCCTCTCTCTCTGTCTCTCCTCTACCTGTGTGATCTCTTTCTCTCTTTCAAAATAAGTAAACATTAAAAAAAAAAAGAAAAAAATGGCATTTCACATTCTCAGTGTAGGTATTTCATCCTTGAGGAAGCAGAGCAGACATTATACCCAAGGGTTATGTTTGACTGTTTTGTCCTGTCTGTGGGTTCCCTGAAGGACTGGCATAGCCTTCCTTTGTTTTTACTAATTTGGAACTTTCTCAGGGGCAAAAAAAGATAGAATAACTACTACTACACAGATGTTCTGTGGAAACGTTGGAAGTCAAATGAACAAGCTTCTTTCATGTGGGCACAAAATAAGTTAGGGAGCACTGAAAGCTGTAGAAAAATTTGGATAGCAAGAATCTTTAGGGACTAAGGGTTTTGCTCAATATATCAGAGAAATTAGAAAGTCATACATATGTCCAGGGTGGGATGCATGCTTTAAAAAGACTGTAAACGGATTGCTGGCTTTGTTTGAGTTTCAGCACATTCAGGAAGTGAAGGCCAAGACAGAGTTGCAAATGCTTGGCCAAGTGTTAAAAGAGTCCCCCCAACCCAGAGTCGAGCTTCAATGACCTATTCATTATCTTTTTTAAATTAAATTCACTTTTGTACATGATAATATTTAAAAGCCCAGTTTTCAACAAAACATGCCTTTTTTAAGTTTGCAAAGAAAAAAAGCATATTGCCCATTATCAGAAAAAATGAACAGAAATTGTCCTAGAGGAAGTATGGATATTGCACGTGCTAGACTAGGACTTTAAAACAACAGTTTTAAATTTGCTAAGAAAGCTAAAAAATATCATGAAAAAAAGAACTATATGAAATCAAGATAATGGTATCTCACCAATAAAGAATATAAATAAGGACAGAAAAATTATATAAAAAAAGAATCAGAAATTCTGAAGATGAAAAAATACAATAGCTGAAATAAAAAATTCACTAGTGGAGTCAATAACAGATAAGAACAGGTAGAAGAAAGTGAACTTGAAGATAGGTCAAATGAAATTATCCAATCTGCATATAGAAAAAGAAAAGAATTGAGAAAATTGAACAGAGCATAAGAAACTGTGGGATACCATCAACATGCCAACATATGCATAATGAGAATTTTAGAAGTAGAGGAGAGAAAGGCATCATCTCATAAGTGATGTTGAGCAGTTTTTCCTGTGCCTAATTGACTTTCTGTATATTTTCTTTGCAAAAATATCTATTCCTCTTCTCTTCAGCTTTTAATCAGATTTTTTTTTCTTTTGCTATTGAGTTGTTGTTTTTTTAATATATATTTGGACATTACCACTTATAGCATATGTGATTTGCAATATTTTTTTCTCAGTCAGTAGGTGGCTGTTTCATTCTGTTAATGTTTCCTTTGCTGTGTAGAAGTTTTTTTAATTAGATGCATTCCTACTTGTTTGTTTTTGTTTTTGTTGCTTTTGCTTATGGAATCATATAAAAAAAATCATTGCCAAAAATGATGTCAAGGACCTTACCCCCTGTTTTATTCTAGGCATGTTATGGTTTCATGTCGTAGATTCAAGTCTAATTCATTTTGAGTTAGTTTTTGTGTATGGTGTTAGATATGGAAGTAGTTTGATACTTTTGCATGTGGCTGTCCAGTTTTCCAAATACTATCAGTTTTTCCCAAGAAAGAGAAGGACCTTTCCTCATTGTATATTCTTTGCCTCCTTTGTCATAAATTAATTAAATATATATGCATGGATTTATTTATGGGCTCTCTGTTCTATTGATCTATGTGGCTGTTTCTGTGCCAGTCGTATACTGTTTTGATTACTAGAGCTTTATAATATAGTTTGAAATAAGGGATCATGATGTCTCCAGATTTTTTTCCTTAAGATTTCTTTGTCTATTCAGGGTCTTTTGTGATTCCATACAAATTTTGGAATTATTCATTCTATTTTTGTTAAAAATGCCATTGACATTTAGATAGAGATTGCATTGAATCTGTATTTTGTTGTGAGTAATATGGAAATTACAAAAATATTAATTCTTCCACTTCATAATCATGGGATATCATTCTATTTACTTGTGTCCTCTTCAATTTCTTCCATCAGTGTCTTATAGTTTTCAGTGTACAGGTCTTTCACCTTCTTGGTAAAATTTATTTCTAGGTATTTTATCCCTAGAAATATGGCAATTTGTAAGTGGGATTGTTTTCATAAGTTCTCTTTGTGATATTGTTAGTGTGTGGAAGTGCAATTGATCTTTGTATATTGATTTTGTACTCTGCAACTTTACTGAATGCCTTTTGTAGTTTTAACAGATTTTAGGTGGTCTTTATATATATATAAATATATTATGTTATATTATATTATATATATTATATATATAATCATGTCATCTTTATTTTTTTTTTAATTTTTTTTTAAGGTTTTTTAAATTTATTTCTAGAGAGAGAGAGCGTGAGCAGGGGAGGGTCAGAGAGAGAGGGAGTCACAGACTGAAACAGGCTCCAGGCTTTTTTTTTGCTGTCAGCACAGAGCCTGACGCGGGGCTCGAACCCACGAACCGTGAGATCATGACCTAAGCGAAAGTCGGACGCTTAACCAACTAAGCCACCCAGGCGCCCCTAATCATGTCATTTTTAAATAGTTACAGTTTTACTTATTCCTTAACAATTTGGGTGCCATTTATTTATTTTTTCTTGCCTAATTGTTCTGTTTAGGGCCTCTAATATCATGTTGAGCAAAGGTGGTAACATTGGGCATCCTTGTATTGTTTTTCATTTTAGAGCGAAACATTCAGCTTTTCATTGTTGAGTCTGATGTTAGCTGTGAGCTTGCTATATATCGTCTTTATTATGTTAAGGTATGTTCCCTTTATACCCAAATTTTGAGAGGTTTTATCATGAATGGATGTTGAATTTTGTCAAATGCCTTTTCATCATATATTGAGATGACTATATGATTTTTATCCTTCATTTTGTTAATATGATGTATCACATTGATTGATTTGTCAATGTTGAAAAATTCTTGCATCCCTGGAATAATCCCACTTGATCATGGTGTATGATCCTTTTAATGCTTTGTTGAATTTGATTTGTTAATATTTTGTTGAGGACTTTTATATCTATGTTCATCAGGGATATTGACCTGTAGTTTTATTTTCTTTTAATGTCCTTGTTTGGTTTTGGTATCAAGGTAATGCTGGCCTCATAAAACGAATTTGGAATCATTCCCTTCTTTTTAGTTTTTTTAGAAGGTTTGAGAAGGATACGTATATTTTAGAAGGTTTGAAAGGATACATATATTTTTCTTTATATGTTTGGTAGAATTCACCAGTGAAGCCATTTGGTCCTGAAATTTCTTTGTTGGAAGAGTTAGGAAGATTCAGTCTCCTTACTACTAATTGATTGATTCAAATTTCTTATTTTTTCAGGATTTAATCTTGGAAGGTTTCTTTTTCTAGGAATTTGTCCATTTCTTCTAGCTTGTCCAGTTTGTTGGTGTATGATTGTTCTTAGTAGTCTCTTTTGATCCTTTGTATATCTGTGGTATCAGTTCTAACATCTCTTTCATTTTTAATTTATTTATTTTAGCCCCTCCCCTTCCTTTTCTTGGTGAGTTTAGCTAAAAATTTACCAATTTTATTTTTTTCAAAGAACCAACTCTTAGTTTCATTGATCCTTTTTATTTTTCATCTCTATTTTATTTAGTTCCATTCTGATCTTATTATTTCCTTCTTTCTGCTAATTCTGGGCTTTGTTTGTTGTTTGTTGGGTTTTTTTCCTAGTTCTCTTAGGTGTAAAGTTGAATAGTTTGTTTGATATTCTTCTTGTTTCTTGAGGTACACCTATAATGTTATGAACTACCTTGTTAAAACCACTTTTGCTACATTCTATAGATTTTGAAATATATTTCCATTTTCATTTGCCTCTAAAAATACTTTCTAAATATACAAAAATATCACTAAAGCTTAGTGATTAAAAACAAAATTTTAGCAACTAGGAATAGAAATGAACTTTCATCAAAAAAATGAAAACTTACATGTAAAATGAGATAAGGAAATCTACAGTCACCATTTTTATTTAACTTTGTAGTAGAGGTGCTAAACAAATATCATAAGGCAAGAAGATATAAATAGAAGGTATGAAGATTTGAAAGAAAAATGTTATGAATATATAATATAATTATCTGAAATAAAACCCAGAGAAACTAACAAATTATTAGAGTAAATAAGTTCACTGTAATTACTGATTGTGAGGTGAAAGGCAACACAGGTATAATGGTGGCATTGGGGAAATTATTTAAATTCTCCATTTTAAGTTTGTAATTAAAAATATAGATATGAGCTACTGGCTGGCTCAGGCAGTAGTGCATGCAACTCTTGATCTTGGGGTCATAAGTTCAAACTTCATGTTAGGCATAGAGCTTACTTTTTAAAAAAGGTAGATAATAATGATATAAATGTTGCTAAGACTTAAATGATTTAATCTGAGTAAAGAATCTAAAATTGTACCTGCATGTAGTAGGCATTATATAATTGTTAACTATTTTTATTAGTAGGAACAATATAAAAGATTTATGACATTACTGTATGAAAGAAGTAAAGAACCTGAAATTTAAAATTTTAAATATACTATTAATAATAAGCATGGAAAATATAAGATATTTAGGAATAACCCTAACAAAATTTATAAAATATTTAATGAGTTAATTTAAAATTCTTATTAGAAGATAATCAAGGAGACATAATTAAATGTGAGAATATGCCATGTTTGTGGACTTGGATCCCATTAAAATATCAAATTTGCCCAAAAGGAACTAAAAATTTAACCAATTTCATTTAAAATTCATATGTTTCTATGTGTCTGTGTGTGTGGTCAAATTTCTAATGATGAGTAATTCTAATGCTGATTCTAGTAGAAGAGTAAAGAACAAGATAGAGAGTCAGATAAAATGGGATTTATTTCAAAGATTTCAAGACCTGTTTTAAACATATAGGAGTGTTATTCATACAGTTATAGACAATCCAATAACGCAGGATAGCCTAGATATAGACCTATGCAGATATGGAAATGTAATATGTAACAGAGATAGCATTGCACATGGTACACAAAAGGCAAATCTTACTATAAATAGTACTGGGATAATATTTGTGGAAAAAAAATCAGTTCTTGGGATGCCTGAGTGGCTCAGTTGGTTAAGCATCTGACTTAGGCTCAGGTCATGATCTCATGGTTTTTGAGTCTGAGCCCTGCATGGGGCTCTTTGCTGTCAGTACAGAGCCCACTTCAGATCCTCTGTACCCCTCTCTATCTACCCATTCCTCTCTTTCTCTTTTTCTCTCTCAAAAATAAACATTAAAAAAAATCAGTGCTTAATGGATTAAAGTTTAAGTGTGACAGAGCTTTTTGACTTGTATAAGAAACTATACGAAATTATCTTCATGGCCTTGGAATGGGGAAAGGACATTACACAAAGGCACAAACCCTTAAGTAAATATTTGATAAATCTTAATATATTAAAAAAAAAGAGAGAGATTCATTGGTATCCTGGGTGGCTCAGTCATTTGAATGTCTTACTCTTGATTTTGGCTTAGGTCATGATTTCAGGGTCGTGGGATTGAGCCCTGCATTGGTCTCTGTGCTGAGCATGGAGCCTGCTTAAGATTCTCTCCATCTGCTCTTCTCACCCACTCATGCTCTCTCTCTCAAATTAAAAAAAAAACCAAAAACTCATGTTCATCAAAAGACATTGTTAAGAATTAAACAAACAAAACTATACTGGAAAGCCAATTGTTTTCAACACAAAAGTATGACAAATATTTTATGCATTGTATACAAAATTACAATATTAAACTATGAAAACATAACTATTGATATGTCACTAAAGAAAATACATAAATTGCCATAAAGTGTGAAAAAATGCACTACACCATCCTAATCAGAGAAATGCAAATTTAAACCACAACAGTTTACATTCAGATTCATCAGGTTAGCTACAGTTTAAAATCTCTTTCAATACCAAGTGTTGTTGAAAACAAAGAGCAACAAAAATTTTTTATGCCCTCCTGGTAAAATTTGGAAAAGACTAATAAATTTGAAGGTGCACATATCCTTTGACGTAAGAAGGACTGACTTTGACATATACCATGGAAAGACTACTGTACTATTCAAACAGGTATTTTTAAGAATGTTTAAAGCATTGATGTTTGTAATCTCAAAAAATGGAAATAAAATAAATATCTACCAGATGAGTAAAATAAATATATTGCAATATGGTTAACTGAACATTAAAGTACATTGCAGAGGAATGAACCAAATCACTAGTATATACAAAGTAAAAAAAAAGAAAGCAAGTTGAAGATGTGAAGATGACATGCAATGATATAATTTATGTAATAGTAGCATTCAGTCAAACATTACAACAAATTCTTAAGTATATTTGCGTTGTAGTAAAATCACAAAGTAATATAAGGTTATGAGAAAAATTAAGAAGTTCTATATGTATTGAGAAGGAGAAAAATGAGATTAGAGTAGAATATACAAGGCTTTATTTGTAATATTTTATATTTTAAGATAATTTAGTGAGTTCATGTAAGTTGTTAAATTATTCCTTATATTTCTTTGTGTATTTTAAAAGTCACACAGAGTATTAGTGAAAAATAAAGTGTATATATATATATATATGTGTGTGTGTGTGTATATATATATATGTTTTAATTACAATTCAAACAAAAACAAAGTGATCCTCTTTTATGGAAGTTGTTTATTAATGAAAAAACTCTGAATGGTACCATTCACAAAAGCATATGGCCACACTTTGATTTATGTATCTGTGTGTATTAATTGGCCAAATAAGTGTAATTTTTTTTGAAAACAAAATAAATGTTTGGTGTAAGACCAAACCCGCAGCCATCTTTGCTTTAATCTTCTTAGCAGATTCCAAAGATCACTTATCAACTTGAACAATACTTGTACTAAAGTGAGTGACCACAGGATGAGATAAGTAGCAGAGCTAGCCAAGATGAGGCATGCGTCTGTATCTTATCAGTATTGAATGTTGCCTGTAATGATCATATTCATCTTTGCTTTTAATAACCTGCATAAGACTAACTTAATAACCCAAAACATTTTGCAAATCTTAGGTAAGTATTAGAGAATATACTTTTTTCAAAAATGTAGCTCTAATGAACCTGTGAATCATACATGCATTGCCTATTTTTACAACAAGATTATGATTCTGTAAAAAATAAAAATAACATAAGATTCTGTCTATAAGGTTATTAACATTTAATATATACTTAAATCATTTCTCTATTCCAAAATTATGATATTTATTTTATAAGCTAAATCTAACATATAAATTAATTTCTCTTAATGTCATTCTAATAAGGTATACATATTATAAGAGAGATACTTAATGAACTAGTTAACAGAATGATGGAGTTTGTTAAATTTAGCCAGTGTTTATTACAAGTTACTCTGTATCTGACATTATGGGCACATGAACATAGGGGCCACAGTGGAAGAGTTAGAGATTATGGATTCAACAGCATAGATTTTCATTTGCCAAGGCTAATCAACCTCTAACTGTTCAACCCGAGGGCTGCCTCTGATACAGCACTATATCTAGGGAAGTTGAACCAACCACTTGGAACAAGTTGGCTATATGAGGCACTTCTATCTTAGAAAGGTGAGCAGTTTTTCCTTTCAGGAATAGATCCATATGTCAAGTATGACTTTCCCTCATCTTACACAAAGCATTAGCCAACACTGTTATCTGGGGTGCATGGAATGCTTAATCTACAAGTATGTAATCCCATAGAGCACACCACTCAACCAGGGGACCCACTCACACTGAAGGAGGTATAAGAGTGGATCCATGACCGTAGGCTCCATTGGTCATTATCACATACCACACTATACCACACTATTCAGAAGTAGCTGGCCTCACAGAATTCTGGAAAAGCCTTTTAAAGTCACACCTGAAAAATCACCTGAAGGCAACACCTTTAGAGAATGGGGTATTATCCTTTAGAAAGTGGTGCATGAATTGAATCAGAGGCTTCTAATATGATCCTGTGATTCCAATACATAGGGCTGCAATCAAAGGTAAGAGTGATCAGGCCCCTTTTGTTTTTCATCCCTGCAACTCTGGGCTTTTGAGGGTTGAACATACTGGTTCCTAAGGAGAACACTGCCCAGAAAATGTAAGTAACCATTTATCCACAAGCTGTGGCTTCCCAGGGAACTTTGGACTTTTAGTATGTACTGAACAGCAGACAACAAGAGGCACCATTCTGATTTGAGTAATTGACTCTGATCAACAGAGGTTGGTAGGATTGTTTTTATACATTGTGGACAGAGAGGAATCCATGTGCACTTACTTGGATGATCTACGTGAGTGTCTTTTGGTACCACCTTGGCCCATTGTCATTGTGACCAAATACATGTAGCAACCTAGGCCAGAGAAGCATGTGATTGCAAGGGTTCAGACCCTGCAGGAATGAAGGCTTGCTTTCTACCTGCAGATAAGTAAACTAAAACTGCCAATGTAATAGCTAAGGGGAGGAAAATTTAGAATGACAGTGAAGGAAAGAATATGTCTGAAGTATATCTCCATAACTCTAGTAATCAAAGTTCATTCTTAAAACCTTCTTTTTCTAAGTTTTCTATTAGGGCAAAAACTGCACAGGAACATAAAGGATTAGAGAGTTTTCTCGTACCTCACCAAAGTCACAGTTTGGAACAGTTCTATGTTCCAAATTATTTGGAATCTTCTGTATGGGAGAATACTTCCATGTGGAAGATTTGTCTTTTCTGTTTACCTATTTAACCCTTTATTTATATCAGTATGGACTCATAGGGACTTATTTTATACTTTGCTTATAACCCCAAACATTAATTTTTTTGCTGAAATTATTCTAGCTTTTGTCACTGGGTACGATTTCATTTGGTTCCTTTGTCCCATTGACATATCACTATCATTATGTTTTTACAGTTTATTTCTAAATTATATTTTTTATTGGACATTGAATTTTGGCTTGGGCCTTTTTCCCCCCAGTACTTTCATGATGTTGTTATCTTGTCTTTTGCCTTCTACTATTTTTACTATTAATCTTAATTTTGCTTCTCTGAATGTAAGGTCTTTTTTTTTTTGTTTCACTTTATCTTGGTTATCAGCAGTTTTATAATAATGACCACATGTGTGTTTTTAATCCTGTAGCGGATTTGCGGAATTTCTTGAAGGTTTGGAGCTTGATGGCTTTCATTAATTTTGGAAAACACTTAGCTGTTATTTCTCCTGATAGTTCTTCTGTTTTATTCTCATTATTTTTTCTTCTGGGTCTCTATATCACACCATTCTATATTGTTCTACTGATCTCTGGTGTTCTGAGTTTTCATTCTTTTTTCCTTTTTGTGATTCCTTTTGGATAATTTCTATTGAACTACCTTAGAGCTTTTTTCAGCTCTTAACTCATCCAATGAATTAAAAATATTAAATTTTATTTTGGTACAATCTAAACCTTACAAAAAATGATAAGAACAAAATAATGAACTTCGAAAAGACATTATAGAATATGTTGCTCACATGACTTCCTATCATGCCCCAATACTTTAGTATGTATTTTCTATACAAGGATATTCCCCTATAAAAACATAATATATCCATATAAAATCAGGAAAATAATATTTACTTGTTATAAACATCTAATGTTTTCTTTCCATTCAATTTTTCTCACACTCTTAGTAAAAGTTCTACTGGGGAGAATCAGTGGGATGGTGGAAATGGCTGTGTATTTTCAGTTTCTACAAATTCCAGTCCATTCTATTGACTCATACTGTCATTAAAAACTCTGGCTAGTAATTCCTTGATTCAGCAGAGTAATTCAGCTTGCCCCGTTATACATCAATTCTCTGCTCTGCTTATTAATATCCAGTGTTCACAGTGAAGGGTATAGCTACTAAATTCTAGTCATTTAGTTTTGTATTTTCCTACCCATCCTCCTGCCCCCTGCTATTTAGTTTATTTGCTACAGTGGGAACAATTATTTGTGTTATCCTATATTTTGCTAAAAGTAAACCTCTACTTCTATGTATTGCTTTTTCTATTTTTTTCCTTTTGAACAGATTGTATAATTTTTCTTGTCATTTTGATTCTTTAACAAGTTCTGAAGTTATAGATTTCTTATTATTCTTTTTGTGTGTAGAATAGAAATTAAAACATACATAAGTTGTTAAAATCTAAATTTTCTTCCTTACCCTTCCCTGAGAAGATTATGTTGACTTTTCCATTAACTTGTCTCAAATGTTATATTATTGTTGGTATGCACCTTCATTAGAAGTCTTTAATCCCACAAAATATATTGTTATACAGTCATGTTCATTTAATTTTAGTTTCAATTATATAACTTTCTAAATCTTCAGTTTTTTCTTGCAGCTCAGACTCTTCTATCAGCCCTTTTGTTTCTGCCTGAAGTAAACCTTTAAGAATTTCTTTTGGTCAGTCCTTCGGTGGCAAATTGTTATGTTGGCAAACTCTTACAGCTTTATTTTTCTTGAGGCATAATTACTATACTGTGAAATTTATCCTTTTTTGTGTGTGGAATTCTATGACTTTTCATAAACACATACTACCATGTTACCACCATATTAAGATATGAAACATTGCCAACACCCCCAAGAATTTCCTCTTGTCACTTCATAGTCAGTTACTCTCTTACTTCCAGCCCCTGGAAACCATTGATCTGTTTTCTGTTCCTATAGTTTTGTCTTTTCTAGAATGATAGTATGTAGGTCTTTTAAGTTTGGCTTCTTTCACCTAGCTTAATGCATTTGTGATCTGTCCATGATGTTGTGTATAGTTTATTCTTTTTTATTGCTGAGTAGTATTCCATTGAATGAGGTACACAGTTTGTTTAACCATTCACTAGGTTAAAGTATATTTGAGGTGTTCATAATTTTTTGGCAATTATGAATATATCAGCTATAAATATTCATATACAGTTCTTAACATGTACATGACTTTTGCTAATGTCTAATAATGCTAAACATTATTACATGTGGTGTTTTCCATCCACATATCATCTTTCATTTTGCATGTACTCAAACCTATTTTTTAATTGGTTAGTTGTTTTCCTATTATTAAATTTTGAATTCTTTATATATTTTGGATAAAATTCTTTGTTAAATATGTTTTGCAAGTATTTCTTCCCAATCTGTGGCTTGATATTTTATTTTCTTAATGGTGTCTTCCAAAGAATTGAGGATTTTTAGTAGAAGAAATCCAATTTATATGTTTTAAATGGATTGTGCTCTTGGTATCAAGAAAGCTAAGAAATTTTTGCCTAATCTAAGGTCTAGAAGATCTCTCCTATATCTTCTTCTAGATGATTTATAGTTTTAGGTTTACACCTATGTCTCTGATTCATTTTGAATTATTCTATATTGAGAGAGATATGAATTGAGGTCTTAATTACATATTCATTTATTTCATATATATATATCCAATTATTCCAGCACTTTTTTAGAAAAAGATTATACATTCTCCATTGAAACAGTTTTGTTCTTTGTCTTAAATTAATTGACATATACTTGAGGGTTTATTTTTGTATATCAATTGTGTTTTGTTGATCTCTCCCTTTACCTAGGTTTATAGCTTTATAGTAAGGGTTGAAATCAGAAATTACATTCTTCTCTTCAACCCCAGGAAATTTTGTGAGAAGACTGCCTAATTTTAAGCAGAGTCAGATGTTTATTAAACAAGACAACTATCAATGCAGCACACACACATTAGGCCTAGAACAGGGTTCACTTTCAGTGTTCACAGAAGCTCACAGAGAAAAGAACAGTAGCAAATATGCATATTTTTTCTGTCTATTGCACTCAAGAGCAGTGCACCCTAATAAAGTTGTGCAGTATGTGAAGCTATTCCTTGAGGGATTCTGGCTTTGTAATATGATGTGTAAAAGCTGAAGCAATTGAGAAGCAATAGTACCTTCCCTGGCATAGGCAAGGGCTTTGAATTATGTTTTTTGTTCCATAAGGTCACCAACACTAGAACCCACCTTTTCTTGAGGTTGAAGAATCTATTCTTGGTCTATCCTCATCAAATGATCTTAGTCAGAGTTGCAGATTAATTGGTATTAATTATTTCCTAAATGTGGTAGAATTTACCAATAAAGATGTCTGTTTCTGGACTTTTCTTTGTTACGAAGTTTTTGATTACTGATTCAATTTCCTTACTGGTAATTGATTTGGTCAGATTTTCTATTTCTTCATGATTTAGTCTTGATAGGTTATAGGAATTTTTCATTTCTTATAGGTTGTCCTATATGAATTTAGGAATTTTTTCATTTCTTATAGGTTGTCCATTTTGTTGGCACTGTAATTGCTCATAGTAGTCTCTTATGATTTCTTTTATTTCTGTGTTTTCAGTTGTAGTGTCTCTGCTGTCATTTCTTTTTTTTTTTTTAATGTTTTATTTATTTCTGAGAGAGAGAGAGGGAGGGAGAGAGAGAGAGAGATAGAGAGAGCGAGCAGGGGAGGGTCAAAGAGAAGGAGACACAGAATCTGAAGCAGGCTCCAGGCTCTGAGCTGTCAGCACAGAGCCAGATGTGGGGCTCAAACCCACGAACCCTGTGATCATGGCCTGAGCCGAAGTCACACGCTTAACCAACTGAGCCACCCAGGCGCCCCTCCTCTGTCATTTCTAATTTATGTGTTTGAGTCCTCTTTTTTTTTTTTCCCTTGGTAAGTCTAGCTAAAGTTTTGTGAATTTTGTTTATTTACTTATTAATTTTTTTTAAACTAGCTCTATGGGGCGCCTGGGTGGTTCAGTCGGTTAAGCGTCCGACTTCCACTCAGGTCACTTTCCCCTGGTCAGTGAATTCGAGCCCCGCACCGGGCTCTGTGTTTTATAGCTCGTAGTTTTATTGGGGTTTTTTGTTGTTGTCTTTTTAGTTGCTATTTCTATTATTTCCACTATGACTTTTATTATTTCCCCCTTTCTACTAACTTTGATCTTCATTTGTTCTTCTTCTTCTAACTCCTTGAGGTATAAAGTTAGTTTTTTTTAAGTTGAACTCTTTTTTTAAGTTTTTAAATATAAGTGTTTATTACTATGAACTTCTCTCTTAGAACTGCTTTTGCTGCATTTTATAGGTTTTGGTGTTTGTATTTTCATTTTCATTTGTCTCAAGATATTTTTGATTTGTCTTTTGATTTTTTCCAAATTCATTTTATTAGACCACTGTTACACTGGTACTAAAACCAGACAAAGACATTATAAGAAAAAAAATAAAAAAACCAAACCAAAACAAAAAAGTCTACAAACCAACATCCCTGATGAGCATAGTTTAAAAAACCTTCAACAAAATATTAGCAAGTCAAATTCAACAATGCATTAAAAGGATTATATGCTGTGATCAAGTGAGATTTATTCCAGGAATACAAAATAATCCATCACTTAAATATCAATCAATGTGATACACTACATCGATGAAATGAAGGGTAAAAATCACATGTTTATTTTAGGTCCAGAAAAGGCATTTAATAAAATTCAACATCCATGCACAGTAAAAACTCTCACAAAACTGAGTATAGAGGGAAAGTGCCTCAACACGATAAAGGCCATTTTATGATAAATCCACAGCTAACATCATTTTCAAAAGTAAAATGATGAAAGCTTTTCCTCTAAGATCAGGAACAAGGCAAGGATACCCACTCTTATTACTTTTATTCAACATAATAGTGGAAATCCTAGCCAGAGCAATTGGCAAGAAAAAGAAGTAAAAGACATCAAAACCAGAAAGCAATAGGAAAACTTTCTATTTGCAGATGATATGACTCTAAAGGCTCTACAAAAGAATAAAAATGTTGGAACTAAAAAATGAATTCAGTAAAATTGCAGAATACAAAATTAATGTACAAACATCAATTGCATTTAAAAAAATTTCTTTTGCATTTCTATATAGTAACAATGGAGTATTAGAAAGAGAAATTAAGAAAATGATTCTAGTTACAACTGCATAGAAAAGAATAAAACACCTAGGATGAATTTAGCCATGTAGGTGAAGGACTGTACTCTGAAAACTATGACACTGATGAAATAAATTAAAGAATATAATCTAAAAGGAAAAATATTCCATTTTTATGATTGGAGGGATTAATATTGTTAAAATGTCCTTACCACCCAAAGCAATCTAGAGAGTCAATGCAATGCATATTAAAATTTCAATGGCATTTTTCACAGAAATAGAAGCAAAACAATCCTAATGTTTGCGTGGAACCAGAAAAGACCTCAAATAGCCAAAGTAACCTTGATAAAGAAGAGCAAAGCTAGAAGTATTGCACTTTATGATTTCAAACTATATTACAAAACTTTAGTAACCAAAACTGTATAGTATTGGCATAAAAATAGATACATAAATTAATGAGACAAAATAAAGAGCCTATAAATAAGCCCCTGCATTTATGCCAACTAATTTACAACAAATGAGCCAAAAACACACAATGAGGAAAGGATAGTTTCTTCAGTAAATGGTGCTGGGAAAACTGATCCGCCACATGAAAAAGAATGAAACTGGATCTTTATCTTAAACCATTAGCAAAAATCAACTAAAAATGGACTAAAGACTTTAACATAACACCTAAAACCATAAAACTCCAGAAGAAAACAGAGAGAGCAAACTCTTTGACATAAGTTTTGGTAAGGAATTTTTGGATTTGATGCCCAAAGCAAAAGCAAAAATAAATGGTAGGACTACATTATATTAAAATGTTTCTGCACAGCAAAGACTATCAATAAGATGAAAAGACAACCTAAATGTGGGAGGAAATATTTGCAAATCATATATTTGGTAAGTAGCTAATATCTAAAATATATAAAGAACGCATACAATTTCACAGCACAAAACAATCTGAATAAAAAATAGGCAGAGGATCTGAATAGACAGTTTCCCAAAGAAGACATACAAGTAAGCAACAGGTACATGAAATTGTCAGAGGAATGTAAATGAAAAGCACAATGAGATATGACCTCACATCTGTTAGAATGGCTTTTATCAAAAAGATAACGGGTAACAAGTGTTGGTGATGATGTAGCCAATAGGGAACATTTGTGCACTCTTGGTTGGAATTTAAGTTGGTGCATCTACTATGGAAAATACTATGGAGATTCCTCAAAAATTAAAAATAGAACTACCATATGAATCAGCAATTTTACTTCTAGTTGTATATTTGAAAGAACATTATTACTATCTCTAAATGATATTCTCATGTTCATTGTAGCATTACATACAATAGCCAAGATGTGAAAACAACCTAAGTGTCTACTGATGGAATAATGGACAAAGAAAATATTTTATATATAGGCATCAAAAAGAAAAAAACCCAAACCAGAAAGGGGCACCTGCGTGGCTCAGTGGTTAAGCGCCGACTTCAGCTCAGGTCATGATCTCACAGTTTGTGAGTTTGAGCCCCACGTCAGGCTCTGTGCTGACGGCTCAGAGCCTGGAGCCTGTTTGGGATTCTGTGTCTTCCTCTCATTCTGCCCCTCTCTTACTTGCGCTCTGTCTCTCTCTCAAAAATAAATAAATATTAAAAAAACAAAACAAAACAAACCCAGGAAATTCTGTCATTGGTGACAAAAAGATGAAGCTTGACAGCATTATGCTAAGTAAAATGAGTCAAACAGAAGAAGGCAAATATTGTATCATCCGACTTATATGTGGAATGAAAAAAAAATCTGAACCCGTGAATACAGAGAACAAATTGATTTTTGCCAGATTTGGAAGGAGAAGGGGGTCAGTGGAAGAAATGGCTGAAGATGGTCAAAGGGTACAAACTTCTGTTTATAAGATAAATAAGTTCTTGGGATGTAATATACAGCATGATGACTATACTAGATAATACTGTATTCTGTATTTGAACGTTGTTAAGAGAGTAAATCTTAAAAGTTCTTTTCACAAAAAATAAAATTTATAACTATGTGTGGTGGTTTAACTAAACTTATTATGGTAATAATCTCACCATATATACATCTATGAAATCATTATGTTGTATTCTTTAAGCTAATGTACTATTATACATCATTATTTCTCAACAAACCTAGAAAAATCTTTTCTTTAAGAAGTAGGATTATCAGGGGCGCCTGGGTGGCTTAGTCGGTTAAGCGTCCGACTTTCACTTAGGTCATGATCTCGCGGTTCGTGGGTTCGAGCCCCGCGTCGGGCTCTGTGCTGACTGCCAGCTCAGAGCCTGGAGCCTATTTCAGAGTCTGTGTCTCCCTCTCTCTCTGACCCTCCCCTGCTCACGCTGTCTCTCTCTCTCCTAGAAATAAATAAAAATATTTAAAAAAAAGAAGTAGGATTATCATACTTTAATTTTTCTATGATTGTGTTATATAAACCAGACATAATAATTTTCAACATTTGCCTATTCTTGAAAGTTCAGATAAAAGCTAGCTGTTATAATATTTTGCAATTTCTTGTCCTCCACCCATAGAAATGAATCACAATTTTCTCTGAATTTCCACAACATTTTAGTTTTTCCAATAATATAGCAGCTGAAAGAAAGAGAAAAAGATCTCTGTCAGTCTTAAGTTTTGGTGTTCTGCAATTCCAGTTTTCCTCTAGGGTCTTAATTTTTCTTAATGTTCATCTGATGGTTCTTTATTATTTTTTTGCTCATTAATTTTTAAAGGAATTTTGACTCTGTTTTATGAAGTATTTTGTTGTTGTTGTTTTAATGAGAGGATTGATCTAAAAAACTAGCTCATCACTGATAACAAGTATGGATTATTTCTCACCATTTTAAATTATTTGTTCCATTAGAATAACACTAAATTATTGTCTCTGTGTAAAATATAATTTACTTTCTAAAAAATTGAATATATTTTATTAATAAGAAAAATCTGGAAGAATTAACATTATCTGTTTTTAATTTAAGGTATATTGAGCAACCAATATATAGAAAGAGGGCAGAAAATATTTCTTTCATTAACATATCTTGTATCTTGTGATGAAATGTAAAACTTGGGCTGAAATTTTGTGACTTGTTATTTTCTATTGTGTTCCTATAAGATGTTTTTTGGCTGAATATTGTTAGAGTGGTTCCCCTTCAAAAGAGGGCTGAAAGTTTTTAAACACCCATGCCTATACCAAAATTTTAACAGCTACAATAATAATATTATTTTAATAATTCATCAAAGAATAAGTATGTGATGTATTTTGAATGGAAATACCACTATTTCTATTGTCTTTAACTTTCTCAGGCTAACAAGGAGGCAGGCAGAAGAAAAGGTAACAGGATTCCAAAGTCTCATATTTTACATCAAACTCAAGAAATATTGTCTTATCTGAAACTGTTAAGATTACTTTGGTATTCAGGTTGAATAATCTATGCTATGTATTATAAAGTAAGTTGATATATGATTAAGCAGGAATTGCTGACAGGGTGTTAAATCATAATGTTCAGAGCTTGTTAAACAAATCTTATTGCTATGGGAATTGAATTTCCATATTTGTGTGAATTTAAAATGTTAAATCTTTTTCATTCATTATTTCATTGATATCATTATCCATCTATTCACTCATTTTCTCAACGAGAATTTATATATCATCTGGTAAAAGATATATTCACTTTGATAAATGGCCAATGGAATTAAAGACCTGCATTCAAGTTTCACCACAGCATATGACATCAGAGAGATTACCACTTAATTCACAAAAGAGAGAGAATCTGACTTGGGAAATTTCTTCTTGTTCTGTAATTCCCATCTATGTTACAAATTTTTATAGGAGAGTATCTGACCTCTTGTGATTTACAACATACTAAAGAGATAAGAAAATGACATTGTTAGGATACCTGTAAAGAGCTTTAAATAGTATTAATCAATACTTAAAATAATTAACTTTATTAGCGTTTGAATGCAGACGCTGTCAGCAAGTTCAGAAATCTCCAGAGGATGGCCTTTCAAGCCTAGAATCTTGATCCTGAGTGTCCCAGTGACTCACTCTCACCAAAATCATAAGACTTTCTAGTGTGTAATGTAGAATGCCAGTTTGTTTATTTATTTTAATTTCCAATGACACAAATCATCCCCAGTGAATCATCTTGAGCAGTATATTCTGCACACCAGAAAAACTACATGGGAAGCTAAGCTATTGGTAGGATTTTCTTTTAGGGGATTCTCATAGGCTCCAATGATCTACAATGGGAGCTACAAATGGGATTTTATGTTTAATAGCATAAGGTTCCAGGGTCTCTGCAAATCAAGTCAATGAGATCGAATAGTCAGATCGTAATTTTTTTTAAATGTTTTTTTATTTATTTCTGAGAGAGAGAGAGAGACAGGGTGAGCAGGGGAGGGTCAGAGAGAGAGGGAGACACAGAATCTGAAGCAGGCTCCAGGCTCTGAGCTAGCTGTCAGCACAGAGCCCAACGTGGGGCTCAAACCCACGAACCGTGAGATCATGCCCTGAGCCGAAGTCGCACCCTTAACTGACTGAGCCACACAGGTGGCCCTGATCATAATTTAAGATATTTGCAAGTGCCAGTTCTAAGTACTCTGCTGACTAATTATCTAGACTAGTGATTGACCAAACTCAATTTAGAATGATTCATTACTTCTTAAGATTTACCAATACATTTAACTAAGGAACAGTCAAATCTTGTGGGTGTTGTTATATCTTTTTGGCTATCTTTAATTCAGTCTGTGTGGAATTTGGAGCATGTCTTACTAATGGCAGTATTAGTCATTTATATCCAAGGTCTAAAATTAAGTGATTCTCAGGGTGCCTGGGTGTCTCAGTGGTTAAACATCTGATTTTGGCTCAGGTCATGATCTTGTGTTTGTGGGTTCAAGCCCCACATTGGGCTCTGTGCTGACAGCCCAGGGCCTGGAGCCTGCTTCGGATTCTGTGTCTTCCTCTCTTTCTGTTCTCCCTGCTCAGGCTTTGTCTTGCTCTGTTTCTCAAAAATAAATAAACATTTAAAAATTTTTTAAAAAGATGAAGTGATTCTCATGAGAAGCTAAGACTGATTATGCCATAAGACAGTAGTCAGGTAGAAGGTATGTCTTCCTCTAATCTTCCTTCACTGACACCTGGAGAACAGCATTCACTCCCAGCAGGGGCAGTTGGCCACTGTTTTCAGCCTCTTTCAGGAACTTTTAGAATCACTCTTAAGTATACCAGCAAAAGCTTAGCGCTGCCACTACCCCTCCTTCAGAAGTCTGAGAACTCCCTTTCCAGTTCTGTTTTTTTTTTTTTTACTAATTTTTTTAATGTTTATTTTTGAGAGAAAGAGAGACAGAACAAAAGCAGAGAGAGGAAGACAGAATCTGAAGCAGGCTCCAGGCTCTGAGCTGTCAGCACAGAGCCCGATGCAGGGCTCGAACTCACGAACTGCAAGATCACAGCCTGAGCCAAAGTCGCTTAACTGACTGAGCCACCCAGGTGCTCCTCAAGTTTCTCAAGTTCCTAAGGTACTAGTAGCACCTAAGACACTTCTCTCCATCAAAAATCTGAATACCTAATTCACAAAGCCTCACCTCTGAACTCCAATCTACTCTTTTATGCCACCAGCTTCGGAGTCATAGCTGATTGCTACAGCTATTATCTCTGAGTTATTTAAGCATCCCTCTTTTGTTCTTTTGACACCCCAAAGCTTATGTAACCATTTTTCTATATTAAAGTTCTTTTGTGGAACTATGTAGATGTTTTCCATTTTCCAGGCTGGACCCAACTTTTAACAAAAAGTTAAACTTTTTCTTAACTATTTTAATGATATGGCTGTAATAGTTATAGATTAAATTGGAATATGGTACATTTGCCCTTGGATTACTAAATTAAAATTATGGGGATTTTTTTTTTCTAGCCTCTCTCTGTCTCTTTCTTATTTTCTCTCATCTCTATCTATCTGGACCATCTATATCATCTCTCTCTCTCTCTCTCTCTCATATCTGTATCTGTGGAAGTAGATGAAATTCAGAAGGGGAAACATTATCTTGACACCTGAATATAACTGCTAAAATTTAGTACTGTTTAGTATGGAATGCACCTTATTAATAAAAATTAAAACATTATTGTTTATTATTCTACTTTTAAAAGAACAGTAAGAGGTTGTTTAACAGGTGGACCACAATTAAGAATACTATCGTTAAAGCTAGGTTTCAGGAAAATAACTTGATGATGTTTTAAATATTATAACTTAGAGATTACATTCAGATATTGTATTAAATAGATGAGAATGTTTGATACCTTTTATATGGGAAATTTCAATGACAACTATTTACCATTTCTTTTCTATGCATGGCTATTTAGGATTCATGTAGAAAATAACTGGATCATTCAAATGTGATCAATACATTTTTCTTCTTTCCTTGCTTTGTGTCCAGTACAGATGTAAATGCCTGAAAACAAAAATTGGTGTCTGTGATAGCTATTCAAAACAATATAAAATTACCTCTTTTTATTTATTTATTTATTTTAAATTTATTTCAAAGAGAGAGTGTGTGAGCAGGGGAAGGTCAGGGAGAGAGTGAGATACAGAATCTGAAGCAAGATCCAGGCTCTGAGCTAGCTGTCAGCACAGAGCCTGATGCGGGGCTCGAACCCACAAACTGTGAGATCATGACCTGAGCTGAAGTCGGACGCTTAACCGACTGAGCCACCCAGGCACCCCTAGAATTACCTCTTTTAAGAGAAGTGGATTATAGTAGCCATCATTCAGTAGTATTATGTTATAAAGTGTGAGAGGGTTTAACTTCTACCTCATTTTTCCCTAAAAGAGTCTTCGGTGGTGGGTATTCATGAACTCTATCTTTGCTTTGCAGTATAAAATTCTGGAGACATTTTCTAGGTAGGTGCAGAACTAAATACCACACATATGTCATTTCTATTTTCTAGTTAAGACAACAGAGTTTTAAATAAGTGCTAAAATAAAAATAGTACAAGTTATTTGAAAAAGCAATAGAATAAACATAATTTATGATAAGTAAAACTGTCACTTTTTGCATATGACCTGATACCAAATATAGAAAAATCCTAAAAACTCCACGAAAAAACTGTTAGAGCTAATAAATAAATTTAGTAAGGCAAGAGGATACAAAATCATGGTGTTTCTATAAACTAATAACAAACTATCAGAAAGAGAAGTTAAGAAAACAATCCAATTTGCATTTTCATCTAAAGGAATAGAATACCTAGGAATAAATTTAACCAAGGAAGTAAAAAAAATGCATACTGAAAACTACAACACTGGTGAAAGAAATTGAAGAAGACAAAAATAAAAGGATATTCAGTGCTCATGGATTGGAAAATTAATATTGTTAAAATGTCCTTACTACCTAAAGTAATTTACAGATTCATTTTTTTTAAATGTTTTATTTATTTCTAGGAGAGAGAGAGAGAGACAGCGTGAGCAGGGGAGGGTCAGAGAGAGAGGGAGTGACAGACTCTGGAACAGGCTCCAGGCTCTGAGCTGGCAGTCAGCACAGAGCCCGACGCAGGGCTCGAACCCACGAACAGTGAGATTCAATGCAATCTCTATCAAGACACCAACAGCATTTTTCACTAAACTAGAAATAATTCTAAAATTTGTGTGGAACCACAAAAGATCCCAAAGAATCAAAGCAATCCTGAGAAAGAACAAAGCTGAAGGTATCACACTCCTGACTTCAAAGTATACTACCTAGCTGTAGTGATCAACACAGTATGGTACTGGCACAAAAAACAGACACACAGACAGATCGGAACAGAATTGAGATCCCAGAAATAAACTCACACATATATGGATGGCAAAGGAACTGAGAATATACAATAAGGAAAGGGCAGTCTCTTTAATGAATGGTGTTGGGAAAACTGATCAGCCACATGCAAAAGAATGAAACTAGACCACTCTGTTATAACGAACACAAAAATTAACTCAAAGTGGATTAAAAGGCTTGAATTTAATACCTGAAACTATAAAATAGCTAAAAGAAAACATAGGCAGTAAGCTCCTTGACATCAGTCTTAGTGATGTTTTTGTGGATCAGATATATGGCAAAGGAAAGGGAAATAAAAACAAAAAATAAACAAATGGGACAAAATCAAACTAAAAAATTTTTGCACAACAAAAGCAACCATCACCAAGATGAAAAGGCAAACTACTGAATGGGGGAAGTTATTTGCCTGATACCTGATAAGGGGTAATATCCAAAACATATAAAGAAGTTATATGACAAAAAACAAACAACCTAATAAAAAATGAACAGAGGATTTGAATAGATATTTTTTCCAAAGTAGAAATACAGATGACTGATACAAACATGAAAAGATATTCAGTATCTCTAATTATTAGGGAAATGCAAATCAAAACCACAATGAAATATCACCTCATACCTGTTAGAATGGCTATTATCAAAAATACAAGAAATGGGGGCCCCTGGATGGCTCAGTCAGTTGAGTGTTCAACCCTTGGTTTCAGCTCAGGTTATGATCTCTTGGTTTCTTGAGTTCGAGCCTCGCATTGCACTCTGGGCTGACAGTGATGGGCCTGCATGGCAATCTCTCTCTTGCTCTCTCTTTGCCCCTCCCCCATTCAGACTTCTCTGTCTCTCTCAAAAATCAATCAATCAATAAATCTTAAAGAAAGATAAGAAATAACAAGAGTTGATGAGGATGTGAAGAAAAGGGAACCTTTGTATATTGTTGGTGAGGTAGTAAATTGGTGCACCCACTGTGGGAAACAGTATGGAGGTTCTTCATAAATTTTAATATAAGAGCTACTATATGATTCAGCAATTCCACTTCTGAGTATTTATCTAAAGAAAACAAAAACATTAATTTGAAAAGATACATGCACCCTTATGTTTATTGCATTAGTTACACTAGCCAACATATGGAAGTAACCAAAACATCCATCAATGGATGGATGGATAAAGAAGTTCTAGTATATTATTATATGCAATAGAATACTACTTGATTGTAAAAAAAAGAATGAAATGTTGACATTTGCAACAGCATGGATGGACTTTGAAGGTATTATGTTAAATGAAATAAATCAGAAAAATAAAGACAAATAACATGATTTTACTTATATTTACAAAAACAAAACAAAACAACAAAAAATGAAACAAAAATAATTCATAGATACAGAGAACAGATTAGTGGTCACCAGATGTGAAAGGGGTTGGGGGGGTGAGGAAAAAGGTGATCAACTGTAGAATGATAGATGGTAATAGACTTTTGGGTGTGATCATTTTGTGGTATATACAAGTGGCAAATTGTAATGTTCACCTAAAAATTATGCACATGAAAATACTCTAAAGTTTAAAAAAAACTAGAAAAAATGGAAATAAGTAAGAAAGAAATATATAATGGATGCACGGAATAGGCTCTAAAACGATAATAGCTTGAGAGAACACCTCTCTGCAAATAAGATAATTTAAAGGTAATTTTTAGTTTTGCATTTTATGATAAATGTATATAGTTGAGAATTTTGTTCAGATAAGTAACAAATAATAGAAACACAAGAGACCAAATTCTTGTGGAGAGAAAGATAATAAGATAATTAAGACATCTGTATTAAATAGTTACAGGTACTTCTTATATGATGAAAGCCACTCCTTCCTTTTTGAGAGAGAGAGTGCAGGGAAGGGGCAGAGAGAGAGCGAGAGACAGAGAATCTGATGGTGCAGAACCCCACACGGGGCTCAAACTCACAAACTGTGAGATCATGACTTTGGTCGAAATCAAGTCAGTTGCGTAACTCACTGAGCCATTAGGCACCCCATCCATTTCCTTCCTGATAACATTCCTTAAATCACCAGCATTATTTGTGTTATTACCTATACAACAACACCTTGGAATAATCACCTTCATATAAAAGTTATAATTTATGTTTTGACTAAATTTTACCATCTATTAAATAAATAGCAACTTCATCTTAGCTTTCAGCAGAGGGCACTGGAGCACATCGTGGAAAAACAACCAAAATTTCTAATGCAAAGAAGTATTTAATGCACGGAAAACAGTTTAAAACATGTCCTGTGTTTTACATAAGATAATTAGACATGAGCAACTGATAAACTTATCAACATTTTTTAAGACCGTATTTTCACTATAATGAATTTGTGAAAACTTTTGTTTCTATTGCAATTTTCGAAATGCCTACTTTGTTCTTTCGAGCACAATGCAAGTAACCTATTATAATTTGGTGACAATGTAGCCTGCTCATTTATATGGATTAAGTATCCAGCTATGATAAAAAATTTAACAGCTCTTTAATAAACTAAATCTTTCTGTCTCTACACATAATAAATGGATTTGTCAGGCCTCAGAAATTGACACTCTTTTTTTTGTTCTATACAAGTTCATTAAAATATGTATGATATGGGAGCATTCTAGCTTTGTTTCTGCCATAAGACAGATGATAAAGATAAAACTCCTTTATTTCATTGCACTTAGTAGAGATTGCAAGACTTCTAATGGCTTAAATAACAAGCTTTTATAAGTATTCAATAAAGAAGCTAACCTTTTTGTTTTAGTAAGGCAGTTGTAATGATTGCATAGTATTATAAACTTGAGACTAAAGTTATTTTGAAGACTTCAGCTTCAGATTAAGACAAAATGAATGATTATAAAAAAAGACAGCCAAAATAAGAATAATGAATAATTATTGTAAATTTCTTCCCTTTATAATGAACATATTTTAATGAAAGCAAACTGTATCCTTGTTTTATTTAATTTTTGTATTGGTCTGTAGTGGAGGTAAGAATTAGTGATCTTGCAAAATACTAATTTATAGTAGAAATTTTAGTATAATTTTCTATCCATTCTCAGGATTCCACTGATGGAAGGAATTGTTATTTATGTTGTAACATCAGTGTACATTTTATAATTTATTGTCCTTCAGTGGAGAAAGAACATCGCTGATGTTCTTGTTGTTTGAAAAAGTGGGCAATTAAAAATTCAGAATGAAGAGTCACACTTAATTAAATCAAAGTTCTTTACATATTTAAAACTCAAGTAGAGAAACGTCTGTATTGAAAAATGACCTAATTTATGTGAATTGTACAGCAGGAAAATATATATGGCCACAAGTTTTGATTGTCATTTTTGCTTTGGTTAATGGATGTACTATGATCAAAATAGAGCAAAACATAATATTAAGCCAAGCTGCTCACACAGTTCTTAACTTTCCTCCATGGGAACAAATTGCTGTCTGGAGAGCAAATAGAAGAGCCAGAGCAGAGACTTAAAAACAGTTTTAAAGATACTAGCCAATACTAGCCCCAAATAAATAACAATTACAGAATAGAAAAAAATTTATAATCATAATCTGATAAGACTGGATAAGATGGTTTTGGCACATTGAGGTACCATGGAAATAAAGAGTCAAAGATGTTCTTTTTTTTCCTTTTTTTAAAAATGACTTTTTAGCTTTTTAATGAAATTGAGAGATACAGAGATTTCTCATATGTCCCTTCCCCCCCACCCCACATTCATAGTGTTCACTATTACTACTAACATCACTCACCAGAATGGCACTTTGTTTTTTTTTTTTTTCCAAAAATGCACCTACATTTGTACATCATCATCACTCAAAGTCCTTAGTTTACATTAAGATTCACTCTTGATTTTGTATACTCTATGGGTTTGAACAAATATATTTCACTGCCCTAAAAGTCCTCTGTGCTCTGCCTATTCACTGCCCTCCCGACTGACCACTGATCTTTTATTTGTTTTCTCCAGAATGTCATATGGCAGTAATCATACAGTATTTAGGCTTTTCAGATTGACTTCTTTCTTGATGTTCCTTGTGTTTTTTTGTGGTTTGGTAGCTCATTTCTTTTTAGTTCTGGATAATATTCTATTGTTTGGATGCACCCAGTTTGTTTAGCCTTTCACCTATTGAAGAACATTTGGATTGCTACCAAGTTTTGGCAATTAAGAATGTAACTGGTAAAACATCCGTGTGTAAGTTTTTGTGTGGAGATAAACTTTCAGCTTCCGAGAACAACTGCTAGACTATATTGTTCGAATATGTTTAGTTTTATAGCAAACCACCATACTGTCTTCAAAAATAGCTGTAGGATTTTGTAAGTATGAGATTTCCTGTTGCTCCACATCCTCACCAACACTTGGTGTTCTGGATTTTGGCCATTCTAATAAGTGTGTAGTGGTATCTCATTTGTTTCATTTTTCTGATAACTTGTGATGTAGAGTATCTTTTCATTTGCTTATTTACCATCTGTGTATCTTCTTTGGTGAGATATCTGTTAAAGCCTTTGGCCCATTTTTTAAATTGGGTTATTTGTTTTCTTATTGTTGAGTTTTAAGAGCTATATATTTTGGATAATAGCCTTTATCAGGTATACATTTGAAAATATTTTCTTTCAGTCTATGGCTTGTTTTATAATTCTTTTGATATTGTCTTTCACAGAGCAGAAGTATTTAATTTTAATGAAGTTCATCTTATCAATTATTTCTTTCATGGATTATGTTTTTGTTGTATCTAAAAGGACATCACTGAATCTGAAGTTATGTAGGTTATCTTTTATGTTATATTCTAGGAGTTATATAGTATGTTTTACATTCTATGATCCATTTTGAGTTAATTTTTGTGATGGGTGTGAGGTCTGTGTCTAGATTTATTTTTTTGCCTCTGGATGTCCAATTAATTCAGAACCATTTGTTGTAGAGACTGTCTTTGCTCTGTATTGCCTTTGCTCCTTTCTCAAAGATTCGTTGACTATATATATGTAATATATAAAATTTACATTATACAAAATGCATAAAATATATAATTATATGTTATGTATTGTATTGTTTTTAAATATATATTGTCTGTCTATCAATCTGTCTGTCTATCTATCTAATATCTGGGGTCTTGGGCTCTTTTGCCTTGATTACCGTAGATTCATTTTAAGTCTTGAAGTAAGGTAATGCCAACTTTATTTTTCTTCTTGAATATTGTGCTAGCTATTCTAGGTCTTTTGCTTTTTCAGTTAAACTTCAGAATTGGTTTGTTGACATCCATAGAATAACTTGCTGGGATTTTGATTGTGATTGCATTGGATCTATAAATCACGTTGGAAAGAATTTACATCATGACAATATTGAGCCCTTCTATCAAAGAACATGGACTTTTCTCCATTTATTTAGTTCTTTCATTCATTTGGGTTTTGTAGTTTTCCATATATATACATATAAACATATATTATATATATAAATATTGCATATATATATAAATATAAATATATATTGTTTGTTTAGTGTCTGTTTTGTTTTATTTATTCCACATTATTTCAGTTTTGGGGGTGCTAATGTAAGGGTATTGTGTTCTTAATTTCTAAGTGTGTTTATTCATTAGTAGTATATAGGAAAACAATTTATTCTTGTAAATTAATCTTGCAATAAAACCCTGCAAGCTTGTTTTAATTGCTTATAAATTCCAGGGTGTTTTTTTGGTTGATTCTTTGAGATTTGCTACATAGGTAATCATGTCACCTGTGAACATGTCTTTTTTCTCAATCTGTATGGCTTTTATTTCATTTTCTGGCTTCATTGCAATTAATAAGGGCTTCCAGAACAATGTTGAAAGCAAGTAATGAGAGGGGACATCTTTTTCTGTTTCTGTTTTAGTAGGAAACCTTTATATTTCTCACCAGTAAGTATGATGTTAGCTGTAGGGTTTTTTGTGGACAGTCTTTATCAAATTGAGAAAGTTTGTCTTTAT
The DNA here is from genome assembly GCF_003009895.1 of Hyaena hyaena. Taxonomy (NCBI): domain Eukaryota; kingdom Metazoa; phylum Chordata; class Mammalia; order Carnivora; family Hyaenidae; genus Hyaena; species Hyaena hyaena. The sequence goes on along the minus strand of NW_024081788.1, from coordinate 332,921 downwards.
TCCTAGTTCACTATGAGTTTTTATCATGAATAGGTGTTGGATTTTGTCAAATGCTTTTTGTGCATCTGTTGATGATAATGTATATATATATTTTTAAGTCTGTTAATGTGATGGACTACAGTTACTGACTTTTGAATGTTGAGCCCATCTTGCACCCCTAGGATAAATCCCACTTGGTTGTGGTATATAATTCTTTTTATTCATTGTTGGATTCGACCTGTTAATATCTTGTTGAAGATTTTTGCATCTATATTCATGAGATATTGATCTGTGATAGATTTTCTTATAATATGTGTCTGGTTTTGATCTAGAGTAATGCTGGCCTCATAGAATGAAAGCTATTCTTAAAATTCACAATTGCATTAGAAATTCTTGGGTTAGGCCAAATGATATCCTGGAAGTTTTGGCCCTTCTAGAATTAGCTGAGTGCAATTACAATTTTCCTCTCTCAAATATGTCATATTTTCAAGTAACATTAGGTCTGAATAATTGTCACCAGTTATTTATGTACATTTCCCTATTTGCTCAGATATTTTATTTAGTGCAGGATACTTTAAGTGCTTTTACAATATCCTTGTATAATAAAATGATATCTATTTTTTCACTTTACAGATGACAAAACTAAGGCATGAAAATCTTAAGTATCAGAACAAAATTCAGTGATCAGTCAATAAAAGAACTAGTTAGGTCCTTTGTTTACTAAACTTGCTGACAAAAAAATTCTGTAGAAGTAATTGAAGTGCAATAACATTCAACTCAGCAATTGCTGTTGTTGCTTTAAAATTTTTAACCTGGTTTATAAGTTGAGTTATATTAGAAATAAGCCGAGGTTATTCCTACAGTGAGGCTACATCCTAGGCTTATAGAAAATAAATCTTTGACATTTTTATAACTTTCCCTGCACAGATAGCCATGTCAACATCTTCAAAAGAAAGTGTGCCTAGGAAAAAATATCATGTTTTCTCATTTCTAGCATTCTCTTCTTGTTCCCCAGTTCAATACGTAGCAGAAAATTTGCCTAGAGCTGATATACTCTGAGTTGTCTTCAAAGCATTCAGCAACACTGAAGAAAATCAACTCAACTTGAGATGGAAAAGACAACAAGAAGCATTTTAAAATTTCTTTTTAGGTCTGCTGACTCATTCTCATTACCACTATCTTCTGATTCTTAATAAGTCCACTGTAATTTTCTTTTAAACTCTGCTCAAGTGGTCCCATACTTATTTTTATAGCAAATGTTCAGTGTTCCATTAATAGGACTCCCAAACTAGGTTTAAAGGCAATGGTAATTTATAAAATTTGAGGTATGCAGGAACATGGAGCAGCCCAGAAATAGTTGTTATTCACTCGGAATTGTCTTACTATACATTTTTTTAAATAACTCAGTTTCAATAGAATCAAGGAGGAAGCAATATCAGAAGAGGATTCTTATTAAATTATAAGCTCTGTTAACACAGTGTTTTAATAGATTTATTTTACTCTCCAGGAAAATTTATTTATTCCCAAAGTACAGATTTAGGTAGATAGGTAGGAGACAAATCAATAGCATTTTTCATTTTCTTTACCTATTAAGCTTTACATTCAAGTGAATTGGGTTATTATCATCAAATAAGAGAAGGATACATGTGTTTAGGAATTTAAAGAAGAATCATCTTTACCTCCTGCCCTTATATAGCACCATTCTTCACTGTTTTGCTATGTTAAGGAGAAACAGTTCTATTTTCAAATGCCTCCAGAAGACAAATATTCTTTATTTTGTGATCACATGTGCATCTTATTGACTAAGCACAAAATTACTGTAGAAGATATGCTATTGGTTCTCTAAGATCTTATGTTTGAAAAATGCCTATTATTAGAAGGCAGCATTAGGAACTGTTCTTGTTTTTGTACTTCCTTTCCCTCTTGATGTATGCAGGATCAAATTAGCCTTATTCCCTTCTCCATTTCCCAAGGTATTACTGTTTCCAGATTTTAGTTCTCAGCCCACTATATTATTTCAGTCAAACTGTCTCTCTTTTGATCATTGAGATAATAGGGATTGTCATACTATACTGGTAAGATTATTGGACTTTGAATCAAATATGAGTTTTAGTTCAAACTTCTTCACTTACTATTATGTCATCCAAGGCAAATCAGTTAACCTTTCTGGGTCTTAGTTTTCTCATATTTTACTTTATTTTTTAATTATCTATTTTGTTTTATTTTATTTTTTATTTGAGAGAGAGAGAGAGAGAGAGAGAATCTGAAGCAGACTCCCCACTCAGTGCAGAGTGTGATGCAGAGCTCAGTTCCATGACCCTGGGGTCATGACCTGAGGCAAAATCAACTGTTGGACACTCAACCAACTAAGCCACCCAGGTGTCCCAGTTTCCCCATATTTTAAGTTAAAATAATGGTAGTAATATCTATATTGCATCATTTTTTATGAACTCCATATCAGTTATTTGTAAAAATGATCAAAGATTATTTTTTTAAATGGAAACTCTTTGAGGACAGAGATTATGCTTTACCGTTTTATAATAATGTGCCTAATAGACTACATTGGTTTAGTAAGTAAGGAATGAAAAATATGAATGCATGTATTTATAAAAGGATTTCTAACTTTAAATGCTAATTATTTAGACATTCTAAAACCTACCTACTACAATCAGGAGACATTTGTGGAGTAGCTACTAGGTACAATGCACTCAACTATGTGTTTTAGATAATATAAGATTAGTAAATACTTCCTTTCAAGGAGCTCACAGTCAGAAATTACAGAACATTAGCACCTAAAGAGATCACGGAGACCTTCTAGCCTTACCCCTTTATTTTACATACATGAGAAATGAGGAGGGTGGCTAAATCGCTTCCCAAGGTAAAAAAGCTATAAAATAGGGAGTCCTCAAGTCCAAACTACAAAAATACATTGGAAAGAAAAGTATATGTTCTAATAATTTAAGTAAATGGCAGATTTGTGAAATTTGCTAGGACAGACACAAAATGCCCTGTAATTTGTGGGACTCTGTGTTTTATGATGAAAAGTACTCCTTGTAAAGGTCATTCCTGATCACCATTTACTATGTGACTTGGAAAGTTGTTTAAAGACTAATTTTTTCCATTTGTAAAAATGGCAGCATAATGAAGATATTGTAATGTTCTGTGAGTTCTAGACACAAAGTAAACATTTAATAGTGGTAATTGTTATTTTTGTGATGAAAGCATAATATTTCATAAATTAACAAAATAAAATAATTTAAACATAAGGTATAATATTTCATAAAGTCATAAATTAAAAAAGTAAAATTTAAACATAAGTTTAACATAAACATAAATTTAAATAACTTTATAATAATAAAGATTTTATTATGTTACAAGCTAAATGTACATACATACACACACACCCTTAATATTAATTTCTTTCAAACTCAGAAAATTCCATCTTATGGACAGGCATATTAAAGATTTGAAAAACCTAATAGCAGTTGAAATACCCCTATTCCCTAGGAGTTAGAAAGAAGTATATCCATCATAGAGGAAAAATGTAGGCCAGAGATCAAAAACTAGACTTCAACCTGGTAAGAAATGTATTGGCAGAAGGAAGGGAGATTAAGGTTGAACTGTAGGATGGTTCATGTCCCCTCCTTTGCCAGAAGTAAGTCTATTCAGTGCATTTCCAAGACCAAAGAGAAAAAAATCATGAGCTTCATAACAGTATAATAGAAAACAAAATCATATAAATGAAGTCTAAAATTGAAGTCATGCCTTAAAATTACAAAAGTTCAGTGGTACAATTTCAGCTTTCTGAAATTGGCAGTCCTATATCTTATAGACTTCTGTAAACTGTATTAATGAGTATACTCTCATTGTCCCAAAGATGACAAGTGGTAATTTATTTTTTTATAGAAAAACATCATCTTTTCTTCCTCTCACAATTTTTTTATTCATATGGTTTGTAAGACATTAATTAAAATTATGCAGCTTTTAATTAAAGTGGAGGAGAAGGGATGTGTAGGTCTTTGCTTGGTTAGGATTTATAAATAAAAATAGGCAATTCTGAGAGGAGTGATGTTAATTTTTTACTGTTCTTTTCATATCTGAATGATAAATTATTCTCAAGAAATCTGAACTGTAGAATGGATGCTTACTAGATTAAAAGAGCAAATAGTGATATTTATGAAGTGAAACCATCAGGACCTGGTGATGTATTACATAAAGTATGTGGGAGAAGTGTCAAAGATGACCTTCAGGGTTTTGGTAAGTGACAGAGCCGTTTCCTGCTTCTAGAAACACCAGACGGTTTGATTTTTGATGTGGTCATATGCTTTTTGAGATGTGGAGCTGCCAATTACATGGATGGATACAAGCCTCTAAACCTCAGTGAAATGGAGAGGGGAGAGCATAGATTAAATATGGTAGATTACAGATTGCTAAAATTTCTTTGACACTTGCACCTTTGAGAGATCTATTTTCTCTCCTGTTTTGACAAGTAGAATAAGCTGGAAGTGATTCCATGGTAGATTTTAGGCTCAAGCCTTGAGAAAATAATGATGGCTTCCAAATACCATCTCGTAGAATATTCTCTCTGGGGAAAACAGCTACCACACAAGAAGTCTATCTGAGACTACTGTGCTATGGGGAAGCCCAGACTTCCATGTGGAAAAGACATGAAGAGAGGACCACATAGATGTTCATCTAGCCTCTGCTGTTCCATACACCCTGGCCCAGGTGCCTAATATGTAAGTGAAGGAGATATCTTAGACATTCTTAATACACTGTGGTAGAAAGTACAGCCAACCTATCACCTGAGGTAACATGAAAAATAGGAAATTCACCTACTCAGTTGATGGATCTGTCTAAAGTAATTTCCAGACTTGACGCCAAAAAAGTCAACTGGTTTCTTTTTGCTGATAATCATATAATACAGATGGAGAAAGATGATATAACAATAACAAAGTATTTACTCATTGCAAGGAATTTAAAGATAATTTAAAGGAGCCAAGACTTGCTGAGTTAGAAAATAAAATTACATTTTATTCCCAGTCTCTTCTAAAAGAAAATTCTAAAAGTAAGAAAGGCATCAAGACAATGATTAATTGAGTGCTATCAGGAAAGCATGCTATCCACATAAAGATGAACCCCAAAGTCTTATGAGTGTGTTGTAAAACTCTTTGTTAAGAGCTCAGAATGATGTAAGAGCATGCCTTGCAGATAGTTGCCATTAGGCAGTATGGTTTCTAAGAACCATACTTACTTAGTGGGCTGCATGAGGGTCCTCTTCTCAAAACTAAACTTAGTGCACATACATAAGTTTGAATGAATGAGCCAAATGGTCAGTAACCTTATAGATAAGTGTTTGGCAAACATTCTCTAACAAGAGAGAGGTAAGTCACTATTTCATAAGGTACATGAAGTCAGAGGAAGTGGGGAGTACTTAGTCCTAACAGTCATCCCTGTGAGCAATGTCAAGTGGGAATCTGGGTCTCTATAACTAGTAAGAATGGCCAACACTTCCAGAAGGCTTCTCTCAGCCCTGTAAGGGTTACAAATTAAAGTCTAGAAAGGGGCAAGCTTTTCGGGATACACAGGTGTGAGAATAGCAAATACAGTAGACTCCTCCGCCTCCACCCCCCATCCAAGGTTTCCCTTTTCCCAGCTTCAGTTACTTGTGATCAACCATGGTCTGGAAACAGATGATTCTCCTTCTGAGGACACATCAAAAAGTCATTAGGAGGGGCGCCTGGGTGGCTTAGTCAGTTGAGCGTCCGACTTTCGCTTAGGTCATGATCTCGCGGTTCGTGGGTTCGAGCCCCACGGCGGGCTCTGTGCTGACTGCCAGCTCAGAGCCTGGAGCCTGTTTCAGTCTGTGACTCCCTCTCTCTCTGACCCTCCCTTGCTCACGCTGTCTCTCTCTCTCTCCTAGAAATAAATAAAACATTTAAAAAAAAATTTAAAAAAAAGTCATTAGAAGCCTAACACTGTCATTCACCTTGTTTAATCTCATTACTGGGACATTTTATCAACTCACAACATCACAAAAAGGGTGATGTACCATAAGATGTTCTGAAAGAGAGAAACCACGTTCACATAACTTTTATTATAGTATATTGTTCTAAATGTCCCATTTTTTTTTATTAGCCGTTGTTAATTTCTTTCTGTGCCTAATTTATGAATTAAATTTTATCATTAGCTAGGCATATATAGGGGAAAAACATTGTATACACAGGGTCTGGTACTATCCATAGTTTAGGTGTCCGCTGAAAGTCTTGGATCATATCCCCTGTGGATAAGTGGGAGCAACTATATAACGAACACTAAATGAGCTAAAAAACTATAGTTTTGGTGTCTGCACCAGAGCTAACTGTAGGCATTCAGCTCCAGGAGTCAAAAGAAGATTGCCCAAGTGAGATTTTAGTCAAATTAGTTGTATATGTTTAAGAAGAAGACAGGAAAGGTCAGAGTTAATATAATTTATTGAATTCAGGATCAAATTCTTATTTCTTCTTATGGAAAAGAACGGTTGTTTACTCAATGAAAAGTATGTTTCAACGTTACTCCCTGATTGCCATATTTGTAAGAAAAATATTAGAGGACACAGAATCCTGAAGCAAGAGTCCTCCAAAATGTTAATTTGATGCTAACATATTACAGTGCATTAAATTCCTATTTCTATGTTAAGGGTCGGCCTTGTATTAGACCATGGCTAATGCCCATCTTCAATTCTATCAAATATCCAGGGACTGAAATCTGTCTTATATTGATGTATGAAAGCTGGGGGAGGTAAGAGATATGAATATGGCCTGATACAGATAACTTATTCCCCCCCCCCCGTATAAGGTGGGTCAGGCTCTGTCCTTAGAGCCTGTTAAATACCTTCACTTCAGGTATTTTCTGAATAAATTTCCTTCATCCTTGGTCTAAATAGTTGCTTTCTAGTGTCTCTTTTCTATTTAAGTTTATATATTGTTTGTGTGTGTGTGTGTGTGAGAGAGAGAGAGCGACAGAGAGCGACAGAGAGAGACAGAGAGAGACAGAGAGAGAAAGCAAGGTGGAGAGGCAAAGAGAGGAACAGGATCCCTGATATGTGGCTTGAACCACAAACCGTGAAATCGTGACCTGAGCTGAAATCAAGAGTTGGATGCTTAGCCAAGTGAGCCACCCAGGCACCCCAAAGTATTTCACATTTTTAAAGCCATGTGAGAAAGTTCAGAGTTCATGTATTTCCTTGGATGAAAGGATTTCTCATTTAGTGCACATATCAGAGACATGATCATTTGAGAACCTGAGTGAGCCAGACCCCACACAGTCTCTCTCTCCCTTCCTTTCTTCTTTGCTAATTTATTTCCTCCTTTCTTTCCTTCCCTCCTTTCTTTTATTTAGCCACATCTGCTTTACCATAGTCAGGTCTTTAGTTTATTGACAATTTAATTATATAGCATAATTATATGGTGACAAATGAGCCTTAAAAAATCTTATTTGCCCTGAGCTTATAAGTTTTTAGTAGTAGTGACTTTTTTTTTTAGTTTATTATTTCTAATGCAGTAGGGATGGCACAGAAACACAGATCAAAGTGTGATTAATCTACCTGGAAAGGGGAGATAGTGTCACAAATTTTAAATTGATGAAGCTTTGAAGCTTGAATATAGGACATCACCCAGAGAACTCTGGAAAATGCATATTTTATGTAGTAAGAACAATATGCAGTAAGGCACAGCACACATAGGACACAGTGGGAGAAAAAAAATGAGTATTGTGGAGAGTTGTAGGGTAGGGATCTGGAAAATTATTAAATTTAATGCAATCTTGAAGAACTTTGAATGGCTAGTAAGAACTTTGGACATTATTCTATAGGCATTGAGTACGTAGGGAAAACAGTAGATGTAGAATAACCTCACTTATTTTATATCTTCAAAATATTAATCTGTCAGCTATGAATTAAGTTCAAAGAATAGAGAATGGAGGCACATAAAATAAGGTAGGAGGCATTTGTAGTAAATGTTGGAGAAACATTAAGACTGTAATTAAACAATAAATTGTAGTTTAGGAAATACACACACACACACACACACACACACACACCATATATCATATTAGAAACAGTATCCACAAAAATTGTTGAATAAATAAATTGGAATAGAGAAGAAGAAAGACCTAACATGGCTCCTGGAATTTTAGTTCCTGTATATTGGTAAGATGCTGGTGTCCTTAGCAGACCTAGGGAGCTCTGGAGAAAAAACAGGTTTAGATGAAGGTATTTTTACTTTTGAGAATGTTAAGTTTACAATGCATGCAAAAGGTCTATCTAGAGATGCCCACTTGGAGTTTAGAAATGTGGATTTGAGGCTTAAAAAAATTCTGAGCTGGAGAAAAGAAAAGAGGACGGGAGCTACAGATTTAAAAGTAATTGGCGAATGGATGAAATGTGAAGCTATGAGTTTGCTTAGGTAGGTCTTAGGCAAGAATGAACTTGAGATAGGTACTTGAGAACACTATTATTTTAGAGAGTGGATGAAACTGAAAATGTGGATGGAAATTGGAAAAGTTAGAAGAGAATAGGGTCATAGAAAAGGAGATAAAACTTTAGAAGAAGATGTGGCCAACCATATTAGGTATTACCTGAGAGCTGAAGTAAGCTGTGTGATGAAGAGAGGCCATTGTAAACAGCAGTTGGAAGTTAGAATTCCGGGGCATTAAGATGAATAAATCTGTAGTATGATGAGAGTAGAAACCACATGTGTGGTACAATTTGGAAGAGAGTGAGAATTTAAAACTCCAACTAGAATATAGATTTATCTTTCAAACTGTGTAGAAAAATGAATGGGAAGAAATGGGCTGGAGCTGGAGAAGGAAAACGGATCAAGAAAAGGTGTTTAAGGAACATGAGGGCTTGAATCTTCTCGTAAATGGAATTTAAGAAATTGTAGCAAGAAAGATCAAAGATGCAGAAGAGAGAAAGGGCAATTGATGAAGGAAAAATCTTTGAGGTATAAGAGATGGGGAACAGAGTCAGGAGGAGGGAGGAGGGGTCAAGAGCAAGAAAGAGGGTCACCTCAGCTGGCAGGAGGACTGTTTGGAAGTCAAGGTGGATTGGGAAGTTTAGGGAGTATTATAGTGTTTATTTCCATAGAGTTTTGTTGGTTTTGTTGGTTTATTCATCTTTGACAGAGAGAGAAAGAGAGAGAGAGAAGAGAGAGAATGTGAGCCTGTAAGGAGCAGAGAGCGAGGGAGACACAGAATCCTAAGCAGGCTCCAGGCTCCGAGCTGTCAGCACAGAGCCCAATGTGGGGCTCAAACCCATGAACCCGGGGATCATGACTTGAACCAAAGTCCTACCCTTAACCGACTTGAGCCACCCAGGCGCCCCTATTTCCTCGGGTTAGGCATGGAGTGAAATCATTGGCTGAGAGTAAAAAGAGTAGGAGTGGGCTGGAGTTGGGACAGAAACAGGTGATGAATAAAAAGGAGTGGGTGGCATGGGACAGAAACAGGTGATGAATAAAAAGATTAGAGAGGAGTATTGAGATCTGCAGCTCATAGCTGTTAGTACAAAATAACTGAGCAAATCTCAGTTTTTTTGATCCATTTTTGTTTGTTTGAAATCAAAGTGAATTTAAACACTTAACTTTTTTTCTTGGTTACATAAAACAAAAACATGATAATTTTTAAAGATTTAAAACGAATTGTTTTCCAGTAGACAACAGATTTAACAGGAAAGGAGCAATATTCTAGTGAGAATAAATTTCAATTTTCTGCCTCTAACAGTTATTACTAAGGCAATTTGAATGAAAATGTGTAAAAATATTTGAACATATCTAGATTAGTATCTGGAGAAAATTAAACTTTGAGAAGAATTGACATAAGAATAACAGTTTCATAGCATTTACTATTTGACATCTAGTTTCTTGCATTTTAACTAAAAATCATGTTAGATACACAGAAGAGAGTAGCTCCAGTCAACAACTATTTATTGAAAACCTAATAGGTGGTCATCTCAATGAAAGTTTACAGTAGAATGGGAAAAGGGATTCCAATTAATTATGATAATGATAATATTAGCAACTTTGAGGTTTCATCTCATTCAACTTTTTTTTTTTTTAACTCCATGAAGTGGGTGCCATTTTTATTCCTAAAATACAAATGAAGACATTGAAACTTAAGAAGCTTAAGTGAGTGATGTACCCGAGGTACCAACTGAACCTAAAGGAAAAATCCACGCCTTTGGGACATTGTGGAGTTTTGACACTTGACCAACTTGGTGTCTTTTCCCTGTGCACAGATTTGATAGCCTGGTGGTAAACTTTAGCCAGGCATAAGGGGTGGGGAAGGGCCACATAAAGTAGTCAATTCATGAGTATTGATGGGCTTTTGGAGTGGTAGTGGTGTGGGGGTGTCTAGAGCCAACGGCCAAGAAAGATTTCTTGAGACATTCTTGACAATTCTTATAGCCCATTTTGATAATATTCCTTATTGAACATCTCTCCCTTCACAGCTCTTGATTATTTTGTCCTTTCTGGGTTTTCCCCTCTTCTTCATTTATACACTCTTCCTTTACCTCTACCCATCATTTCTTCTCCTGAAAATTCTAGTGTAGCTTTTCCATCCTGTTAAACTTTAAAGCTTTAAAATAAATTCTAATGAAACAATATTTAATATGTAAAATTAAATAATTGCAGCCTTATAAGCCTTAATAGTGTGCTAAGTGTTTTAAGAAAATTGAATTTTGAAAAAAATTACATGCTTATGATATACTAATGATAAAATTAGTATTTAAATGATAAAATTGCATTTTCTAAAACTTGGCAGATGCAAACTTAATGAAAATAATAATCCTGTAAACTACAGATTTCTAATATGTGAACCCATAGTTGTATGATGTGAACACATAATTGATTCCTTTATTCAAATGACTTGATACTTGATACAAGTGGGATAAGGACTGTGCTTGCTAAGAGCCTGGGTCCTAGTGTAGGTTGGGAAATGGGATAAGCAAGTTAATAAATTTGAAAATACTAACTAGGCAGTAATGATTTATTGTGATATATTACCAACTAAACATCACACTGTTACAGGGCACTGCAGTGAATACAATTAGTATCACCAGCCAGTACCTCAGTTATCCTTCCACACAACACACATTCAGGAGCTTCCCAAACACACTCCCACTTATGGGTATCTGGGACCATTATATCTACACAAGAGAGTCAGATGTGGGCCATCTAAAGTATGCATCTTGTTTAATAGACAACAGCTGAGGTCCAGTGCAGATGAAGTAAGGCTCCTCTAGCTTCTCCAGCTCTGAAACTGGCAGTGATCACTCCAATAATTAATGGGTGTGTCAAACTGAGTTCTTGTTATTCTTTCCAAATTTCCTGTGTACAATTTCACAGTCCTTACTAACAGAAATTTTATCTTTCAGGCCAGAAACTGTGGATTTATCTTGACTTCTCTATTTCTCTTACACTCATTCACATTGGCAAATACAACTCTGTTTTAATATATATCCAGAGGTGGAGCACCTGGGTGGCTTAGCAGGTTGACCTTCCAACTTTAGCTCAGGTCATGGCCTCATTGTTCATGAGTTCAACCCCTGCATTAAGCTCACTGCTGTCAGCTCAGAGCTCACTTAGGATTCTCTGTCGCCTTCTCTGCCTCTCCCCTGATCATGTACTCTCTCTCAAAAATAAATAAACATTAAATATATATATATATTTATGTATATAATATATATATATGTATATATATCCAGGGGTACCTGGTGGCTCGGCAGTTAAGGGTCCGACTTCGGCTCAGGTTCATGACTTTTTGAGCTCTGCATTGGGCTCTGTGCTGACAGCTCGGGGTTTGGAGTCTTCTTCAAATTCTGTCTCCCAATCTCTCTGCCCTTCCCCTGCTTGCACTCTATTTCTCAAAAATAAATAAACATTAAAAACTTATTTAAAAAATAAAACATATCCAGACTTTGATAACTTCTTACCATCTCCTATACTACTATTCTGGTAAAAGAATTCTCAACTCTTGCTTTGGTGATATAATGGACTCCTAACTGGTTTCTTTGATTTTGCTCTTCCCCCGATTTCATCTCCTATCACTATAGCAGCCAGAGAGATCTTTTAAAAACATAAATCCTACCACACCACCCCTCTGCTCAAAACACTAATTGCTATTCATCTAACTCACAGTAAAAGCCAAGTCATGTCTTTATCTTGAAAAAGTCATGATCTCTCACACAATGGTATCCAATTAACCTCTTTGACTTCATCTATTCTTGTGCAGCCAACACAAATGTGCCTCTAATAGTTCAAAGTCCACTCCCCTGAGACCTTTGCACTGTCTGTGCCCTCAGGCTGGAATGCTCTTTACTCAGATATTCTTTGACTCTGTCGCTCAGCTCCTTGCTGGCTTTACTCACATGGCACATCTTCGGTGAGGCCTTCCTAACCAATCTGAAATATCAGTGCCCATCCTTTTCCCTGTTTTATATTTTTCTTGTGATCATCACCATTATCTAGCATGTATACATTTAACTTATTGTCTGTCTTTCTCTCTGCAATATATGCTTGCTAGTAGATGTTTCTTTTCTTTTCTTTCTTTTAAGTTTTCTTTTTAAGCAATCTCTACACTGAAAGTGGGACTGGAACTCACAACCCCGAGATCAAGAATGGCACACTCTACCCACTGAGCCTGCCAGGCACCCCTGATGAGTCTTTTCTATTTTGTTTTTCTTTATCTCTACTGCCTAGTACAGTGCCTGGTACATAGTACATACTCCACGAATCATGGATGCTGTTTTAGAACAGCTCCTGGTTGCACTAGGTAGACAAAGATTGTGTGCCTTTCATGTGCAGCATTTAGCAAAGGAAGGAAAACAAAATACTTAATTCTCCTTATTAAACAAACTGAATGATCAAATATTGTTTAATTCAAACTCTTGGGTGTTTAATAAATTTCATTCTGGTAAAAAAACAATGTTTGGAAAAGAAGACTTTGTTGCCTTAAATATATGACCCTCTTCAGTATTTTTAGAGTCATCAGAGTTCATTCCTAGTTACATAAAAGTTGAACTTTAATGCCCAGGAATTGCTTCTATCTATACTCTTAAACATTTTAACTTACTTTCATACTGGTTTAGTTCTTACTTATTTTTCCCTCTCTTAAGCACAGTTCTCCCCTAGAACGTCAGATCATATTTGGCCACAGCATTCAGCAACAGCTCTCTTTCTTGGCCTCCTCTGGTCATCCTACCAACAGTGGCCTTGAATAAATATCTCCCCTCCACAGCCTGAACTCCGGTACTGCATCAGAACGTGGCCCCTGCATAGGGAAACACTTCAGTACCTGTCCATCCATGTATTTTTAGACCAGAAAATCAAAGAATCCTTTTAAAGCATACCCTAATTTGTAGGAAGACTGCATTTGTGGGAAATGGAAAATCTGTGCTTATTACACTAATACAGTTTCAGAAAAGGAATTAGCATCTTTGTCTTTCTACTTACACACACAGAAATAAAAGGTCAGGTAAACAAACACAGTTCCGCTGTTGGCTGATCGTATAAATTTTGATAGATGTGAGAATGCTGTAGCTGCTTCTGTCTTCCATTGCCAACAGCCTTCCTACTGTGCTACACTGAACTTCCTGTCTTCTGCCAGGACGCCAATTACTTCTCTCTCACTACGGCTCTGACTTCTAGTCTTAACCACTAAAAATAAAACTTCAAATGAGACAGTGAAATGATAGCCTTGTCATATGTGAAGAAATGCATATTTATTGTCAATGTTCTTGTGAATGACATGGAAAACTTTAGCCGTCATTCTTATCAGTAGGTACTGAGCCAGGACTATACTTATATATTTAAATACAAGGAGATTTACTCATACCAATGACAGATGTTCTAAAATAAATAATGGTGGTGCCAGGAGAGGGGAAAAAAGTGGTAGATAAAGAGTACTTCCCTAAAAGAAATACAGACATGTATTTGGATTTCCAGTATTTGGATTTTCCAGTATTTTTCACAGGCCTTTTTAGTTCATATTAATATTTTTCTCTATACTTGATTGTTATCAGTTAAAAGAAAGTAAAGACAATTTTTTAAAAGGGCCTAACATGTGACAATTCTGACTGTATTATATTCCTATGTGTCTAGTGAGATTTGCTGTTGAATTTTACAAATGAGCCATTTATAGGTTGACCATATAATATATCATCCTAACTGACACACTCTTCAAAGTGAAAAGGTTGCTATTAATCAGTAAGCTGGGGTAACAAGCAGAAATTGGAACCATCCTGGGGAAATCAGGGCATATGACTATCTTAGCATTTCAGATCTTTTATCAATAAGAACCAAAAGCTTAGCAAAATGCCTTTGGAAGAACACATGTTACAGTTACGTTTTGAGGTCTTAAAAGAGACACAACTAAACAAATATGTACCCCACAAAATCATTGGTAAAAGTGGATGCCAACGATATCAATGCCATCTATTATTCTATTGCATGTGATGGACTCAGAAATTTGCACTGATAAAAGAAATACTCTCTTAAATTTGATGTTTATTTTTATTATGTAGTGAATAACAAGATTGTCTTGTTTTCTTGTCATTTTGAGTGTCAGAAAACAGGCAAATTTTACATTCAATAAATATAGTTATGTTTTCTTCATTCTTTTCCTATTAGTTTATTCAATTAAAATAACTTTTAGAATGAGTTGCCTCTGCTTTGTTTTGGAAATCAGCAGGCTATAAATTACAGGTGTGTCTTAGAATTTTAGTAGTTTCTATGCAGTGTGCATGCCAGGGTCAAGTTTAGGACTTTTATAGGACATACAAAAGAATTCTAAAGTCAAAGTCTAGTTTATAACTGTGTATTATATCTGAATCTGCTTACTATAAAAGAAAACGCCAAGTTTCCACAAAATTGTGTCTTGCTAATAGGTAGATATATGAAGGTAAAAAAGCTGCTAAATAAATAGAAGGCTACACACACACACACACACACAATTTCCTTTCAGTTTTCAAGGATTTTCTTAAATTAGATTTATAGCAAGTAATATATAGTAATGCCATTCCATCTTGGAACAGCACAGGCAGAAATATCGAATGACATATCTGGGTTAAATTTGTTTTCTTTCCTTCTACTCATGAACTCTCAGTGTCTTTTCCCTCACTGCCATCCTTGACACACAATTTCTTCTAGCCCCTTGATTACCACATAAGTTAATGCCCTGGACTTGCAATTTTAAGGGCCTGTCTGCCTCAGTTTAGGGTTTTTGAATATCCCTAATACTTCAGTTGCTTTGCTCAACCTTTTTCCCTAATTCCCATTTTCATTCCCATTCCCTACAAATGATCAAATATGTTTCATAATATAAATGAAATAGTGACTGGATTATACCTTTACATTGGCTAGTGGGAAGGCTAGACCTACAACGTGTTATGATTTTTCATCTTACTATATTTGCAACATCTATACTTTAATGGCTGTTTATAATTTCTGATAGAAAAGGCTTCTATTTTTTAAATTATTTTTATTGGAATAGCCTGGTATATTCTACTTATTATAGTTAGTGGTTTTTAAACAATGTTACTGAGGTAGAAGTGACACATAATAAGCTGCCCATATTTAAGTGCTCAGTTTATGTTTCAATATATGTATACACCCATGAAATGATCGCAATGAACATATGAACATAATGACCATATGTATCACCCACTTCATATGTATGAAGTCCTTCATATTCCTCTGTAATTTCCCCAACCATTCATCCTTTCATCCCAACCCCAGGCAAACATGGATCCGCTTTTCATCACTATGGATTAGTTTGCATCTTATAGAATTTTAGTTACAGGAATCCTACAGTATGTATTCTGATTGTTGGACTTCTTTCACTCAATGTAAGTATTTAGAAATTCATCCACATTCTTGTGTGTATCAATAGTTTGCTGCCTTTTATTGCCGAATAATATTCCATTATATGATTGTTAGGGACTGATGTTTGTGCCTCTCCCCTCCCATTTGGGTGTTGAAATACTACTCCCCAATGTGGTGGTATTAGGAAGTGGGGACCTTAGGAGGTTATTAGGATTAAGTGAGATCATGAGGGTATAGCCCTCATGGTTGAGATTAGTGCCCTTATAGGAATCAGGAGAGAACTTTCTTCCCCTCTCTGCCTTCTGCCACATAAGTGCATAACAAGAAGATGAGTGTCCGCAACCCAGAAAAGGCCCTTTACCAGAGTTGGCCACACTGTCACCCTGATCTCAGACTTCTAGCCTCCAGAACTGTGAGGAATCAACTTCTGTTGTTTATAAGCCAGCTGTATTCCCATTTAGATTACATTGAATCTGCAGAAAAATTTGGGGATAACTGACAATCTTAACAATATTGAGTCTTCTGATCCATGAATATGATCTAGCTCTCCATTTATTTAACCTTGTTTAAATTCTCTCAGTGGTGGTTTGTAGCTTTCAGTGTACAGGCCTTGCACATTTTTCATCACTATTTTGTATATTTTATTGGAAAGATAATGATATTGGAAATCTTTCTCACTAGTTGCAAAGTACAATTTTTCATTGCAGATACACAGTAATACCACTTCTTTTCTCTACTATATTGACCTGCAAATTTGCTAAACTCACTTCTGGGTCCTAGTAGCTTTTTGAAGATCCTGAAAGTCTTTCTACTTAGATAACCATATTTAGAATAAATAAAGAAGGTTTTATTCCTTAGTTTGCAATCTTGCTGTCTTTTATTTCATTTTATTGCCTTATTGCACTAGCTAGAATCTTCAGTGTAGTGTTAAATACAAATGGTGAGATCAGTCTTTCTTGCCTTATTCACAAACATAAAGGGAAAGCCATCTGTTTTTCATTATAAACTATGATGTTCACTGTAGACTTTTTCATAGGTGCCCCTTATCAGGTACAGGAATTTTCCTTCTATTCCCAGTTTGCTGAGAATTATTATCACAAATGAGGTTTAAATTTTGCAGAAATGGAGTTTGTATCCTTCATCTGTTTATACGTTCTTTTTCTCTTTGTAATCTGTTAATAGGGTAAATTATATAAATTAATTTGATATGAAACCAACATTGCATTTCTGGGATATATTCCAGTTAGTCATAATATGTTTCCATTTAAAATAATTTTACATTTGATTTTCTAAAATATATTGATTAAAAAATAAAAAATAAATTGATAAAAATATTTATTTTCTTCAAGTTGTCACCTCTCATTCTCTTTATTTTTTAATTTTAGAGAAAGAGTAGGGGAGAGGGGCATGGGGAGACAGAGAGAGGATCTTAAGCAGGCTTCATGTTCAGCTGGGAGTCCAATGTGGCCCTGACTGTGAGCTGAAATCAAGAGTCAGATGCTCAACCAACTGAGCCAGCCAGGCTCCCCACATCATCCCTTTTTCTTACCCATGCATCGTAAACATGATTTTTTACATGATTTTTTAAAATTGTGTTCTGATGTAGAAGAGATGGATAACAAGGAAGAGATAATCTAATTTGTTTGTTTTGAGGGTCAAGTTTTCGTTTTATTTGTATGTTTTAAGCATATCCTTCTTCAGTTCTAAGCTAATGCTTACCTAATCTGCTAACTAGTTCAAATATGGTTATGATCTGTTGCTACATGTTTACGAGTGGTGAAACCATTTTTCCTTTTAGTGTACTTCATCTCAAAAGGGTAATAAAAGAAAATTTAAGAGACCTTTGAATACAAGTAATATGGAATAGTGGATGTAACATTAGACCTGTTTTGTGGAGTGCTATACTACATGGTGTCAAATCTCAGGCAGTATGATCGGAACGATTTAAATAAATAAGTAGTGCCAGCACTTTAATGTTTCATGATGATTGCAAGTTTCCAATTGGACTAGATGATGCCTTATAGTTCGAAGACCTGGGATTCCATGAGTTATCAGAGAAAAGAACAGCTAAATTTTGTGCTATTATAAAAGGAACTCAGGTGTCTCTCTACATGACAAAGATGGTGTTTAAATAATGATTAACAAGAAATTGTTAACTATTACATCATAATTTTCAGGATTTTTTTAAATAGACCTAATTTTGCATGGAGTTTTGTTCATTCGAGACCTATATGAATTCCTTACAATGAGCATTTTATACAGTCAGAGCCAATACTGTTTTGTAAGGAAACAGATTGTTACCTAATAGATGGTCCAGCCTTAATGTCTGTGATTATTTAATTTCCTTGATTTTATTTTCCTTAATTTAATCTTATTGCTCTTTTACATTCAAACATGGAATACTGCATGAGACACTAACTCCAGCCCAATGTGATGCCAAGTGAAATGGATCAGACAAAACAACATGAGACACTAGAGTGGGGCTTGCTTCATAGGGAACCCCCATCAGAAAAAACACTGAGGTATTTTGTCCCGAAAATAGAGAATAGAGCATAAATGGAGACTATAAGGGATTTCTTTGTCAATCAAAGAAATCAAAATAAAAACTTAAAAATGGAAATAGCTTTCATTTTTGGAAAATTTTCTCTTTTTGGGTCTCTTTTTTTGCTGATGCTGGATACATTTCTTTTTGCAGTTTCGTGTGCAGTATTAAATACAGATGCTTGAGGCACTGAAATGCCCAAACCAAAAACATCTCTAAGGGCAGTCTGGAATGAATATCCCCTAGACTATCATTGTTATTCAAAGCCATCATATTGGTCATGTAGTACATAACTGCCTCAAATTTGGAACAAGATTTAGGCAGTTTAGCTTATTTATCTTTAATATTTTTTGAGACATAATTTAATCAATACTCATGAAAAATAATGTTACATTAAGTATAGATTTATAATTAGTGGTGTTTAGATTATAAATAACTGGAACTTTCAATAAACATTTGAATATTTTTTGCATCATCCTATACATACTATTTATATTTCTTAGTCATTTCAGGCTTTATTGTAGAAAACCTAGCTTCTCTCTACTTTAATAGAAAGGTGGTATTTGGAAATGATAACAAAGGATGCATTCAACTGCATAATATGCAAATGGTCTTGCTTGTTTACTGTCTTGAATGAGAGAGAATATTTATGTCTCCCATGGAGATTATTTCCTAAAGAAAGTGAGAACTCTGAATTATTTTATTGCTTATTTTCTACATTTGGGTAGTTCAGATATGGGGAATAGGTTAAATTAATTCAGAGCCTAACAATCATAAAATTATTAACAATCACACAATATCTCTTTTTAAATTGCTCTTGTCTTTTTTCTGCCGTCTTTTCCTTTCCCTTCTTTCTCCCAAAATTATTTAAAACACAAAAAAAGAATCATCTTAAAGGGCAGATATCACAGCAGACAAAATAATTGGTTCTGTATTCAAATTTTGTATGTGTCAATACTAAGAACATGACTCTGGGAAAGAGATTTAATTTCTTTATTTAAACCAGTTTTCTCATTTGGAAAATGGTTGAAGATAAAATTCATCTTTCTGGTTTATTATGTGCTTTAGACAATGTTTGTGTCTTCCCAAAATTCATAGGCTGAAACCTAACCACCAAAGTGATATATTGGAGGTGGGCCTTTGGGAGGTAATTAGCTCATGGTAAGAGAGCAGAAAACTTCCTTGCCCTCTTTCACTCTATGAGGACACACAGAAGACCATCTGTGAACCAGGAAATGGGCTCTCACCAGACACTAAATCTGCTGGCACTTTGAGTTTGGACTCTCAGCCTCCAGAGAACTGTGAGAAATAAATTTGATTTGTTTATAAACCACCCAGTCTATGGAATTTAGTTATTGCAGCCCAGATAGACTAAGACGTTATGGGGATGAAATATTTTATATAAAGCATTTAGCATAGTTATTGATAATATATAATAGGGACTCTAAGGGATTATATAGGTGTTTTGTATAATAAGGTTAATGAATGAAGATATAAATGAGGAATTTAGGAATGAAAAAAAAGGAGGAAGCAAAATACCAGTCCTAAGAGAGAACAAATGCTATGTCTCAGAATATTAACTCTGATTAACTAACCTTTGTCAACTCAGACAAAAAGGAACCAAGATGCATTACAGTCATTCATCCTCATTATTTAAATGTGGAAGCATACCAGTTTATCAAAAAAAATGATTATTTTTGATATCATATTCTAAAAATATTATTACTCCAGGTATTATAATATGGACATCGAATGGCATAATGAGTTGTTTTGCTGTGAGTGTAGAAGTAGATTTCATGAGACTGTTTTTGAGGGACAATTTCATTAAGGTTGAAGACATAATGTGTCAGAAAAGGAGATGTTGTAAAGGCCTAGGCTGATGTGTTCAGCGTGCAAAAACTAACTCAATCTAGAGTTTATTATACCTAGAGATTGATACCCTCTGGACTTCCTAAAGGGATGCTCTCAAATGTGACTCATCATCAGCATCTCCTGGGGAACATTAAAGAGAAGAGGTTTGTAGGTCCATCACTGAGAGATTGCAGTGCTGTACCTAGTGAGTGAGGCCCAGAAGTCCGTCTTTTTAAAAGCTTGCCAGGGACAACTGGGTGGTTCAGTTGGTTGAGCTTCTGACTTTGGCTCAGGTCAGGATATGGTGGTTTGTGTGTTCAAGCCCCACAACTGGCTCACTGCTGTCATCACAGAGCCTGCTTCATATCCCTTGTCCCCTGTCTTTGCCCCTCCCCTGCTTGCGCTCTCTCTCTCTCTCTCTCTCTCAAATAAATAAATCAATAAAAGCTTGCCAGATGTGCTGAAGATCAACTCATTTTGGAACTACAGCATTCCTAAATTTTATACCTAAATCTTATTTCTTTTAGCTGGGCTTTTATTAGGCATTAAAAAGCAGACATGAGATTTTATTTTCTGTATGCTTGCATTCTATGTTGCTGATTTAGGAAACATTGTTATATGGTGGGAACCACATGACCACGGGCAGTGTTGATTCTGCAATATGAGGAGTAACCACCCTGGATCATGTCTTCTGATGGATTTCATCACCATATGGCTGATGTGCTTCCTTATTACTGTAGGCAAAAAACAATATTCTTTTCACACGGAGTTCTGGACCTGCTTCAATACCTGGATTGAATAGATTGACTAAAACCTCAAAACTATAGCCTTCAGATTACATCATATTTTGTGATGTCTTAGAATAATGATCAGGGGGCGACTGGGTGGCTCAGTCGGTTAAGCATCCAACTTCGGCTCAGGTCATGATCTCACCGTTTGAGCCCCGCTTTATCGGGCTCTGTGATGACAGCCAGCTCAGAGCCTGGAGACTGTTTTGGATTCTGTGTCTCCTCTCTCTGACCCTCCCCTGCTCACACTGTCTCTCTCAGAAATAAATACAATATTAAAAAAAAAAAAAAAAAAAAGAATAATGATCAGGGAAGGTGCTGCGTGTAAACTGCCATCGCCATGAAAAAATATACCTCAGTGATGCCCCTGTGGAGTGTCTAATTCTACTCTGAACAGCCTTCTGAGGAGCCTGTCATGATGCATTAGATGCTAAATGTAGTTAGCCTAAGGAGTTAACTTAGTTAGGAATAATTAAGTTTTTTTAATGGGTGAGGGAGGGGTATTTAGGTATTTATGAAATGCAATAATACTATAGGAGTTTATAGTTTATTTAAAGAATTAATGCTTAACAGGAATGAAGGAGTTACTGATCAGTAGAGAGAACCTATAAAAAAGACCCACTTTCTCTCACTGTAAGGATAAGAAAGGAAAAATTGCAGAGTAGGTGAGTGGAAGAGTTTTGGCTTTTGCTGGCAAAACTAGAGCCAATAAATTGTTTACTTGCTTCCATATGTGAAATATAAAGTCACAATTACATTAACATTGTTTTATTAAAAAAATTGTACACACATCCTTGTGTGTCTTGTAGCTGAGTCAAATGTTAATTCTTTATTATGTTTCTTTTGCCATTTGTTGTCAGAGACTGCCTTGTTTTTGTACTTAAAAATGTGCTTGAGATAGAAACTTGAAAATTGGAAAGAAAATTCAGGAAGAATATATTTTATTGAAATTCAATTTTCCTCTTAGATGTCCTTTTAATTTAAAGCAGTCCTCAGAAGACAGAGGTGTTAGTTTTCATATGCTTAGTTTCTTTCAGGCCTGCACTGTTTCGTATCTGAGAAGCCATAGTTGTTTTGAAAACTTGGTGAAGTGGAAGAACATGGACTTTGAAGTCAGATTGAAATGGATGGAAAACTCCATTCAGACACTTAGCAGGTGTGTAACATTTCCCATATCACTGCATCTCCTAATCCCTTATCTGAGAACTTTGAGGAAAATACGGCAAGCTGTTGTGGTTTCTGTGAATATAAATAAAATAATGTATGTAAAATGCTTAGCATGATGTGAGTGATTAATAAATTGTTTCCTTTCCTCAGGTAATGTTTCCTTTCATGGAAAACTTTCAAAAGGATCTCAAGAGGGAATTTTGACCCAAACAATATTAAAAATCTTATGGAGTGCTTACCTAAATATCCATATTTTCCCCCATTTATAATATATATGATTTTCACAGCCATGTTCTAATATTTTAGGCAATTCGTTCTGATTAAAGAACATAAAACATCTCTTCTATTAAAACTAATTTATTTTCTGAAAGCCGAATTTATTGAAGTTACCTATTCAAGGTACATTTCTGGAATCCCACAGTGTTTAAAACTCCATGTCTCTTCACGTGTACAGACATAGATACAATTTATTTGTCCTAGTCTTTACTTACAGTTGATCCTAGGACCAAGGAGCAAGATATTCCCAGTTTGCTATAGCTCTATCCAAAGAAGAAATAATGCCAATTCTTTTTTTTTTTTTTTCCCTAGGAGAGAGAGAGAGAGAGACAGCGTGAGCAGGGGAGGGTCAGAGAGAAAGGGAGTCACAGACTGATACAGGCTCCAGGCTCTGAGCTGGCAGTCAGCACAGAGCCCAACACCGGGCTCGAACCCACGAACCGCGAGATCATGACCTAAGCGAAAGTCGGACGCTTAACCGACTAAGCCACCCAGGCACCCCTAAAAATGTTTATTATTTTTGAGAGAGAGTGCAAATTGGGGAGGTGCAGGGAGAGAGGGAGACAGAGTCTGAGGGTTTATTTTTATTTTTTTTAAATTTTTTAAACTGTTTTTATTTATTTCTGAGAGAGAGTGAGACAGCGTGAGCACAGGAGGGTCAGAGAGACAGGGAGACACAGAATCTGAAGCAGGCTCCAGGTTATGAGCCAGCTGCCAGCACGGAGCCTTATGCGGGGCTCAAACCTACCATCCGTGGATCATGACCTCAGCCAAAGTCAGACGCTTAACCGACTGAGCCACCCAGGTGCCCCAGGAGGGTTTAGTTTTAGATTCTACATCCAATTGGTAGTAGAGAAAGAAGTTTAAACCAATAGAGGTGAGCTTTCTAATATATAGGACTCATTTCTTCTTTTTAACTATAAAGAAGACAAGAAATTGTGCTTTCACCATTCCATAGGAACACATCTCCAGACTGTATATGGATCCCTTCTCATAGATTAAATGCCCATATAAGGTGGGATTTATTTTTGTAGGTTCTATTCTGTTCGATTGATCCATGTGTCTGTTTTGGTTTCAATACTATACTGTTTTGATTAAAACAGCTTTGTAATACATCTTGAAATCTGGAATTGTGATACCTCTAGGTTTGTTCTTCTTTCTCTAGATTGCTTTAGCTATGTGGGATCTTTTGTGGTTCTGTACATTTGGTATTATTTGTTCTAGTCTTGTGAAAAAAATGCTTTTGGTATTTTAACAGGGATTGCACTGAATCTGTAGAATGCTTTGGTTACCATAAACATTTTAACAATATTACTTCTTGCAATCCATGGGCATGGAATATCTTTTTATTTGTTTGTGTCCTCTTCAATTATTTTCATCAGTATTTTATAGTTTTCAGAGTAGAGGTCTTTCACCTTTTTGGTTAAGTTTACTTGTGCCTGTTTTATTGTTTCTGGTGCAATTGTAAATGGAATTGTTTTCTTAATTTTTCTTTCTGCTACTTTGTTATTAGTTTATAGAAATGTTGCCAATTTCTGTATCTGCAACTGTACTAAATTAATTTATTAGTTCCAATATTTTTTTGGTGGAGTCTTTAGGATTTTCTATGAGTTGTGACATGTGTTCTGCAAATAGTGACAATTCAACTTCTTTACCAACATGAATGTCTCTATTTCTTTTTCTTGTCTCATCACTGTGGCTAGGACTTCCAGTACTATGCTGAATAAAAGTGGTGAGAGTGGACATACTTGATGTTAGAAGAAAAGCTCTCAGTTCTTCACTATGGAGTATATTGTTAACCATGGATTCTTCATATAATGCCTTTATTGTGTTGAGATAAGTTCTTTCTAAACCCACTTTGTTGAGAGTTTTCATTATGAATGGATATTGAATTTTGTCAAATGCCTTTTCTACATCTATTCAGATAACCCTATGGTTTTTGTCTTTGGTTTTGTTGAGGCATTGTATCATGTTTGCTGATTTGCAAATATTGAACCATCTTTGCATGCCCAGAATAAACATCACTTGATCATAGTGGTTAATAATCCAATTAATGTATTATTGAATTTGGTTTGCTAATATTTTATGAGGATTTTGCAACTATGTTTATCAGAGACATTGGCCTATAGTTTTCTTTTCTTGTGGTGTCTTTGTCTGGTTTTTGGTATCAAGGTAATGCTGTCCTCATAGAATATATTTGGAGGCTTTCCTTTTGTATTTTTTTGAATAGTTTGAGGACAATAGGTATTCAGTATTCTTTAAATGTTTGGTAGAATTCACCTGTGAATCTATCTGGGCCTGGGCTTTTGATTTTCGGTAGGCTTTTTTTTTTTTTTTAATTATTGTTGATTTAATTTTGTTACTAGCAATTGGTATGTTCAGATTATCTATTTCTTCCTGATTCAGATTTTGAAAAATCAAAATTTATCAATTTCTTCTAGGTTGCTTATTTTTTTGGCATATAAATTTTTTCATAGTGTTCTCTTATAATCCTTTATATATTTATAGTGCCAGCTGTTACTTCTCTTTTTATTGTTGCTGATTTTACTTATTTGGGTCTTTCCTCTTTTTTTTTCTTGATAGGTCTGGCTATTTATCAGTTTTGTTTATTTTGTCAAATAACCAGCTGTTGGTTTCATTGAATTTTTTTCCCTTTTTTCTTTTTTGTCTCGATGTCATTTTTTTCTGCTCTGATCTTTATTTATCTTTCCTTCTATCTGCCTTGGGCTTTGTTCTTCCTTTTCTAGTTCCTTTAGGTAGACCTCTATTGTTATATACTTCTCTTAGAACTCCTTTCACTGTGTCCCAGAGATATGTTTTCATTTTCATTTGTCTGTATGTATTTTTTAATTTCTTCTTTGATTGCTTCATTGACCCGCTGGCTATTTAGTGTCATGTTTTTGTTTAGTATCCATGTGTTTGTGTGTTTTCCAGCTTTTTTCTTGTGATTTATTTCTAGTTTTATACCATTGTCAGAAAATATGCATGGTATGATTTCAATCATCTTTAATTTATTCAGGTCTTGTTTTATGGCCTTATATGTGATATATTCTGGAGAATGTCCCATGTGCACTTGAAAGAATGTGTTTTATGTTATTTGTGGATGTATCTGGGCCTCAGGTTTGGTTGAGGGTTTTTTTGTTGTTGTTGTTACCGTATGATGAAATAGGTACTAGAAATATGTCCATTTTATAAACCAAGAAACAGGTTTTTGTGAAGGAAAGTAACTTGTCAAGAGTAACCCAGCTAGGAAAAGATAAAGGAAGGAGTTTAACACATGTCTTTCTAACTAGATCCTTAAGTCTGAACTAACCTCTATATTTTATAACAACGTGAACAGTTATGACTCTTCACTCTTTTCCCCTTATGTTAGTTAGGAAAAATTTTATAGATCCTTATCATTCTAAGCCTTATACATGTTATATACTAGGACTACTTCTACTTACGTACTTACATAACAGTTACAGAGTGATTTCTGTGAATAGTGGCAAATGGTGGCAAAATTATATGTTAACTTACTCTGTCAACTATCTAGGGAATAAAAATTCAAAAGGGAAATCATGCAATCATCTGGGAATTTTTCACAGGAAAATTAGTCAACTGTGTATGTTGCTTACAATATTCCAATTATATGGTTAGCCAACTGTGTTTTTTAAATAAAGTAATTTTTAAAAGTAGAATGTCACTCAGAATTCAGAATTATTAGTAAAAAGGAAATCATTTCAGCTGTCAACAGTTGTAGACAGCTCATCTAATTTTATAGGTAGGAAGGAATAATAAGAATTCTTTACAAATGAAATGAAATGGTGATATATGGCATTCCAGGATTTTAGCAGCCTGAGGAGAGCCACATAAGAAATGGCAAGAATAGATCTATTAAAAATGTTCAATAAATTTGGGACGTGTGTGTAGTAATAGGTGAAGAGAAGATGTTTTTCAGTCGGATTTGTCTGGAAAACCTAATACGACATTAGACATACTTTATTATCACAGTTATTCCTTTCCGATCATCTGGAGGTTGCTAGTTGCTTTACATGTATGATATTGAATGAATGGAAGAAATGAAGCATGACATGGGTGTCTTGTCAAAATTGAAACAAAATTAGCACAATATTTGGTAGGTTCAGGAAAAATTGTAATTTAATTAATTAAAATAATTTTTATTAATGATGACCTGTACCAACTTGATGTTAGTTTCCTATTGTTGCTCAACAAATTACTACAAATTTGTCATCTTAGAACACACACACACACACACACACACACACACACACACACACTCAACCATTTTATTAGCTCACATAGGGCATAAGTCTAGGTATGGTATCGGTTGGTTCTCTGTTCAGAATTCCGCAAAGTTGAAATCAGTTTTGGGTATACTGTGTTCTCATTTGGTGGTTGGGATCCCCTTCCAGGTTCACTGGTTGTAGGCAGAATTCAATTCCTTATACTTATGTGCCTGAAGATTCTGCTTTCTTGTTGATTGTCAGCCTGCAGACTTTCTCAGTTCATAGACGCTGCCCATAGTTCCTACCCATGTGGCCTTATAAATAGTTCATGGCCTGGATGTTTGTGTTCTTCTAGGTCAACCTTAGCATATCTCTCAAATCAGAGAGCTCTGTGATCCCTAATCTGTGATCAACGGGAGAAAACTCTGTTCTTTTAGAAGCCTTATTTGATTAGGTTCGGCCCACCCAGATAATCCCCTTATCTTAAATTTTTTTTAAATGTTTTATTTATTTCTAGGAGAGAGAGAGACAGCGCGAGCAGGGGAGGGTCAGAGAGAGAGGGAGACACAGAATCTGAAGCAGGGTCCAGGCTCTGAGCTGGCAGTCAGCACAGAGCCCGACGCGGGGCTCGAACTCACGAACCGCGAGATCACGACCTAAGCGAAAGTCGGATGCTTAACCGACTAAGCCACCCAGGCGCCCCGATAATCCCCTTATCTTAAGGTCAACTGATTTCGGACCTTAATTGTATCTTTACGTACACCTTTATAGCTGTACTTATATTAGTGTTTGATTCAATACCTGGGGGAAAGTGTGTGTATACCAGGGGTGGGAGTATTTGAGGGCTATCTTGCAATTCTGCAATTCTGCCTACCATAGGGCATATACATGCAATCATTTCTCCACCAGTGATCATTCAGATTTTCAAATTTCTAGAGCATAAATGTGGCTCTTGATTGTCAAAAGTAAAAGTATATAGAATCATTTTCCCTACTGAAGTAACTAAGGATTTTAAACCAAGTTTAATGAAATCTGAAGGCTGTTCAAACACTAATTTTGTAGCTCAGCAGGTAACAAAAGCAGTCTCTATGATTTTAGTTCAGTGAAATTGAAGAATGAAAATAGAAGACAACCTCTGGCTAGCTTAAATGTCAGAGTAAGCTAAAACATCTATTATATTTTAAAATAGTTTACATATTTAGTCATTATTACTAAGGTATTTTCTTATCTTAATGCTCTCTTTCCAAGTGTGCTATGACTCCTTAAATGAACCAATGAATAAGTTAATATATTTCTTCGTATGTTCATATGGTTCTCCAAATTGTTTCATTTTAAAGGTCTAAATAATTTCTTTTGCATTTATATATAATAAAAATATGAAACACTTTTATGCACAGTGTAGTAACCATTATGTAAATAATTATTAATTTTAAAACTTTGAAGGAAAGTGAATTAATCAGCTATCTATGGTTTTGTTAGGATGGTGAGAAATATTTTTTTCCAAATATTTAAAATTATATAATGTATTTTTGTTACTTTAATAATGGAAAAATTTTAAATAACACCTTTTCTTTTCCAAATGTTTAAATACAGCATTTTCTTTTCCAAAGCTCTCCTCTCTCTGCCAAAATGACTTGTTTGATATTATATTTAAAATACATACATATTAGACACATCAAAATTTTATGTTTGATTTTTTTTTAAGAAATATAACTCAATTTTCCTTTTTAATATTTTTTAGTAGGTGAGTGGATAAATGAACTATGTGTGACACCTCCAAACAATGGAATATTATTTGGTACTAAAAAAGAAATGAGCTATCAACCCATCAAAAAACATGGGGGAAACTTCAATGCCTACTACTAAGTGAAAGAAGCCAATCTAAAAAGACTATATATTGTATGATTTCAAGTTTATGACTTTCTAGAAAAGGCAAAATTATGGAGGCAGTAAAAAATCAATGGTTGACAGGGGTTTGGCGGATGGAGAAACAAACAGGTGGAGCACAGAGGATTATTCAGGCAGTGAAACTACTCTGTATGAGGCTGTGATTGTAGATACATGTCATTATACATTTGCCTAAATCCACAGAATATACAGTACTAAGAGTGAACCCTAATATAAACTATGGATTTAGATGATTATGATC
The DNA here is from genome assembly GCF_003009895.1 of Hyaena hyaena. Taxonomy (NCBI): domain Eukaryota; kingdom Metazoa; phylum Chordata; class Mammalia; order Carnivora; family Hyaenidae; genus Hyaena; species Hyaena hyaena. The sequence goes on along the minus strand of NW_024081788.1, from coordinate 304,077 downwards.
TATCAAAGCAAGTTCACGGTTTGTAGTTTCATTGTAGGTTCATTGTAATAAATATCCTACTCTGGTGTGGGATTTTGATAGTGGGAAAGGCAGTGTGCATGTGGAGGCAAGGGGTATTTGGCAATGCTGTATGTTCCATTCACTTTTTTTTTTTAATATTTTTTTTTTATTTCTAGGAGAGAGAGAGAGACAGCGTGAACAGGGGAGGGTCAGAGAGAGAGGGAGACACAGACTGAAACAGGCTCCAGGCTCTGAGCTGGCAGTCAGCACAGAGCCCGACGCGGGGCTCGAACCCACGAACCGCGAGATCATGACCTAAGCGAAAGTCAGACACTTAACCGACTAAGCCACCCAGGCGCCCCGTTCCATTCACTTTTGTTGTGACTTAAAATTGCTATAAAAATAAATTATATTTTTAAATATATAAAAGTTACCTTTAAAAAAAAATCCCCTTCCCTTAATGCATTATATTCATCTTTTCCTAAAGAGTTTTAAAACATTTATCATAGTTATTTTAAAGTTATTAAATCCCCTTCCCTTAATGCATTATATTCATCTTTTCCTAAAGAGTTTTAAAACATTTATCATAGTTATTTTAAAGCCCCTTGATCATTTTGAGCCTGTTACTATTGACAATACTTTCTCTTAACTGTATAGTCAATTTTTTCCCTGTTTCTCTGCATGCCCAGTAATTTTTAAATTGTATATGGATATTTGGAAGATATAGTCAGATACACTTAGCAAGTTGTTAAGTTACTGGCAAATCACCTTACTCATGTGAAGGCTTGGATTTTGACTCTTTTAGTGCAGATCTTTTTACTTTTTTATTTATTTATTTTTTTAGTTATAATCATTACTCTTGGTACTTGGACATGGGTGTGGCCTTCCAGCTTTCCATGGAAATCTGAGCTGTTAGCCAATCCCCTGTGCCTTGGCAGGAACTGAACTTAAACTTTATCAGCCTCTGAAATATCTGTTCAACTCTTGTAGTCTTCTCACTATTTCTTTCTGCTGGAGTCCTTAAATCTTAGGCCGTACATGTGTAGTTTGAGTCTGCCAAGGATTTAGAGGCAAACTAGTATCCAGATTCTTACTGTCTCACTTTCTGCAATTTCCCTTCAATTTCCAGTCTTTTGGGCAGTCCCAAAAGAACATCAATCAGCTCAGTAAATCTGGTGTTTTTTGTTGGAGCTCTGTTATTCATTAACTGCATTCATGGTATATCCTCAGGGGAAAAGGTGGATAAATGTAGATCTCACACAGTATGGTCATTTTCAGTGGTTATATTTCCCCTAGTTTCTACCTTTTATTTGTTACTTTCTAGTGCCTATAAACAGAATTTGTGTGTGTTCGTGTGTATATTTTTAGATAGATAGATAGATAGATAGATAGATAGATTTTATAATGACTATTGGTGGGAATGTTGGTCTGATAGAAGTTACTTTGCCATAACCAGAAGCTGAATATCTACAGAACAGATTGATTTTGAGACAGTGTTTATGCATCTTTTGGGTAATTGGCATACAGAATATGGACTCTCAAATCTCACAATTTATTTGGAGAATAATGAAGGGTATGATAAGATTACTTTTGAAATTATCATATATTGTCTGAAAATCCCTGGTTAGTATATATAGACAGTGCTTGGCAGAAAATTGAGGCATAAGACAAGGCAATTGTAAGCTTCGTACTATTTCCTAAAGAAATTACCTATAAAAGATTGATATTTTTGTAATTTTTAAATGAACAGAAAGAAAACTACAAGTCATATAAAATAATTTTAAGTTACTTATCTTGGAATATGATTTAAAAAAATGTCATTGGCAATGGAGAGACAATGAAAAATCAGTGTTTCTGGAGGGCCTTAAATTCCAAAGAAATTTAAAAAAAAGAGAAAAGAAAATTGCCCCAAGCCTGTCTAAAACATTTTATTTAAAACCTGGGTTAACTTTTTGGAACAAGCAATCAATAACTTTTCTGTAATTTCTCATCAGTCCAGCTTGTAAACATTGGCATGACCAAGGCCTTAATTTTTGAAACTCTTTGCATTTCTCTCCAGTCTCCCTCTCTCTCTATTCTTATATTATCCCATGTATTTATATAATGTTAATGTGCTAGTGACACAGACATTTATCTCTTCAGCCTAAAATTCTCCCATGAACTGCTCAGCATCTCTTCTTCAGAGTTTAATAAGTATTTCAAACTTAATGTGCCCCTAAACGCATTCTTAATTGAGTCTTTTCCCCCAAATTTTGTTCTTCTCTGTCCTTCTTTCTCTCAGTAAAGGGTAGTTCTTTTTTTAAATTTTTAAAAGTGTTTAATTTACTTTTGAGAGACAGAAAGAGACAGCGTGAGCAGGGGAGGATTAGAGAAAGAGGGAGACACAGAATCTGAAGACAGGCTCCAGTCTCTGAGTTGTCAGCACAGAGCCTGACGCGGGCCTCGAACCTGCGTGGGGCTCAAACCCATGAACCCATGAGATCATGACCTGAGCCAAAGTCGGACGTTCAATCAACTGAGCCACCCAGGCGCCCCAGTAAAGGGTAGCGATTTATTCCAACCAGCACCTTGTTGTCACCCTTGGCTTCTCTCCCTCAGACTGCATACCCAAACTGTTAGCCAATCTTTTTGGTACCGTCAGGATATATACAGAATCCAACCGGTGTTCACCATCTATACAGCTACCACTCTACTCCAAAGCATCCATTAGTTCTCAACACTTTTATTGCAACAACATTTTTATTCTTGTCTTTCTACTTTATCTATCTATGTTTTTCTGTCCACAAAGCAACCAATTTAAATTCAGTAATTTCTCTGCTAAAACCTATCTCACTCAGAATGATCAAAATCTTAATAAAGACTGGCAAAACTCTCAGGATCTGGCCACCTATGTGTCTCTCAAGAGTATCTCATCGCTCTCTCTATTTCAGATACACTTGCTTCCTTGCTGTTTTCAAAACACACCAGCCAAGTGTCCTGCTGTTGCTCTCTTGAATTTGATAGAGTTTGAATCTTGTTTTTATTCACATCACTTTATTTCAAAAATGTAAATAAAGTTCAGTTTCCCAAAAGTTCTTGGAGACTTGCATATCTTCAGAATTCCCAACTTTTTTTTTTTAATATTTTAATGTTTATTTATTTTTAAAAGAGAGACAGAGACAGAGATGGAGCTCGAGTGGCGGAGGAACAGAGAAAGAGGAAGACAGGATCTGAAGCAGGCTCTAGGCTCTGAGCTGTCAGCAAGAGCCCAACGTGGGGCTGGAACCCATGAGCTGTGAGATCATGACCTAAGCCAAAGTCAAACGTTCAACCACGTTCAACCCAGCCACCCAGGTGCTCCCAGACTTCCCAAGTTTAAAGCTTCACATATTTTGTTTCTTCTTCCCTACTTTATTTTTGTCTTTTCTCCTCTTACGTAGTTCAGTTCCTCTCTCATTAATTCTGCTCTTCCAATTTACTACTTGTCTTTTTCTACAATTTCCCTAAGTTTTGAAGTTTCTATTTAAATCCAGTAAATTAACACAGTGTAATATTAGTTTCAGATATACAATTGTGATTCAACACTTCCTCTTGACCTAAAGACTCCAGCAGATTGAAAGTGAGGGCATGGAGAAACGTTTATCATGCAAATGGATGCTGAGAGAAAGCTGGAGTAGCAATATTAGTATCAGACAAATTAGCCTCTAAAACAAAGACTGTAGCAAGGGACAAAGAAGGGCACTATAAAATCATAAAGGGGGCAAAGTCAACAGGAAGATATAACAATTGTAAATATTTATGTAGCCAATATGAAGCATCCAAGCATATAAGACAGTAACAAATATCAAGGAACTAATTGATAATAACACAATAATGGTCAGGAACTTTAACACCCCACTTTAATCAAAGGATAGATTATCTAACTAGAAAACAAGGGAACAATGGCTTTGAATGACACACTGGGCCAGATGAACATAACAGATCTGTTTGAAACATCCCATCCTAAAGCAGCAGAATACACATTTATTTCCAGTGTACATGGAACATTCTCCAGAGTAGATCACATACTAGGTCACAAAACAGGTCTCAACAGATATAAAAGGATTGAAATCATACACACCTTTTCTGACCACAGTGCAATGAATCTAGAAGTTAACCACAAGAAAAAATTGAAAAGACCACAAACACATGAAGGCTAAACAACATGCTACTAAACAATGAATGAGTCAACCAGGAAATCAAAAACAAAATAAAAAAAAAAAATACATGGAAACAAATGAAAATGAAAATACAACAATCTAGCACATTTGGGATGCAGCAAAAGTCGTCCTAAGAGGGAAGTTTATTGCTATAAAAGAAGGAGATATCTTCATTTCCCCTTCACAGAGGAAAAAAGATTTCTTAAAAAACTTTTTATTTTATTATTTTTTAAAGAATTTATTATTTTTTAATGTTTATTTACTTTGAGGGAGAGACAGAAAGAGGGAGAGAGAGAGACAGAGAGCATGAGTGGGAATGGTAGAGAGAAAGGGAGAGAGAATTCCAAGAAAGCACCACAATTGGCAGTGCAAGCCTGACATGGGGCTCAGTCTCATGCACTCTGAGATCATGACCTGAGCCAAAACCAAGAGCCAGACATTTAACTGACTGAGGTACCCAGGTGACCTTTAAGATTTTATTTTTAAGTAATCTTTAACCCAACATGGAGCTCAAATTTACAACCCTGAGATCTAGAGTCATATGCTCTACCTACTGAGCCAGCCAGGCACCCCTGGCTTTTGAATTTCTTGCCAGACTTATCTTCAGATACAAATTTCAGTATTTTACCGACTGCTATTAAAGTATTTTTCCTTGTACAAAGCTAATTATTTCCACATGTGCTCTTGATCTAACTTTTCCAATCTCATCTGGCTATATTTATCATATTAACACTTCGTTATTTTGCCTCCCTCTCTATGTCTTATAAACATGTCATGTCTTTCTCATCTTTAAAAGGTATAGTTTTCTTGGACACTATGCCTGCCAATCATTAATCCCTCTTATCGTTTTCACTGTCATTATCTTGAAAAATAAAATCTCCATCTTTACTTTCTCATCTCACACTTACTTGTATACTCACTGTAGTCAGTCTCCCATTTCACCATCATTCAACTCAGATCTGGTAGAAGTCACCATTTTATTTTGTAAGTAATCAGTCAAGTAAGCCTCCTATTCCTCAGCTTCCTGTGCCATTCAGTGATTCATTCAGCAAATATTTGCTAAGCACTACACACTAAAATACTGTTTTACACATTATACCTATACGATAAATTTCTCATTATTTACAACTATTGCGTTTTTCTAAAAGTCCTTTAAAATATGGGCATAACTGCTGTAAAGCTCTTGTTTACTGATCCCGACATCTGGGCCATTTTGGGGTCTGTGTCTAGTGAACATTTGTTTCTTGATTAGGATAATAATATCTTGCTTCTTCACATGTCTTTTTGTTTTTCTGTTTATTGTTTGGTCTCCAAGACAGTATAGGTAATATGTCATAGTGAGTGTAAATTGTGTTGAGGTTAGTTCTGTCATAATAGTTAAATTTTTCTGGTAGATTGTGTTTTTGTTTGTTAAGTAGGATAGTCAGATTTTGGATTTAGCCATCGGCTTTGGTGATTGCTCGGTGCTCTGACTGTGCCTTACTCTTAAATTTTAGACTTTCTGGAATCTAAACTAAGATTTAGATTCTTGCTGTGTTGGATCTTCAATGTCTCCCATCACTGTGCCATCTTTATTATCAATGTTCAATTTTCAGCCGTAGGGTATGTGATCTCTGTTAGGCATCATGGAGTCTCACCTTGTGCATGCCACTTAGCCCTCGGCCAGAGAACTCTAGTGAATCTCCATGTGTACTTTACTTCTCGTTATTCCTATTTGAACAGCTTTCTCTTCTCTATCACCTTGCTCTGCACATTCTACCTGTTCAGCATCCCTGAACTCTGATCTGTTCCTTCTGAGCCCAGAAATGCTACTGCTCTGTTTGGGCTCTACCTCCATCTACCACTTTAGAAATGACCCCCATGCAGAAAGACAGAGGGATCTTAGGATTAACCACAAGCTTTCTTTTCTCTCAAAGAACACAGTCCTATACTGCTGATTGTCCAGTGCCTGAAAATGGTTGCCTCATATATTTTGTCCATTTTCATAGTTGTTTTCAGCAAAACATCAAGTCTGGTAGTAGTTACTCTTGCATGATATTAATTTGAAGCTTTTATGCTACATTTTACAATAAGAAAATCTAAAATTTTGAATGGGTAGAATTGCATGCAAATTTGAACTCAGCCATTTTCTGTCTGTATGACCTTGAAAAAGTTGTTTATAATTTGTGAAACTCACGTTCTTATAAGAAAGATTTTTATTTTGTTCTAAAAAAGTATTACTGAGTCTTTCATAATTGAGTAGTAAATTAGTTAACATTCATAAGTCATTTATAACAATGACTGGAGCTCAGCAAATATCAGCAACATCTTGGCATATTTCTTATTCCTTCCTCTTTTAGAATTCATAGTCTGAAGGTATATGAGATCTGTAGCCAAAAGAAGAGTCATAGTTTTCATAGGTTTTATGATTATTTCCAAAAAGGAAAGAAGAGCTGTTGAAACAGTTTTACTTGAATATCTGTTTACATCTGCTAAAACCGAGGAAAGTCTCCCCAAGATGCTCAATGTTCTTCACTCTTGAAACAGAGATGAAAGATGGACTAATGCTTCACTATCATTATCTGAAAGCTTCAAATATTCACTAATGTTTCATTGGGGAAAATTATGGAGGAAAAATGTGACATTCTTATTTTGTCTTTATTCTATTTCTATCTAAAACCTTTTATTCTACTTTCTGAAAACTAAGGAAGAGGAGAGTCAGGTATAGTATTTGTTAAGGCATAAACCTGATTGGAAAACAAACTGTTCTGAAATTATTGTTGAACCCAGTGAACTCCATATTTGCATCAAGTCCTTTAAGGGTCTCCATTTGCGGTTTTGAAAAAAAGGGAAAAAAATAGTGGACACCAAAGTGTAGCTCACAGTGAGAGAGTGCTGCTTTCTCAGTCAGCTTTACTTCCTATTCTTTGTTGTGTCAGCCTTAGATTTCTCAATGTTACTTAAGCTGTTATGCAAACACAATCTCATAGCCTTGCTATTGAAGATAGATGCCACTGAACCACCACTACTAAGAAACATTCTAAAATGTACAGAGCTTCAAAACTACTTGCATAAGTCCTGGTTAAATATTATGCCTAGAGTTCTTTAACTTTATGTAGTTTGTAGGAAGACTAAGATTTGCATAGGGAGATTTGTTTGTACAGGACAGAAAGTCTATAAAATATAATTATTTGTGTACTTTCAGCAAGAGGAGCTGTAGGGTTTATAATTATTTTAATTGAATATTGCAGCTCCCTTTGTGTTACTTTACTTGTGTTAGTGGAGATTTGGATAATTAGGTTTAGGAAAACATAGCATGTTTACTTATCTGTATACTGAATTTTAGTGATGATTTCTTCTCAAATTGATGGACAGTGATACTGAGATATTGAAATCCTGTGATGTACAAATGGAATGACAATGGACTTTTAGTAGGTAAAGGAAGAATTAAATCATGGATGCTTTTGTTTCTTTGCATTGTGTGTGTGTGTGTGTGTGTGTGTGTGTGTGTGTATCAGTATATGTATCCCTATATTTAAAAATAAATATGTATATAGAAAAATAGACAGGTGGATAGATAGGATACTTTCCTGTGTTTAAAAGAGCATATCATTATGGTCTATGATCACCTAGAAAACATAGTTATATTTAATACAGTAATATTTTATTATACCGTCTACACGTTTTGGACTCTGGTTAGGTCAGTAGACCTGAATATATATTAAACAAAGTCATGATTTTCACTTTCAAAAAACTAGAATTGTGTGAGGATGGAGAAAAAACAGTGATTAAATTTCTAATTCCAGGTAGTTATGTCATAAAGCTAAATCATTCACTCATAAATTATTCTCCACTTGGAGAATAATAACAATAATTATGTAAGCTGTCCAGATCTCTTTTTCATTTTCTTTCTATGTTCTTGCTGTTTAGTCTCTATATAAAGTTATTCTTTGGTTTGAAACTTGCAAAATTTCTTTGGAAAGACTCAGGACATTTAAAAAAAATCCAAGTAAACTACAAAATGTCATGTTCATTCATTTAAATTCAATTATGAGATATCAGTTTTTGCAAAGTATTCAGGGGGAGCTAGAAAAGAAGTAGGAATCATGGGGCCTACCTTAGTGAGCTTATGCTATTACAAAAACAAAATCTTTAAATTGTTAAAAATATAATTCTTATATGCATAATGAGCACATGTCACATTTTTATTGTAACAATTAAGGCAATAACCAGCAGAATAGCAGATGGTTGATGCTGAAATAAGATTTCCAAATTAGATATAAAGCTGGATTATGTTATATAGTATGATAAGACCCTGTCTTTGGAGGATTGTCTCGATTGGATGTCAAGAATTGTAATGTGTCTGATACATCCTCTTACATCCATGCTTACTCTTTAGCCTGCCATACTTTCATGGAAAAAAGTATGAGAATCCCAAGTCAGAGGGAAAGAAGTTTATTCCTATGACAGAGTGGTTAGTGTATTTGCATATTGTCATCAGTTCTCCATGCCCTCAATATCAGAGGACCAACACACATGGACCCAGGTGGATGCTGGGCAAAGAGTGGGCTATTGTTACAGGAGGACTCAAAGCTCAGGAAAACCAAATCTTTTAAAATGAGCACTAGGAAAGTCAGGTGCTTCATCCCAAAGGGAAACTTTATCTTTATTTTGCTAGAGAATAAGCATGCCTACTCTTTGCTCTGGAAAGAGACACTATCTCTATCTTTCAAGACTGTAGGCAAACCTGTTTTTTTGCTGTGTAGGGCAGCACTATCTATTTTCCAAGGCTGTTCATATTACAAACATCCTTAAAAAGATAACATCCTTAAAAAGTGCCTGGGTGTCTCAGTCAGTTAAGCGTCCAACTTCAGCTCACATTATAATCTAACAGTTTGTGGGTTCAAGCCCCACATCGGGCTCTGTGCTGACAGCTAGCTCAGAGCCTGGAGCCTGTTTCAGATTCTGTGTCTCCCTCTCTCTGACTCTCCCCTGCTCATGCTCTCTCTCTCTCTGTCAGAAATAAATAAAACATTTTAAAAAATTAATAACAATAAAAAAAAAAGGATAACAGGATGGCACCTGGGTGGCTCAGTCGGTTAAGCACCTGACTTTGGCTTGGGTCATGATCTTGCTGTTTGTGGGTTCAAGCCCCATATGAGGCTCTGTGCTGACAGCTCAGAGCCTGGAACCTACTTCAAATGCTGGGTTTCCCTCTCTCTCTGTCCATCCTTTTCTCACACGCTGTCTCTAGCTCTCAAAAATGAATAAACATTAAAAAATTTTAAGAAAAGATAACAGGAAGAAGAAAAGGCAGTACATCACTCAGAAGTTATATAGCAATGTGAGAGACAGGAAATTGTTTCCCCCAAATATATACCCTTCTTTTCTACATTTTCTTGGTTTCTGATAAATTTTCCAAGTATACCACTCTGTTGATGACTATGATTAATCTGACAAAGATTAATGCTTTAGTCTCTGAAAGCATTTATTAAGGTTACTACCAACATGACCCCAAACAAGAGATGTTGACTTTCTTTGTTGAGCCCAACCATGCACCCTAAGGTCTTAGGTCCAACCAGTAGAACAGAACTCATAAACCATTAGAGTCTATGTTGGGAAGTCATTCAGTTTCATTCAGTCATATCTTTCTCATTCAGTTTCTGTAATTACCTCTTTAGTTGGCCTGAGGCATTGATCCAGGTAGAGAAGGGTATACTATACGAGCAATTGCATAAGATCCTGCCTTGGTCTGCATCTGTCTATCTGTGAGAAACCTGACCAGTGAATTGAGCTGATCTGATCATTTCCAGGACTAGGTTGTGTCATTACCCTCCTCAGGAACAAATTTCATACCACCTTCTCTAATTAGGTGACCAAACATAGGGATAATTGCCTATACAATTTGCATAAATAATAAGTCTGTTATCCCTTTAGACATCTCCTGCAATTAACCAATTAACCCCTCATTTGTGAGAGGTTCCCACACTCACCTGAGGGCTATGCTATCTATTGGTGGTGTTTTCTCAAACATTTGGATGTTTCTTATGACCACTCCTAAGGTGCAATTCACAGAGTTTTTGAAAGGAAGGCAAGTTAATGCCTGGCTTCCACATAAGATGTAAAATCCCAGGGGTGAACATGGTGTTCTTGGGAAGAAAGTTTTGTTTATAATTGTTATGGACCCTCAAATGGGTACTACATCAGTAGGAGCCAAGTTCAACAGTGTCTCCAACGTGGCCTACTGACTTAAGATTCCTAATTCAGTTTGAACCACTGACTCTACTTCTGGTTTTTGAACATTCTGAAAGAAGGTTGATCAAACCTACATGGGTGGCATTTGCCAAACCCACAAATGCTGAGCAAGGACTGTGCAAATTAAGATAAGGAAAATGTCTACAGATGTTTGAATTCTGAGTGATGAAAACTCCTCATTTGTGTAACTGTAACTCTAAAATCATAAGAAAATACTCAAACAAGATAAAATATATAACAGTTATGTCAGTTCTTATTTTGAATATTTAGATTACAAATATTTACATTTCCCCCATATACCTAATAATTTAAAATGGAATGTGTAGATCGTTGATTGGACCAATTGATTAGAACAAGAAGGGCAATTACAAGTCTCTGTCCAGCTAAGAAAATCTTCTACAATATTCTATAGAGTGCTTATTGTTTTCTTTAGTTATTGTCTTTTTTTTTTTTTTGAGAGAATGCACACGAGCAGGGGAGGTGTACGAGAGAGGCAGAGAGAGAGAGAGACAGAGAGAGACAGAGAGACAGAGAGACAAAGACAGAGAATCCCAACAGGCCCCATGCTCAGCACGGGACTCCATGTGGGGCTCAATCCCAGAATCCTGGGAGCATGACCTGACCCGAATTAAAGAGTTGGACACTTAAGTGACTGAGCCACCCAGGCGCCCCTTTAGATATTATCTTGAAACGACTGTACCCAGCTCTTTTTTTTTTTTTAATATTTTATTTATTTTTGAGAGAGAGATAGAGACAGCATGAGCAGGGGAGGATCAGAGAGAGAGGGAGGCACAGAATCTGAAACAGACTCCAGGCTCTGAGCTAGCTGTCAGCACAGAGCCCGATGTGGGGCTCGAACCCACGAACCGTGAGATCATGACCTGAGCCGAAGTCAGACGCTCAACCGACTGAGCCACCCAGGCTCCCCACCCAGCTCTTTGTTTTAATCTGAGTACTCTGGATCCTGTGTTGGTGTGCTGATTTCTACACATGTGTGGTAATAGAAATGTTTTATAATACTCTTTTTTAGCACTAAGATTCTTTTCTGATTGAGCAGAAATATAGACACCAAAACCTATCCTTTGAACATCATGAAGCAAATCTTCCTCTACCCCTAACTGTAGATCAAAGGTATTATTATGTTAGTGCTTCATGCCAGGTACCACCAGAAGTCTCTATACATTGCAAATTGAAGGGAGTTTTCACATTACTCAATTAGCTTTACCAGTGTGGAAAACAAAACAAATGCTAGGTGACCTATTATTGCATCTGGAGGAACTAAATTTCAAAGTTAACATAATTTATAGATCCTCCTATAAAATAAACTGTATTGCATAGCTTTTTGAACAGTGCTAAGCTCTTCATTGCATCAATGAATAAACAGCTTTAAACATGGCACCTGCAATGATACACTTGGTTTAATGTGTTGGAAAGTATATATGAATTATGAATTATGGGCTACACAGTTTCTTTCTCAGACTTACAAACTTGGTTTACATAGCATCATAATTTAGTGAGAGCTACTTGAAATGTAGTTATAGTGACTGTAAGTATTATAGAAATTTTCAATGTTTTTCACATAATCTTGAACTTCTTAGGTGATAACTATTACTGTATTTGGAATGTTAAATATTAGCAAATTTGAGAAATACTATGGATCAATGAAATAAAAGCAAACTGCTGACATGCCTGATTCTATTTGTACACCACACACAGTGTAACACGAATCCTATTCGTTGTGCTTTTCAACTTCTCATTCTTTTTTTAATCACTAAAATTTATAATTCCCTCTTTCTATTAAATGTATTAAAAAATAAAAACTAGCAAAATTACCTTTAATAATTTAAAATGTACATTATACATTTAAACCATAAGAATGATAGCAATTACATATTTTGCTTTTTTTATGATGCATTCTCAACAAGGACACTCTTCTTCAAAAGTCCTTACTTAAAATAATATCAAGACATAAACTTTCATATGCTAATAAATGAAATTGGTAAAGATATGTACTCTCTAGGGTAAAGAGTAATTAGAATTGTTTCTCCAGGCAGCTACCTAACCAACCCAATCCTCTATGTGGTTCTGTGTAGAATAGGTAAAAAATTAAACTTAACAAGTATATATCCAAAAACAGAGTAAGATTCACCTTAGAAGAAAATGATTTCTCAGGAGCTGCCATGTTGGGGCAAGAATGGTCTAGGAAATTTAGGAGAGGATCAGACATATTCAACGAAAGAGAAAGAATTCTTGTTAGATGACACAGAATTTTTTCTCTGATGAAGTTCTATATTAATATACCTTACATGGCATGTACCTTTTCTCATTCAATTTCTACTTCAATCTTGCATGATAGTAGTATAAGAACTATTTTATGGAAAGTAAAACGTAGGCTCAGTAAACCCACGTAACTTTCCTCAAATTACATAGCCAGTAAGAGAAGTGGTATTCAAACCTTGGTGCCTGTTTTCAGTGACTATGCTTTTGATTACTATGCTATCTCAACTTTTCTGGGTTCCAGAAAACCCCATTAACAATCCCCCTTGACAATATAGTCTGTTGCATTTTCAGTAAAGTTAGTTTAGCCAATTTAATGGCTAGTTAGGTTAGAAACCGATCATTAACATGACCCATGGTAACCACTGGTGACCTCCAGGTATAACTAAGGCTTCTTGTAATCACCCCATTGGGATATTTTTGGATTATATTCCATTTACTTCAGAGTTGGCTATTGCAAAATTAAAATACAATAAAGCTGGGAGGTGTTGTTGGGAAGGGCCTGTGTTTGACTTCCATGATTCAATAGTTTCTGTCTCCTGAACATACTAACCTTTCTTGCCACAGGCCTTTGCATATGCTTTCCCACCTTCATAACATTCTGCCAACATATTGTTATCACCTGCAGCAATCTTTTCCCATAGTTTGAGTGGTTAGTGATTTGTCATCCTTCTGGTCTCAGTGATATATCATCTCTTTAAAGAGGTTTTTCTTACAATCATATCTGAAGTTACTTCCTATCATATACTGTTTGTTTTCTATGTGGCATTTAATGCAGTTGAGAGCAATTATATTTACTTATGTGTCTACTTATTATCTGAATCTTCCAATAGAATATCATTTTCATGGAAGAAGAAATCATATCTATCTTGCTCAGTACTCTTTTCTCAAAGCCCACGACAGTACCATGTTTTCAAAATGATTTTTTAATAAACGAATCAGTTATATACAAGAAAAAACCCCTCCAAATCTTGTCATTAATAATTTGGAATCATGACCTCTCCTGTTTGGGATGATGATATTGCCTACATTTCTTATACTGTGGCTATGGGGATAAATTGTACATAAGAGCACATTATAAACTCGAAGGTATTAATTACACAAATGCTTAACAGTGACATTTATTTTAGGTATGGTTCCATTGCCTGTTTAAGAAAATTCTCAGGTTTTGGTGTCTTCTCCTTTCAATACTATGTATCCAAGTGCCTTTATGCCTGTCTTGTCTTCTAGATTGTAGACTAACCATTGTGCATATATTGACCTGGCTCTCTCCTGAAAAACTTGTTCACCCCATACATTTCCTCATTCTCACAAAGTATAATAAGATGATCTGTTAACTGACTTGACACCTTTTATGAACATGTATTGGTAATAAAGTCATAGCTTACTATTTTCTAGAATTGCTTTCATTTTAACTCAAGCCTTTAGTAAGTGATGTTTGTGGACATTGCAAGCCTTATCAATTTATGCTTGTAATATGATTGTGGCTAGTCAATAATTGTAGGTAAGTGTGACACAAGTGAAGGAATAACTATTTGCCTTGTGAGGCTGGTTGAACCTGTGTCTATATAAATTGTTATATTTTACCCACTGTTTCAGAATGGAAAACTAACTTGAATGTATACCTATTTTTTTAAATAAAGGAATGAATTCCTTTTTATGACTACAGATGCCTTTTATCATTCAATTAACTTACAGTTTGAAGTTTTCTTGTGTCAGCAGTAAAACTGTCATAATATATGAGGGGATATGTGGGACAAAGAATGTATTTGTGGTAGGTGTGTATATCACATAGAAATAAGATAGAAAGCATTAGTACTTTTCAGGTAGTAAAAATGCTAAGACCTATATGGGATACTCTATGCTTCTCTGGATTAAAACAACAATGTACATTCCCCGACCCTGACAAACAGAACGAATATCTCTCCAGCTAAATATCCTATAGCTATTTTACCTTATATTACTTTAAGACCTAGATAATGACCTACAAGAAGGGACAGGTGTTGCCATCCTTAAATGTTACAGGACATTTTAGAATCATAGCAAGTATACCCTGACTTTTTGTAGTCTTCTTTTCTGTACCTTGGCTATGTAAGAGTTGTTTTCTGCTGGAACAAGAGAGAAGATAGACTCAATCTGAGCAGAGCACACAAGGATACAGCTCCCTGTTTGAAAGGAGACAGTAAATGGCTCATTAATACTACTCCAGAGTTGAGAACATTCTATTATCATTTCTATCACACAAGTTCAATAATTGAAGATGAACAAATCCAATAAAATTTCACTCTGAAATACCACCTTTTTCTTGGTAGTACTTAAACATTAATTTACAAAGCACATAATAGAAAATAATTATAGCATCTGCAAGAATAATTTGATGAAAAGTTACAGATAATGAGACAGATAGTTTTTCACTCTTTAAATTATTACTTCAAATTAGATCAGCAGTAACCTGCAGGCAATTCAGGTCTTTGTAAAATGAGTCTTCCATGCAATATCCCTACATGGCTTAAGTTTTCTCTCAAAGCTAATGTTTTTTCTTAGGTCCTTCAGAAAGAAAAAAATGAGAACGAATGATGCTCATGGTTGAATTTTAAAACATCACTTTTTACTTAATGAATTTGAGCCTTATTGGCTGGCATTCTTAGAGATTTAAATTTAACATAAAACACCTTAGAAGTGCATCATCAAGAGTTCTTACATTTGAAACTCAAATTTTCAAGGAAATTCTTGAGCTTAGCATAGCTAAGTTCTGCTGATTCCCTCTTGCTTTTGCCTAATTTCTATGTTTTGCTGAAACCACAGGTCTTTTTGACAGACTTTTGTTTTCTTTGGCCTGTATATATGTAGTCCTTCTAGACTTATCCAGGGCTATCCCTCTATATTGAGGTCTTTGGCAACCTTACCTACTCCTGGGATGTTTACCTAACTCTGGTATTAGTGATGTAGAACAGTGTTATCTACTTCTTCTTAGGACCCTCTGAGGTAATAGGAATGTTTTGTAACTCTAGTAGTGATATAATCTTTTTTCAGGATAGTTAGGATAATTTTGGAACAGGATTTTTAGACATCAATGACTTAGATGTTATTTTTAGAAAAAATGATATAATCTGTGACCATTATGTTCTAATCCAGGGAGCAAGAATACTATATAATTAGGATTCAAAGAAAAATGATATAGGTCTTGATCTCAAGCAGCTTGTGGACTGGTCAGTAAGAAATGTAGCAGACACAGGAACAATGCATTAAACAAAATCACAAATTGAATTCAAACAAAAAAATAAACATATTGTTAGAATTATTACAATAATTATTACAATAACATTCCAGATTAATTGCCAAATTCATGATACAGGCATTAGGTGCAAGGATCAGTCTTTTGATATCACCATGAATCAAGACCAGGAGCTCTGAAAGTTAACAAATTCTGTGCAAGGTTCTCAATAAGATTGACTGATGGACTAACTGATTGATTAATGTGTAAGTCATAGGGCGGCCATATTGCATGGCTGATTTTATGATCCTTTGGGGAGTAATATAACATACCATGGAAAGAGAGTGCTTGATGACAGGACTCAGAATTGAGAGCCAGTCATGACTAAAACACATGTAGACCTATTTGTGTAGTGTTTGAGTAATTTATAAAGGATCTGCCATTGCTCTATTTTGTTTCACTCATACAACAAATATTTACTATTTGAGTGTCTACTATATGCTAAGTACTATAATTAATATTAGGGTAAATAGTGAATAATATAGGTATAAGACTTGCTCTTATTGAGTATTCAGTTTAGGTGAGAATTAAATGGTAAGCAGTACAACTGAATGTAAATAACATATAAATATGTAAAATTTTAACTCAGTAATTCAGCAAATATTTGTTGAGGACCTGTTCTGAGTCAAGCTTTATTCCATGTGCTGGGACTATATCAGCTAAAAAATGACAGAGACAGAGACATTTTCCTTCATAGAGATTCTACTCTATTATAGAAATGGGTGGGATAGAAAATGAAAAAAATAAAACGTACGGTATACCAGAAGTTGTTATATGCTATGGGAGAAGAAAAACTAAAGCAGGATTGAGAATGAGTGGGAGTGGTAGGCTAGTGTGAGTGAGCCACTCTTTAAGAGGATTATAGCATACCACACCAGGAAAATGACATCTAAGAAAGATGTGAGGTGTTAGTTATGTGGATATCTAGGGGACGAATGTTCCAGGTGGAGGAAACCATGCAAAAGCTGTAGGGTGGGTGTTTGCTTGCATATTTGAGAAACAGCAAAGAGATCACTGTAGCTGGAGTAGAATAAACAAAGGGAAATTGGTTAGAATGGTGAAGTAGTAACATCAGAGAAGTGAAGTGGGGACAGATGATGTAGGTCTTAGTAGGTCTTGTATAGGGAGCCACTGGAGAGTTTTGAGGGAAAGAGAAACATGATATGAATGCTGTAATCTGACCTATTAAATAAAAAGACGTTCTGTCTACTTTGCTTTTCCTTGACTTATTAGGGTTAGGCATAGGAACAGGAAGTTCTGTTACAAGACCTGTGGTAATCATTCACTGGATTGTAGCAGAGTAGTAATAGCAGAAACTGTGGGGAACAATCAGATTCTGATTCTGAATATATGTTAAAGAGAAAAAAAAAAAACCCAGGATTTTCTCACAGACTGGATGTAGGCCATAAGGAAAAGAGGACTGAACATTTTTGTCCTGAACAAATGGAAGGGTGGAGTGACTGTCAATTGGGTTCAAGGATGCTGTGAGAGGCCAGGTTGGGGCAGGGGAACAGTGGGTAGGGAAACATCAAGAGTTCAATTTTAATTTTGCTGAGTTTGAGATATATTGAGACATCCAAATGGAGATTTCAGTGGACAGTTTAGTAAACAAATCTCAAGTGTTGGGGAAAGTTATGAACAGAAGATTCAAAAAGATGCATTTAAACTCATAAGACTGAAAGAGTTCCCCCAGAGAATGATTACAGAGTGTAGGGGAAAAAAAATCAAAGAGAGAGCTCTGACCTTCTCCAACATTACAAAGTCAGGGAAAAAAGGATGAGCCAGCAAAGGAAATGGGCAAGGAACAATGTTTGAAGTAGGAGGCATACCAAGTGAGTGATAATACTGATTAAATGGTATAAGGATTCATTAGGGTAAATGAGCATTCAGATAGGATGTTTTTTAGTGGATCCCATTTGAAACTGTGAAAATTTTTGTAGTTTCTGTTTTTCATGTGTCACCTTATACCAGCCACATTCATTTTTGCCATCACTAATGGGCCCTCCCTGCAAAGGATCCGCACAAAGAACATCTGCTCCCTCTCTGCCAAAGAATAATGTCAGGAGGCAGACCTAGTTATATTGAGCTTCATTTCTTCCCATCATACTCCTAGAAGCCTGTGGATTAGCATTGGAACCTGCTTTTACTTGTGTCCATAGAACGCTAGGTTTTGTAAAGGCTTTGATTAATTTTAATATGATGGCCTCAGGGTGCTTTTATACTAAAGTCTTGAAAATGTTCAGAAACTTTGAAACAACCATGATCACATTTACAATTTATTTTTTTGATACTTTTGAGGGTTTTCAATTCAATTTTTTTTTCACAAAGCAGGGAAAACTTTGTAATGATGATTAACAAGAACTGTGTGGCACTTACATGGACCTGGCAAAGGGCAGAACACACCTTTTCCCAAAGGACAATAAGCAAAATAGATGAAAGTTCAAGATCTCACAAATTTGCAACCAAGGAGATCATTCTTCTTGATTTATTGAAAAGGGCAGGATATACACCTAGACATGTGCATAAGCCTTCCCTTTTCCACTTTGCAGTAAAGAATGAGGTGGAATGTGGCCAAGAGACCCAGGTGTCTCTGAACTGCAGTCTTTTTCTGCCTCTCATTTCCCTTGTTTTCTTTGAGAGCTCTGATCAAGTACAATGATTACACATTTTACAAGGGGATGAGTGTGTGTGTGTGTGTGTGTGTGTGTGTGTGTGTGTCTCCCACCCACTTTCTTTTAAGAGGAATCCAAGTTGTAAATCAAAAACATCTATGTAATTCATCTCCCATAAACATTCATCTTGGATAAGTGACTATTTTTAGCAATCTATTGCTTTATTATCCTGAGAAATTGAAGGTAATTGTGCCACATATAAAACTACTTGAGAAATATATATAAATATGCCTCCTGGTTATAATTAACCCTTATTTAATATTTATATAGAACTCTTATAAGCTATCTTATAAACTGACAAATTATTGTTCAATGAATCTGACAAATGGCAAGTCTTATGTATAATATACACAACTGATAAATGATTAGTATAAAATATATTAAAAACATGTGCAATCAATAAGAACTACAACTGAAATATAAATACTTACTGACCTTTCTTACCCAGCTAAGTCAATGAAAGTCACAGGCCAGTGCTTTGTGCACTTAAAAGCAATTGTGTCAAGAATTTCTATCCTATTCTCTGACTTCTATCATCAGCTATAATTTCAATCAAGGAAGAACTAAAGATATTTTCATTTATTTCCATAAGCATAGATACCATGTTTTTAACTGGTACAATTAGGTGAAATTCTGGAGAAATAATAGATTTACAGCGGAAGAATCATGAGGTTACTGTTAGAAATGTTAAGTTTGACTTATTATTTTGATATTCAGTCCAGCAGGTGAAGTCATTTGTTGAGTGAACAGATTTACAGCTTACAGAAGGGGTTTGGCTGGACGAGACACATACGTAATTTTTATGTAGATGGTAATTGAATGTGAATGAAATTCTTTTAGGAAGAGTAAGGAATGAGAAGAAAAGGAAACCAAGGACCAAACCTTGAGTACCTAAAACATTTAATGATCAGGGAGAGGAAAATGAGCCTGCTAAAGAGACCAAGAATGAGAAGTCAGGGACATAGGAGAAGAATTAAGCGTTTTATGTTATTGGGCACTTCCTAAGTGCCAGTCACATAACTAGGTGATGAGATAAAATGTTTCCCAACTGACAGAGCTTCTCCCAGGAAGTTTGCAACCTAGTAGAATAGGCAGACATTAAGTAAATTGTATACTAATAAGTATACAATTGTAAATTGAGGCACTTACTCTGAAGAGATAAACATAGTCTGGGGTACTTGCATGGCTCAGTTGATTAAGTGCCAATTTTGGCTCAGGTCATGATCTCACAGTTCATAGGTTCAAGCCCCACTTCAGGCTCTGTGCTGACAGGTAGGAGCCTGGGGCCTCCTTCAGATCCTATGTCTCCCTCTTTCTCTGCTCTTCCCTGCTGGTGCTATGTCCCTCAAAAAATAAATAAACATTAAAAAAGAGAGATAAGCATAGTCTTATACCATAGGAAGTTGCTCTAGTCTGTAGGGTCGTAGAAGGCTTCCATGATGAATCAGTTCTTGAGGTGAGATTGAAGAATGAATAGAGGACAAGTAGGTGGAGATGAAGGGTGGACAGAAGAGCATTCCAGGAAAAAGAGATTGTGTAGGTAAAGACCCTTGTGACAAAAAGTAACATGGGGATATTTGAAGGATTTAAAATGCCAGTATGAGGACACTTGGGTGGCTAAGTTGGTTAAGTGTCCAACTCTTGATTTCAGCTGAGGTCATGATCTCACAGTTGTGGGATCAAACCCCATATCAGGCTCCATACTGGCTGTGGAGTTTACTTGAGATTCTCTCTCTCCCTCTTCATCTGCCCCTCCCACCCTCTCAAAATAAATAAATAGCCATTAAAAAAAAAAAAAAAAAAAGACCAGTATGGTAGAGGGCAGAGA
Organism: Hyaena hyaena; assembly: GCF_003009895.1. Lineage (NCBI taxonomy): Eukaryota > Metazoa > Chordata > Mammalia > Carnivora > Hyaenidae > Hyaena > Hyaena hyaena. The sequence continues at coordinate 283,614 of NW_024081788.1, read as the reverse complement.
GCAAGTGGAAAGTAGGGGAAGATCAGCCTTCAGAGAGTCATGAGTCAGATCAGCAAGGGCTTAACAGGCTTTATTAAGATTTGGATCTTTATTCCAAGAGCAATGGGAAACTATGTATGTTCTTTAAACAGGAAGCAAAAGAAACTCCAAAAGAAACTGAATAATTGAAACCTAGGATTGTAGGAGGAAATGCATACATTGGTAAGTATGTGCAAGGTGAAGAAACTGGGAGAGGGTAGTGTAAGACAGATGAGAGCAATCGATGGTATCAAATGAAAGAGTCTTGAAAAATATCTGTGGATTTGGAGACATGAAGTTATTGTTATCCTCCGCAAATCTGTCAGTGGTATAATTAAAGTGGATAGAGCAGTGAATGGGAGTTGGGGAAAATATTACCAGTTAACTGCCTAGACTTTAGATAAAGAAAACTTTCTAGATTCTGAATCCATACAGAGCAATAAAACCTAGATATCACCCTCCCTAAAGAATCTAATATCTCAAAAGCATTAATGAGGAAATGGGAGTATATTGAAAATTCTGTGGGATTGCTAAAGGGCAGGATTTTCATCTCATTTTGCATAGCAAGCAACTGGAAATCCTCCTTAGATATTTCACCAATCCCTCCTCAGACTCTGTTTCAAGGATCTTTCTTTCTTTTCTTCTTTTCCCATAGCCCCAAATAGCACATCAGTACTCTGCAAACAAGAAGGTCCTCAATCCCACCACTATAGAAGACATTTTTGTGATCACCCTTCATTACTGAGTATGATCTTATGTCTCTGATTCCAGAAAAAAAGTAGAATACCTTCTAAAAGGGATTTTTGTAAATTCACTTTTTCCATCTCACTTGTAATAAATACTTTCATTTTGTATAATGTAGCTATCTCTTAGGTCAAATCATTCCTCTTCTACCTATTTGATCTTATACATTGTTCTGCTTCTCAGCTGTCGATTCATTTTCGACATAAGACAAAATGCTCTATTATTTCGGCCTCCAATAAATCCCACAAATATCTTTAATCATCAAACACAATTTAATTCTACAAACGTGTGGGAACCCTATTATGTGAACACACTGGATCGGTATTGGGAATACAAAATGCATAAAAATATGACCTTGCCCTGGAGGAAGCTGAGTCCAATGCAACAACAGAAAAACAAACAGGTAAATTATAGTCTGAAGTAGCAAATGTCAGGTTCATGTTTCAAAGCTTCTATCATCAGCCTTTTAATCTGTGTTGGATTTGTGGGGGATTCAGTATGGCAAAACTTTTATTTTCTAGGACTTGGAATATTACTAAAAGAGTACTTTTAAGTGAGTTTTTAGACATGTGGAAGAAAAATATTGTTAATTTTCCCAAATTCAGCCTTATGGGGCTGCAAACATAAAAACAACAAAATCAAAAGAGCAAATATACCTTTCAATCAATAGTGGAATTCTGGGTAGGAATAGAATATTCTCATTATGCTCAAAAATTTTGTTGACTTCCAATCATTTGTTAGGTACCAAGGAGAGATAGCAGTGGGGGGAAGTCACCAGTTCTCATAGAACTTATATTCTAAATAGCAAACCAATAAGTAATCCCAAGTAGTGATCAAAACTATGAAGAAAACACAGAAGGGTATGATAAAGCATGATTTACATGGAGAGGGGTTGGACCGTTTAGAGCATCTTTGCTGAATAAATGACATTTTAACTAAGACCTGAGTGACTAGAGGGAGGCAACTGCATGAAGATATAATTGAGGTGTATTCCAGGAAGGGAGAACAAGTGTACAGACCCCAGATCAGAAAGTGTTTGATGTTCCAGAGAGGCAAGATGAAGGCCAGCATGTCTGAAGTGAGACAGGGAATGGTAGAAGTTAGAGTCAGAGAGGTAGAGAGAGAAAGTAGATCATATAGAGTTCCTTGGGCCTTAGTAAGAATTTTTGGATATTTGGAGATCCAGTGAGAAACTATTAAAGGATCTAACCAGGGAAGATACAAGATATGCCTCATTTGTTTAAAAGATTATGGATGCTGCTGTGAGGTAAATGGTTGTAGGTGTGCAAATTAGGAAATAGCAACAGTGGTATATTGATAAATGCTTAATAACTTGCTTTCCAGAGGGGAGGAAAAGCACTGATTTGTTTGCTGACTTTTATGGTATGAATACTTCCAATCAACTAATTTTAAGGTACCAACATGCCACATAGCCTTGCAAAACTCCTGAAAATTTAATTTGTTCTCAAGTGTTGATACAAGCTGGCTCAGCACACCACTGCTTAAGAGACTAATGCAGATGTCCAATCAAGAAACGAAATGATAGAGGTTAAATTAGGATGGTTGTAGTCGAGACAGAGGGAAGTGAATAGATGCAGGATATATTTGGAGGTAAAATCCACTTCAATTGCCATTGGACCAAATTGGTGAGAATTACACGGACAAAAAAAGAAAGGATAAGGGATGTCTCCTAAGTTTTTGACTTGAACAGCTAGTGTATGTTTGCTCCACTTCTGAGGGAGAAAGTACTGAGGGAGGGATGGGTTTGGTTTTGGTCACTCAGGGACTGAGCTGTTTGACAAATGAGTCAGGATGTCAAAGGAAGAGAAGAGATTAGAGCTAAGAATCCAGAGTCCAAGGGGAGGTCAGGGCTAGAGAAATAAATTTGAACGTCAGCAGCATAAAAATCTTCTAAAAGTATATCTCCTTTCTTTTCAGTATACATTTAGAAAGTCAAGTTTTTACTTTTAATCAATTTGTAGCAGATATGACTCTCAAATGCAAACTGAGATATGTAATATTACAATTACCTTTCGTTTCCTAACTCCAATGAATTGTAAACAATTAACATTCTTCATGGGAGCAGAAACTTTATCTCAGTCAGTTCAGAGACCCCATCTTCCATGGAATAGTGTCTGATTTTCTGGGGTCTTATGTAACCAGGTTGTCTTGGGTAGAAAGTTTTCAGATCTTGGTGTTTTATCAGTCATCTATGCTGGTATCTAATAATGCATCTCCATTCCTGTTCTGTTTTTATTCCTTGTACATGTTTATTGCATTATTCATCATTCATGATATTAGGGTCTATTGAATTTTCTGAATTTCCCTCAGATTCTTAAGTTCACTTGTATACATAGGATTCTTCTGTTTCCTGCTACATGAGGACTCAAAAAACTGGAATTCTCTAAAGTTCTTTACTCCTTCTTACTTGAGTTAGTAATTTGACTTACTTTCAGGAGACTACAGAAGCCACTCCGTTTTCCTAATTCTTCTACCTAAGCACATTACCCACACATTTCTTCTCTAGCATCTTGAAGCCTCCTTTAAATCTTCTCAGGAAGAAATAGGACTCTCTGCCTCTAAGTCTACAAGTTTCCCAAGAATTTCTGTTGTTTATCTATCCTTGATAGAGCTTGATAAGATCTCCATTTCAGAGGATACAAATACCTTTTCCGTTAGTTCCAAGCTGATACTCCCCAAGTCACATTGTGTCTGGACTTCAAATCAGAGTGTTTCCCCAAAAGTGGAATAAGTGACAACATTAACAAATAAGATTTCAGATAAACATTCAGAGTTTTTGCTTCTTTCACAATATCCAAAGCTTTGGGATCAAGAGGTCTTTGTTACCACCTGGTGCTAATTGCCCAGATATAAGCAGTCACCTGTCTTTTGATGGTTTGACATTGTCCAGTTATTCATAGTTGCTTCCACTTTCTGTTGGCTCCCTGATGCTGAGTGTATGTGTCCCTTGCCATCTCTGGCCTTTTTGCTAGTTTTCCCTTACACGTGGTCAGTTTCACTTGTTTATCTTAACTGCCAGACTTGCATATGCCTTTGAGATTGTGATCCCATTTTACTCCTGGTTTAGTTTTGACTACTAGATTAACTATTATTCATAAAGTAGTCTCATAATATGTCACACATGTCTTTCTATTTATCCCATAAATTCCAATTAGCTTATTTACTCCTCTGCTTTTTGTTGTGAAATCCATTTTCTGAGCCAATAGCTGATGGCTATACTAGATTGCTGAATTGGAAGAAGAATCAAAAGGGAAAAGGAGCTAAGAGGGAAAGTTATGGCATAAGTATCAATAATGTTATAAGGTCTTCACTCTTTTCTTACTTGTATCAGTTAGCTTATAATCAGGAGGCAGAAATTAAACCAGTTATTTTCACAGAGAGAATTTAATATGAAGAATTATTAATCAAATAGTATAAAATCATAAAGGCTAAGAGTGTAACTAAAACATCATGAATTTAGTAGCTGCAGTAGTTAATTGTTCATATGCTGAGAGGAAAAGAGAAGACTTGGAATTATTATTTTTTTAAAAATTAATTAATTTATTTTGAGAAAAAAAGTGCAAGTTATGGAGGGGCAGAGAGAAGAGAAAGAGTCCCAAGCAGGCTCCACACCATCAGCACAGAGCCCGACGTGGGGCACCAACTCATGAACCCTGAGATCATGACCTGAGCTGAAGTCAGATGCTTCAGTGGCTGAGCCACCCAGGCGCCCCAATCTGGAATTATTACCACTTAGAAATGTAAAATAAATTCTCTGAAATCTGGATCTTTGAGGAGGAGGTGCTCCTTTACTGGCACTGGTGTCTCTGAGCTCAGAGGAGAGGAACCATGGGCTGGAAATAGACCTCAGCAGAGGGGTGCCAGTTCTCAGTCCTAATGTCTCTGATTGGGAAGTGGTATATTTCATTACAAGTTTTGGAAAATCTGCATACGAAATGCAGCAGTGCCAATGGAACCAATTGATACTGCCAAATGAAAAAGAAGAATTTCTATGATGATACTGATAATAACAGAAAGCCAAACAGAAAAAGGAAAGGTCAATATTTGCTCCCTCCTCTGGCTTTCCAGTCTTCCAGTGACTCCTTTGAAAGGGCCCAGCATGCACCCAACTGGTAAAAGAGAAGTGTGCCTTGCAGAGATCCAGCAAGAAAATTGGAGTGTAAAAGGGTAGGCTTGTAGTGGTAAGATGGCAACTTAATAATTAATATGCTAGTAAATTTTCTCGCAAACGACAGCACAACAACCAGTAACAACAAAACCATAACTGTTACTGTGCCCTCCTCCTCAACTGTAAGAGTAGGAGTCCTTGCTCTTTGCCAAAATTGTAATACGCATGACAGAAAACCACATGGCTAAGTAAATAGTTTATTTCCTAGGCTGCCAAAGGCCAGATACATAAATGAATTAGGTAGGGCAAACACAAAATAGCTAAAATAAATACCACTCCAAAATCTAGTAGCTTAAAAATGATAGAAATCCTTTTTTTCTCTCCTATAAAAGTCTTAATTTGAAAACTTCAGGGGTTTTTTGGTTAGGAGTTTGCTCTGCCCCAAGTGATCATTTACAGATTCAGGTGCTTTTCTCCTTAATGGATACCATCCTTTGTATTCTCTTGCCTTCCTGATTAAAACTGAGTTGTGGGTTCATCATGCTCTAGGACAAGGGAAAAGGATATAGAAAGGAATTACAGGCAACAACTTCCTAAGTAGCTAGTGAAGAAGTTTTACACATACCATTCAACTCATATGCTCCTGGAAAAAAACTTAGTCACATGGCTAGAAAGAGCAAAGAGAGGACCGCCTGGGTGACTCAGTTGGTTAAGCATCTGACTTTGGCTCAGGTCATGATCTCACGGTTCATGAATTTCAGCCCCACATTAGTCTCTGAGCTGACAGCATGGAGCCTGCTTAGGATTCTTTGTCTCCCTTTATCTCTGCTCGTCCTCTGTTCTTTCTCTCTCTCTCTCTCAAAATAAATAAATAACTTTAAAAAAAACACACAACACAACAAAACAATCAGAAAGAACAAAGAGGATCTGGGAATGTAACCTGGTCAGCTAAATAAATATCCATGAAGAAGCAGGAAAAGGATTTGGTGTCCTATTGTAATTTGACAAGTAAATATGGCTAGTGGTAAGTTTTCATTTTCTGCAAAAAGGCTTCCCCATTCTTACTTTCTCCTTTTATTTCTCCCTGGACTTTGAGATCAGAGAACTGAGTTGAACTTCTCATACCCTGAATAAAAGCATAGTTGTATGTGTTTGAACAAGTGTTTTTGCTTAAAGGCAGCAAATAATGTTAGCACCTTCCCATCTTAAACTCTTGCCGTGACTTTTTTTATAAGTAATTGTTATGTAGCCTTTGCAACTTCTAGCAAAGAGGGAACTGGATGTAAATAGGATCTTTAATTTTATGGTATTATGACAATTATAGTTTTATTTTTGGGCCCCTTTCTGGTTGCCAAAAACATCCCAAATCTCTCTTAATTTCTACATGACTGGCTGTAAGTTCTCTTTGCAGATATAGTCTAATATGTAATCTTCAACTTTGTAATCATTTTATGATAAGCAAAGCCAACCTAAGACCATTTTGCACCTTTAAACTCTGAAAGGCTAAATTAGAACATTATTGTGTTAGGGTCAACAGGGCTTTTTGCTTCTCCCTTTCAAAATAGCCTCCACCTTCAAGCTCAAGAGTGCTTAGACCACCACATTTTTCAGAGATAAGAGTTAGGCCCATTTGATGATTGTCAAGGTTTTCCTCTTCCTTGGAGCCTAAAGCTAATACAAAACTACTATAACTACTTACTCCTTTTTAAGTATAAGTCTCTTTTAAGAAAATGAATTTAAAATCCAAAGCAGGTACCTTAAAAAATCACCTTTCATTGTTTCCATTTTAGCTATTCTGGAATTTAGAAATCTAGCCCTCCAACTCTAATAATGCCATTTGCTTGAGGGAATGAGTAGTCTTCTGTATTACTTGTTTAAAGTCAGTGTCATTTCAGTCTATTGATATTTGAGAAATCATCAGTAGCTTTTAAATATTTTTTATTTGTGTTTGTGTGAGTGTGTGTGTATGTGTGTGTGTGTGAGAGAGAGAGAGAGAGAGAGAGAGAGAGAGAGAGAGAATGAGTGGGGCACGGGCAGAGGCAGAGTGATCCTGATGTGGGGTCAATCCCACGATCCCGAGCTGAAATCAAGAGTCAAATGCTCAACTGACTGAGCCGCCCAGGTGCCTGAATCACCAGTAACTTTTAGAGCCCCTTTTCATCTCTGTACTTGTCATTATCTCTTCCACAGGTTTTTGTTGTTTCCTAAAGATCACTTGGCTTGAATCTAGAGTTCTAGTCACTTCATGTTGCAGACATAGAGAGCAAGAGTTCCTTGCATTCTCAAATTCACATCTGCTTTGTAGGAGGAAAAAAATCTCAGGTCAGTAATACAGATAAGCTGGACATATTATTTTCCCTTTGTATAAACATTCCTTTGTACGGTGAGCTCCATTCCTCTCACCATCATAGCCTCAGAATGTAGTTCAATGTCTGATACAGAATAGGTGTTCTATAGATATTTATTAAACTAATGAATGCTAAGGATAGCCATACCTGAAGTACTAGTCATCAAAACTGACCTAAAGAATGTAGCTACAATTTTCCTTATAATTTTAATAGGCAAAATGTAATGGTTGTCGGGGAAAATTTAGAACAGTAGTGTCCTTCTCTAAAATGTCACAGGAGGAATAAATGACCCATTGAATCTTACCTGTATCTAATAGATCTGTAACTGGAAAGGAAATCTGAATTTGTTTACATGTCTTTTCCTTGGCTTGAAAGTGCTAAAATTACTGTGAATTTGATATTTTAAAAGGTTCCTTTCTTCCCTCCTTTAATTTTGTTTCACATAAATAACAGAAACATACCAAGAAACAAACTGCAGTACCTTGAGGACATTTGTTGGGATAAAGATATTGTGTTTGCATTCATGAGAACACAGTTGCAATCTTGAACAGACTTTGCAGTAACAGTATTTACATAACTAAATACAGCAGGGACCTCATTAAATGACATCAGTGGGAATCAGAGCTGAATGTCTGCATTTTCCATTTCCCTAACCAGGAGTTAGTGAAACCCCAGTTACAAGATGATAAAGTATTATTTGCCAACTCTAGTAAGTTTTCATGACTAAAGAGATTGCCATTCTCTCCCTCCCCCCTTCCTCACCTGCTGCTACCCAGGGATTTAAAAAGGAATGACTATAAAAAGGGGTAGAAAGAGAAGAAATGTAAAGCTTAGTACCTTACTATGTTATTTTCTTTTTATCTTGAATGATTAAAGTTTCACTGTCTTTTTTTTTGTTTTTATTATAGTTTATAATGAAGGAACAATCGATGGATATTTCAGACTTTAAAGTTCATAAAAAAATCTCTTTCTCAACGTTTTCCCTTAATAACCTTAATTTCTTTCTCTTCAAAAGGCCCATTTCATTAGGTACAGAAAACTTAATCTCAGTCAATTCAGGACTTTCTTGGCACTATCTGGGGACTGTGTCTGGGTTTGGAGATGAGCCTCAGTGGTATCAGGCCATTGAGTGCTGGTGGTGGGCCATCTGTTCCCTAGAGCATATGTCTACAGAGGAATGATGTTTCTTCATTCCCTCTGGTCCTCATTCATCAGTCTGTGAAAGTTGCTGCTGGATTGTTTTTCGCTCCCAGTGGCTGCATAATCTCTTTCCCCTTGGAGCTTACGTGCTCATTTGGGAAATAAGAAAATGTAAATAATAACCCAAATAATTGTAAAGTTTATAACTGTCTTAAATATAGTGAATAAAAAGTACAAGCTGCTGTGGAAAAAAAATTCCAAGACCTAGACCAATTTAGGGGAGAAAGGAATGCTTTCTTGAGGAAATTATTCTTAAACTGAGATCTGAGAATGAGTAGGAACTAAAATTAATAATATTGGGGAGAGATTAGTCAATGGAAAAAAGGGTTAGGATAGAAGAACGAGCATATTCAAAAGTCTGTGAAAGAAGACTAATTTGAGAAATTAAGGGAACTTCAGTGTGGCTACAGCATACTAAAAGTAGAATGTTTGAAGCAAAGTCTAGCAAGGTTTTGGGGGCCACAGCACATCTATTGTGTTTTTCCAAAAATCAAAGGAAGGTGAACTGTTTTTTTTTTTTTTAAGTTTATTTATTTATTTGAGAAAGAGACAGTGCAAGTGGGGGAGGGGCAGAGAAAGAGGGAGAGAGAATCCCAAGTAGGTTCCATGCTGCCAGCACAGAGCCTGACACAGGGATTGAACTCATGAAACCATCAAATCATGACCTGAGCTGAAGACAAGAGTCAGACGCTTAACCGACTGAACCAACCAGATGCCCTAGAAGCTGAACTGTTTTAATCAAATGGTATATGTGAGTTTGGAACACATGATTCAATTTTGCTTTGGAAAGATTGCTCTGACTAAGGTGTGGAGAACAGATTGGAGGAGACAAAGAATACACGTGAGAAAACAGGGATGGTGATAAGTTTATAGAAATGAAGAGAGATAGCAGCAGATATTGCCAAAGTTAATTTGATGACTTGGTGATATTACTTATATTTGGAGGGTGAAGGACAGGCTAGAGTAAAAAATATTACTCCCAGCTTACTGGCTTCCAGAAAAGAATGCATGGAACTGCTTATCATTTGATAGGATCAGGTTTAAGGATTATGCTGTATATTTGGTTGTGACTCCGCCTTGTGTCAGTTGACATTGAGACAGTGAAGTACAAGTGTTAAGATTAAAAGTAAAATGATGGAAGAGGCTTCTGGGTGGCTCAGTTGGTTAAGCGCCTGACTCTTGGTCTCGGCTTAGGTCATGATCTCATGGTTTGTGAGATCAAACCCCACACTGGGCTCTGCACTGACAGTGCAGAGCCTACTTGAGATTCCCTCTTTCCCCACCCCCTCTCTGCCCCTCTGCCTGCTCTTTCTCTCTCTCTGTCTCAAAATAAATAAAGAAACTTAAAAAAAAGGTAAAACGATGGAAAGAGGTATGCCATGCTAAAACTAACCAAAACAAAACTATCATATCTATATCAAGATCAGTCAAAATAGATTTCACACTAAGGACATTCCCAAGAATGTAAAGCATCATTTCATAATGATAAGGGAGTCCATTCATTAAGTAAATATGTCAATTTTAAATGTTTGTGCCACTGAAACCAAGGCTTTATAACACATAAAACAAAAACAGAGAGAACCATAAGGGAAGTAGACATCCTCAATATTTGACAAAGTAAGTAGACAAAAATCAGTAAGAAAATTGAAGCCATAAACAGCATAGCAACCAAACTGACTAGCTGATATTTACAAAACCCTTCACTTGACAACAGCAGCATGAACCTCCTTTTTTTTCAAGTTTGCATAGAAAACCTACCAATATAGACCATATGTGAGCTATAAAACAAGAATCAATAAATTTAAATGGATTCAAGTCATGCATTGTATGCTGTCTTATCACAGTAAAGTTAAATTTGAAATCAATAATAGAAAGATATGTAGAAAACCCCCAAATGTTTGAAAATTAAATAATATACTTCTAAATAACCCATAGGTGAAAGAATAAATCTGAAAGGAAATTTAAAAATAATTTGAACTGAAGAAAAGCAAAAACATTATCTCTTATAGGATACATAATTCCTTGCCATTTTGTAGAAGAGAAAACTGAGGCCTAAAAAAAGCAGTTCACACATTCAATTAATGTCAAAGCCAGAACTCAAATTCAAGGCAGACGTTTAAGCCAATGATTTTTAGTTTTGTGCACTTTGACTACAGAACAGGGATAATTCAGTAAGCTCAGGGTAACAAGCAGTGGGAAACCCTGGGTGGAGTGCTATTTTGATTAGAAATACTGATTGCTGCTGCCGTTTGAATTATGAAGTACCCCACATGCATTTCACAGAGTCGTAGGCTAATCCGAACAAGCAGTAGTGGATGTTGCAACCTCTGGTTACAGAGAGACACGGAGTTGTAGCTCGGGGTGCATACTTCCCTCACATCAGAATTCTCCCTCTGCCCAAAACCAATCACATGGGCTTTTTGCTGGCTTTGTGAAACAGCAGGGAGAAAAGTTTTTCAAATAGTTGCAGATTAGAAGTAGAAATGTTGCTTCATTAAGAAGAGACTAGGATTTTGTGGTCTTTAGGGATTTTAGTGGCCCAAAGGAGTTTGTTCAGGGTCAGAGCTGGTGTGAGGTGAACTTCTAGGGGAACATGGAGAGGGCGATCTGTCTGTACCAATTCTCTGCTGCATCAGGCACACCCAGACATCTGTTCCCTTCACAGGATCCTGTAGAGAATGACCTACTCTCTACTTTGAACCAGACTTACAAACCCCAGATGGTTCCAGTAATGACAGGTCGAACTCCAAGAACTCAGGATCTTTGGGGCCGTATTTCTTACCTTTCACTAAACTTCCTATTTCTAGTTTTGCCCCACATTGCAGTTAAAACTATTCCCTTCATTGCTCCCAAGGGGACCTTCTAAGGGAAAAAAAAAAGATGATTATATCCTTTAACCATTTACCAACACTTTAATGATGCTTCATCGATCACTAGATAAATTAAAGGCTTTCAGGAATCATCTGATAACTGTACAGATAGCTCAGAGCCTGGAGCCTGCTTTGGATTCTGTGTCTCCCTCTCTCCCTGTCCCTCCCCTACTCATGCTCTGTGTCTCTCTCTCTCTCTCTCCTTCAGAGATAAATAAATATTAAAATATTTTTTTTTAAACTCGTCTTGACGAAGTCAGGGCTAGGTGGAACCTTTTCTCATTTCACAACAACTTAGAAACACATTTATTAGAGCATGTTACAGTTTTATACATTTGCACAGTTATCTCTGAACCACACTGTTAACTTTTTTTTTTTTTTTTCAGAGAGAGACTATATTCCTAGTCCCTGGCTCATTACAGATTTTCTGGATTCATAAATTTTCACTAATATTTGCTAAATCATCTTGAATTTTGCAAATATTACATTAGGTCTCTGAGCACAGAACCACTGCTTATAATAGTCAGAGAGAGAAAACTGGATCAGCCAAGAGCAAGGGGTAGCAAACAAGCCTGCAGGTTTCCAGCCTCTGGACAGCAGTGTGGGGGGGGCAGTGAAAGATAGCAGGTAGTGAGAGGTTCAAGAAGCACCTGCCTGGGTCGCTTGGGTGGCTCAGTTGATTAAGCGTCCTACTGCGGCTCAAGTCATGATCTTACAGTTCATGGGTTTGAGCCCTACATCGGGCTCTGTAGTGACAGCTCACTCAGAGCCTGGAGCCTGTTTTGGAATCTGTGTCTTCCTCTCTCTCTGACCCTCCCCTGCTCACACTGTCTCTCTCTCACTCTCTCTCAGAAATAAATAAAATATTTAAAAAAAAGAAGCACCTGTCTTTCTGCATTTGTTGTCGTTGTTGTTGTTTTGAGAAGAAAGTTTCTCAAAGGAGATCAGTCAAGTGGGATTGTTGTTATGTCAGTGGAAGAAATTTTAAATTATATACAAGTGTTTTTCTTCAATAACAGCAGACATTTATACTCAAGACAAACTGTCCATGCTTGCAAGTCCTTTATTCAGAAATGACTTCCTTTTATCTAAACACTCATGCTAAGCATTTACAAAAACTAAAAACATTTGAAACACTGGCCTGTGGTAGAGCATTGTTCTTTTATGAAATGTTCACCTCAGTTACTTAAAGGTCATTCAAGTCTCCTATGATATATTATACTATTATTAAATATGTATGTAATCCTATAAGATTTCTGAGCAAATCAGGTTAGTAAGGATGACTTGAACATTATTCACTCAATAATCTCTTCATTTCAGGACACAATATTACCACTAAGTGCACTATATTCTATTTAAATTGGTGAGAAGACAGTTTGACACTTATGCTTTTCCCTTCTTAAGGGATTCTTTATAGCTTATCAACTGAGATAAAAATGTGACAGGACATGAGCTTTTTGTAATATATGAACAATACTATTATATGAGAATGTGACTTGGGAAAGTTCTTGTAGTACGCTTTCTCTTTATTTTCTTTCTGTTTTTATTTTTGTGCATGTTTCCTACTAGTTAAATTCAGGCTCTCTCCTGACTACTGAATATTCTTCTAAGTGGTCTCTCAGACTCTAAGTTTGCCTCTTCAATAATCTGTCTCCCATACCACTAGCACAGAGAGATTTCTTACAGGCAAATCTGATTGCATTACTTTTACAATGCCTCTCCAGGATAGACTCTTTATCAGGGGAAGAGGAACTCTAATTGGCTTTGTCTTCTTTCTCCCTTCTTTCCTTCCTTCCTTCCTGAGTTTCTCTCTCTTTCTCTCTCTTCCTTCCTTCCTTCCTTCCTTCCTTCCTTCCTTCCTTCCTTCCTTCCTTCCTTCCTTCCTTTTCTCCTCTCTCTTTCCCTCCCTCTTCCCTCCGTCTTTCTTTCTTTCTTTCTTTCTTTCTTTCTTTCTTTCTTTCTTTCTTTCTTTCTTTCTTTCTCTTTCACTTTTTTCCCTCTTCATTCATAAGCAGCCCTATCTTAAATCTTCTATTCCAGTCATAGGAAAACCCTGTAATTCCCATAACAACTGTGATCCAGCTACCTCCCTGTGCCTCCCACTGCCAACACATACATCATGATTCTCTATCTTTGCTAATAATACTTTTCCTGAAATGAATATTTCTACCTCATCTATCTTATAATTCTTACTTATCCATTCAATTAATATTTGTTGAGTTCCCATTATATGCCATATAGTGTCCCAGACACTAAGGATTTAGTAGGACTAAAAGTACCATATAAACATAAAATAATACACAGTTGACCCTTAAACAACATGACTTGGAACTGTGTGGGTTGACTTACACACATTTTTTAAAAATAAATACAGTATAGTATTATAAATGTATATTCTTTTCCCTATGATTTTCTTAACAATATTTTATATTATTTTATATATTTATAATATTCTAGCCAACTTTGCTGTAAGAATAAAGCATATAATATAGCACACAAAATACATGTTATTGACTGATTATGTTTATCTATAAGGCTTCTGGCCACCGTAGGCTATTTATTGAGAGTTAAGTTTTGGAGAAAATCAAAAGTTAAAGGGTACCTGGGTGTCTCAGTCGGTTAAGCATCTGGCTTCGGCTCAGGTCATGATCTCATGTTTCGTGGGTTCAAGCCCTGCATCAGGCTCTGTGCTGACAGCTCAGAGCCTAGAGTCTGCTTTGGATTCTGTGTCTCCCTCTCTCTGCCCCTCCCCTGTTCACAGTCTGTCTGTCTGTCTCTCTCTAAGAAATAAATAAACATTAAAAAAAAAATTTTTTTAAGTTATACATGAATTTTTGACTGTGTGTGAGTTGGTGCCCCTAACCCCCACAATGTTCAAGAGCCAACTTGTATAATATAATGCCAAGCTCAGGTTATGATAACAGCTAAAATAAAAAAAATTAATTAAGAAATATAGAACAATTGGAGGGAATGTAAATAGGGTACCCAGAGGAGGTTTCTTTGAAGGGTGACATTTGAGCAGAAACCTGAATGATGTGAGAAAAATTTGCAAAAATTCAGGAAGAGAGTACTCTAGTAAGAAGGGGGAGTGGAAAGGCCCTGTGACAGGAAGAAGCTTGAAGTGATACTGGAACCACAAAAGGCCAGTGTGACTAGAGCTGAGTAAATTTCAAGGAGGGTAGTAGAACTTGAAGAAGGAAAGAAAATGAGGTTGGTATTAGTTACCTCAACACCAAATACAAGGGAGGTTTAAAGTGGAACAAAATTTTCAAGGAACTCACTGAAACAAAATGTGAGCCATAGAATTTTTACCTAGTCAAGCTATCTTTAAATATCAAGGTTACAGGAAAACCATGTTGGGGGCATCTGGCTGGCTCAGTGAGAGGAACATGTGGCTCTTGATTTCAGGGTTGTGAGTTTGAACCCCACGTTGGGTGTAGAGATTACGTCAATAAATAAACTTAAAAAAATAAATGTTGACTATGCAAAAAATCAGAGAATATAGTAGTCATAATTCATTTCATTGGAATATACTATATATGGTAAACTTCTTTCTACTAAGATCAGGTTAAGGAAATACAGGCAAAATGACAGTTGCTAAGAATTGAAGACATTTTAATGAAAATTTAAGGCTAATAGTATGTTGGAAATAACAGGGAAAGAATAATTGATAAACATTAGATGTCCTAATAAATTAGATATAATCCAACTTTGTTTAAACAATGGTAGATGAAGAAAGCAAGAAAAGGGAAAGTGGAATAAAGTTTTGGATCACAGCATAGGTAATATTTGAGACAAAAGATATCATTTAAAGGTGACAAACCAATGAAGGAGGCATATGTAAGAAAAGGGGAATGAGAGGCATATATAATATAAAGAGAAACAGTAATATGAAAATGCAAAACTTTCTAAATGCTGGTAAAAATCATACCCACAGAGCAAAAACTATGTAGTGAGAGATATAGAAAAAATGACAAAATATGTAAATATATAATATGAAGTATTGGTCAGAGCTAAAGCACAAAACATGATTTAGGTCACTAAATGAAACAAGGTTTAGCCTAAAATATAATGAACCCAGTGCCTTGAACAGTTAGGAGGATGATATCTAGTTCTCCCTGATGAAAAGGTTTATTGTTCAAATCTGAAAAGTAATTTTCTATAAATCACTTTCCACTGACTTGGTTTATAATCTTATTAATTTATACACTTCCCTATTTATATCATCAGTATCCTTTCATCTTTTCTCATTATTAAACACATGGTGGACAAAAACAATTTAAAAAACCCTCAAAATAATTGTCAAAAGTGCCTTCGGGTGCCTGGATGGTTCAGTTGGTTAAGCACCTGACTCTTGATTTCAGCTCAAGTCATGATCTCATGGTGTGTGGGAACGAAGCCCACATCAGGCTCTGTGCTGACAGCATGGAGCCTGCTTGGGATTCTGTCTGCCTCTCTCCTCTTTGCGGTGTGTGCTCTCTCTCTCTCTCTCTCAAAATATATAAATATTAAAGATAGGGTGTCTTGAAAGAACCAGTTTAGATATCCTCAAGACGGATTGTATCTATTCAGAAAGAATTATATGTATTTAAGCACTTTAAGTCTTTATTAACAATGTTTGGATTTTATTTTTAGAAATATCTATATTTATCATTGACACACTAAGCAAAATGCTACCTTTGAAGATTAAGCTCAGCTTACCTTTATACACTTTTACCATTGATGGATTCAGGTGAAGGAAAACAATCAATAAGGGGGATTTTTGGATTTATTAAGTAGATTCAAGTACAGATTTTAAAAACTATTAGTATTTTATTAGTATTACTAATATTTGAATATTCATATAATTTGTCATATAAATGCAGAAAATAAAATCCCTACCAGAGTACAGAAATGAGAAAGCTAAACATAATTTCTTTTTGTTTTAAAATATTGGCATCAATGATCTTTCATATAACTTAAGATGTACAGTCACATTCATCTGCACACTAAAGCTGCATTTTTGCACGCAAAATAGGTATTTGAAATCATTCATTCATATATTCAAGTTGAAAATAATTCAAGCGTATGCTAAGCACGGGATGTATTAAAAAAACATTCTTAATCTTACCTAATGTACAGACTAGTTGATTTAATCTCCTCTGTGAAGTTCTTTGGCATGTACAAAGTGTCATTCTATCCTAACAGTTGCACTTAGGTCTGGGGAGGTGCAGACATGGAAGGCTTTTTAGAAGAGATATTAAAATCTAATGTTCTGTAAGAAGTCATTTGTGCAATTGAAATTATCATAGTAACTCTGTGTCAAGGTCAAATTGACCAAATAATTGTTCAATTTATCACTTTATGCCATCAGTATGACAGAAGCTCAAATCTGCTCTATCAGGTCTGCAAAGCTACAGTGGGGAGTGTTGTTAATAGTTTTTGCTTGTATTGCTTTGCACCTCCCGTCAGGAAAGATCAGAGAACCAACTCTGGTTTGTGATATTTTGCCTGTTTAAATTATTTATTATCTATTTATTATATTGAGTTTCAAAAATGGTTTTCTCAAATTTCTGAGTTTAGTTTGAAAGAATAGAATATGCCTTTTATAAATATATATTTTTTTCTAAAACCAAAAACCATTTTGTGGGTCAACATCTACCTAAAAACCTCCAAAACACTCCAGATAAAGGTTTATAAATAACTTACATTGAATCTATTCTGTATTTTTAATTTATTCACCAAGGGATGTGTACAATAAACAAATTTACTCATCATCCTTTTAATTTAAAAATATTAGTGTGGTGTTTCTATATTGAAATAAGTTTTATTTTGGCACTCAGCTGCTGATGTACTTTTATGCCGAGTGGCATAAGAGCAACTATCCTAGTTCATTTTAAGCTAAGCTAAAATCTACATCAGTATTTCTTAATGTATGAGAGTGAATAATCAGATTGCTAATTAATTACAAACCAGTGGTAACATATAAGAATCTGACATTTTAAACACATCCAGGTGACTCTTATGAACTTAAAAATTGAGAATCACCAATGTAGTTTAATGTTACTGTTTTATTGAGACTTATAATCTTTTAACATTTGTCAAACATCTGCTTTCCATGTGGAAATATCTTTAATACTTTCCCATTGGAATTACAAATATTTATCTTTAAGTTAACTATTTGTTATATTTGAAACAACTAAGTATAAGCTATGTCTATTATTGTGAAGAGCATAGAAATAGAAAGCATTGCCCCTGTTTTTTAAAATGAAGAAATAGTAAATGCTAAGATGGATTAATATATTTCTAGCTGAATGACAAAAATCAGTGAGAAGGGCTTAGTACTGGTTAAATTAAAGAGAACGAGAAGTTGATATGAATTCTGTAAGTTATTGGAGGCTCCAAAAAAGATGGTGGATTGTGGAGATCAGTTTTAACTTAAAGGGTGGGGCAACTTAAGAAAATTGAGGGAAACGTTGGGGCGCCTGGGTGGCTTAGTTGGTTAAGCGTCTGACTTCGGCTCAGGTCAGGATCTCACAGTTCGTGGGTTCGAGCCCCGCGTTGGGCTCTGTGCTGACAGCCCTCTCAGAGTCTGGAGGCTGCTTCGGATTCTGTGTCTCCCTCTCTCTCTGACCCTCCCCTGCTCACGCTGTCTCTCTCTCTCACACACAAATAAATAAAACATTAAAAAATTTTGAGGGAAAAGTGAATAAACAAGGGTATAACCAATCACGAGTCCTTGGGAAATTCAGTCATGGACCTTGAAAATTTCCAACATGGTTATGATTTTTCCTTCCCAATGGACAAATGTTTCATATGTCTGTGCACATGTCAAACTTTTAAAATTGTCAATATAAAACATAAATAGTTTATTATATGCCAGCTTTTGCTTTATAAAGCTGTTTAAAAATAATTTAAAAAATTCATGAGTCCATACTGATAGTTAAATGGATAAAACAGGGAGAGGGTAAACCTATTCTTCATAGTTGAATGCTACCTAATAAATCTTGAAGAAAGGATGGAATGAGAAAATCACTATTTGGCAACAATCATAGTGATAATTCTTTCAAACCACAATAACAAATGGATGCTATAGTTTAATGAGAAACAAGATCTTACATAGCATCAAAGTATTCCTTTCAGGATGCTTATTAATCACAAAGGTAAAGAACATGACTTTACAATGAAGAAATGTGGAACCACATCACCTTTACCAAGTCTTCAAGGTTAACATCATCAGTCATGGGACTAAAAGACAGCATATGCCCTCTGACAAAATAATGCATAACATAAGTCTTGCAAAGTATAAGGATCTGAAAAACACATGTTATGAAACAGCTGGTCTATACTCTTCAGATCATAAAATGAAAGTGACTTAAGAAGGTTCCAGATTTAAGGAAACTAAAAAGACATGGCAATTAATGTAATATGCAATCTTGGACCAAAAAGAAAGGTGTAAAAGGTATTGGCTGGACAGTTGGCAAAAATGGAGCAGGGACTGTAGATTAGATATTATATCAAATTAATTGCATGGTTTTGATTATTTTACTGTGACTTGTAGAAGAAAGTCCTTGGTTTAGGAAATTTACACTGTGTGTGTAGAGAGAAAGGAACATCATGTCTAAATCTTTTTTATTTCTCCACTGTCTAAATTATCTTAAGTGCATGTGGGGATGAGCACTGGGTGTTATGTGGAAACTAATTTGACAATAAACTATTTGTAAAAATAAAAAATAAAAAAAATAAATTATCTTAAGTGCAATGTTGAAACGAAAGTAAGCATTTATGTGCCACTTCTAAAAGGTTGTATGTTCCACTTCCTATTCTTTATTATGCCATCCTAAAAGCATTTCTGAAAGTTCTGAAAATTGAGTTACTGAAGCTCAGTTCTGTATCTGAATGATGATAGCCATATTGACAAGTAGATTACAACTGAATATCAGGGTATTTTACAGTTATATAGTATAGATAGCTTAGCATATCTTAGACATTTCAAAACTTGATTCAAGCATTTAAAAAAGAAGTTTAAAAACATATTCTTTTCTAAAATCCTATATATTAGTAAATCTTATCCAAACTAATTGCGTCTTATTTTTTTACTGATATCATGAAAAATGAACAGTTATATGAACACTATTATGGTAGACTCACTTATGAGAAGATATTTTAATGAATGGCATATCTGCAGATTGTCTGTCTTTAAAGATTGGCCAAGGATAGAGCCGTCTTTATGATATGATCTGTTTAGCCCTTCAAATATTGGTATATTCTAAATTTTGTACATTAAAGACTTTTTTTTTATGGATAACCATTTTGTTACCGGAAAACGTGAATACCTTAAAAAAAAAGTTAAACATTAAGGACATATTGATAAAACCACTATAACTGGGAAAATAAGATATTTTAAATTCAGCTTAGTGAGAAAAAATGTGATATGACAATTTTTTAATTCAAATAAAAATTTAAAAAATACAATAAGCAATCTTAGACTACATCACATCACAAGAAAAATATTAGTCAAAATACATATTTTTGACGTTTGACCTAAGAATTCCTTTTCCACGCAAATTCGACACAAATTCCAAGCATATCAAACAACAAAAAGGAATAATTTCATTTTATTAAAGTGAAGCAACTTGGCCATTCTCTTCTCTGCCTCCCTGAACCTACCCCAAAGCAGCCCCATCCCATTCCATGGAATCCCAAAACCTCCAACAGTTTGTCTAGAGCTCTAGGTCAAGATTGAAACATGTGTTACTGTTTCATTGTCAGACTGTATCTAAAATATTGCAGTAAGTGCTCACTGCTATACTTAAATAAAACTAAAGTCCATTTTGGAGGACAGCAAGATAATGCTTAAGTGACTGAAAATCATGATAATTCGGATTGATTGGTTGAAAGATACGGGGATGTGTAGCAGAAAGGATAGAAGAATCAGCAGTGATATGATATTGGTTTTTATGTGTATGAAAGACTGTAATGTGGAATAGCTCCACAAATGCCAACTTACAATATCAATTTTAAAGAGTGAATGATTCAAATGAGAGAAAGATTTAAGAAAATTCAACAGCCAACACCACTGACTCAGATTGTTATCCACTCCCCAACTCCGTCATGATTCTAAGCATGTCTTTTGCCAGGCTACATATGTAGTTTGGATTATATATATAGGTACTGCTTACTATACCTGACACTATAGCTGTATTAATTATAATAACACTTAGATACTTATTGGTACTTACAAGGTCCCAGATGCTATGCTAGTGGTGAAGATAAATAAATGAACAAGACATTGTCTCCTTCTTCAGTCTGTTAGGGAAAAGTAACATGTCAACCCAAAACTACAATATGTGGAGTGCTGAAGGGAGATATAAACAAAGCACTATGAGAAACAAAAGTTAAGAAGCAAATTAGTTGTCTTGGGGAAGGTTTTGAGATGGCAATATGAAACTGATATTAAAGACTGAGTTTACCAAGTGGAGAGATGGGAAAATCTATCTCAAATGAAGTTAGCAATGTATGCAAATGTGCTGAAACATGACTAGGTAGGAAACCCTTAATATTGTTGGAAACAGGTGTGCATGCAGTTGTGTGGATGTTAATGATGGAAAGATGTTCTAGGAGAAGATAGGGACAAGAGTTTGAACCTGTGGGTGATAGGTATCCCATCTTTCAACGTACTACACTTATGATGGACTTGCTGCCTTGGTGTATGGAGGTGTGAGAAGAAATAGGACTAATCCTAGTATTATAGTTTTTCCATACCAGTAGTGTATAAAAGGAAACTCAGTACAGAGGAATAGAATATTGCAATATTAAGTGTGGAAAGAATAGCTTTGCTATATTTTCCAATTGTTTAAGAAACTTAATAAAAAGCTTATTTGTTACTTCATGATGAATGAAAACTAACCAGGAATTGTCTTCAATAGAACAGATTCACATTTAGTCAGATCAAATAAGGCTATGGATCTATGAATAAAAGGTGGGATAATGATTCTTAATAAGCCCTGCCTATTTTTCTTTTATTTATTCTCTGAAGATAGAAACACAAGTGCTGCGATATTAATAGATCAAGACCACTGAAGCCATTTATAGCCCCTAAATAAGAATGATTTTGAATTTTTCAGTATGTAATTGTTTTTAGCCCTTTAAAATTATTTATTTATTTTATTTTTCATATTTCTGTAAGTTATTTTAGATAACTAAAACCTCAGAGAATTTAACAGCATAGAAAGTTTTCAAAAATTTAATTCTGAACATTAGTTCCATCTATCTCTATGTTTGAATATAAAGACTCATGTCATAGTTCAGCACCAAGAAAGTCTAAAACAAACTATTTACCTGTTCTTCTTATTCATCCCATGTAGTAACTTTTTTAAAGGTGAAAGTCTGCAAAAGTGCTTTATTACTGCTATTTCCAGACCTTGAAATGGAATACTCTTTTTAGCTGATCACACTATATAAAGCTTGGGTTGTACTTTTAAAAACTGCATTGAAAAGATACCCTCCCCACCCCCCTAAAAAAACAAGAAAATAATACACAGTGAACTTAGGTTGCCATTCTTTAAGTTGAATTTATAACAATGAAGCTATTTAAAGTAAACATGTATCTTGTTTCAAGGAGAAACTTTTCATTGAAGGGTCCGAAAGAAATCAAAATGTGGGGTGCCTGGGTGGATCAGTCCATTAAGTATCCAATTTGGGCTCAGGTCATGATCTCTCAGTTTGTGGGCTCAAGCCCCGCATCAGGCTCTGAGCTGACAGCTCAGAACCTGGAGCCTGCTTCAGATTCTGTGTCTCCCTCTCTCTCTCTGCACCTTCCCCACTCACGCCCTCTCTGTCTCTGTCTCTGTCTCTGTCTCTGTCTCTCTCAAAAAGAAGCATTAAAAAATTTTTTTAAAATAAAGAAATCAAATGATTTAATTCTGAAGACCTTCTGCTTTTCACTTCAAGATTAACTTCAATTTATAGGACTTTCAGTGGAAGCACTGCACTATTATATTATTTCATAATCCACTCCAAGGAAACACATACTTACATTTTGTTTCTAACTTCTACTGGTATTAGAAAAAAAGTTTTAAAAAATCACATTGATAAGCAATAATTTGTTTACTTCAGGTTTTACTAACATGACTGACATAAGGAAAAGGAAATTAAAGGTGCTATTGATTGTTATCATGTGTAATTCTAGGCAGCACTTTGTGGTGTATCTTATACCTTCATTTAATGTCACCTCTATGCAATATGACTTAATGTAACCTCCTCCAAGTCTGCTCTTAATATCACTTCTGTACAAGGAAAAAGAAAAAAAAATAAAAAAAATTAAAGAAAACATTATCCTTGATTTTCATAAAATTCTAGATACACCCTACCTTGCTCTCTGTACTAGTCTGCAAATTGTCTTCTGTCATGGACTATTTAGGAAGTTGTGTGTAAGCTGTAAAATCTTATAAAGTGAAAGAAAAAAAAATACAATGTTATATAACTTTGTTTCAAACAAATACATAAATTTGAAAAAATAAATGAAGAAAATTAAATTTAATAACCAACTCATTCTCTTATACAAGGGGATTATTTACAGATTGAAGCCAACATGCTTGGGAATGCTGCATTCTTCATTTGACAAGATTCTGCTCCTAATTCAAAATATGCAGATAGTTTGCTCAAAAATCACTTCACTCATGTCTTTACTTCATTGAATTTCTTGAGCTAGTCCCTTTATTCCCTGTGGTCCCAATAGGCATTTTTTAAATGTACAAACCATGTTTATTGGGCATTATGTATGTGTGTGTGCAATGTACTGTGCTGAGAACTTCATATATTTTACTTTAAACCTCAGTTTACTAGAGAGCTAAGCTATAAATAAGTTGTCACTTGCTCAAATTTCCAGTGATAATGGGATTCAGACACAAGCAGTCTGATACCTCTTAATTATTATACAATCATGCCTCCTATATGTCTTTTAAAGCGAAAAAAAAAGTATAATTCTTTTCTTATATAGCTGTCACTCTAACCATACTGTGACACTTTATTCATCTAGTTATCGAATACCAAGCACTGGGAATAAAACAGAAAATAAAAAGTCTGTACTCCTGTAACTCACCAAGTGGTAAGAGAAGCAGATATGAAGAGCAGGTAGTAGGAGGAGCGTTTTAGGTCTATTCTAAACATATGCCTATACTAGACTTAGAGACACACAGAAGGAGCACTGTGTGGGGAGTAAGGTAAGGCTTTCTGAGGAAAGTCACACCAAATTGAGTTTTGAAGAATGTGTAGGAGATAGCTGAGTGAAGGATAAGCAAGATGTGAAGAAAAGACTTACTGGGCAGCAGTATTTACTTGTCTGAAGGCTGAGAGGTGAGACAAAGTGGGAAGTTTTGTGGACCAGCTAGTAGGTAAGTAGGCTTGAAACACAGAGTATAAATTGGAAAGTTGGAGCAGATGAGGCAATGAGGAAAGTAGGAGACGTGTGGACAGGGAATGGCATAATCACATTTGCACTTTAAGAAGACAATTCTTTTTTTTAATGTATATTTTTTTTGGGGAGGTACACACACATTGGGAGAGGGTCAGAGAAGGGATTGAGAGAGAGAGAGAGAGAGAGAGAGAGAGAGAGAGAAACTCAAGCAGTCTTCGGTTGTCGGCACAGAGACTGACTCAGGGCTTGCACTCAGGAACTGTGAGATCATGACCTGAGCCAGCCAAAAATCCGATGCTTAACCAACTGAGCTATGCAGACACCCCCAAAGACCATTCTAACTACACCAAGAATTGATTGGGAATGATTTGGGGAGTGCTCTAAATTAGCGTGAAGGGGACCTGTTAGGAGGCCATATATATTTAATGAAGCAGGAGTTGCTGATGGTCCCCTAAATCAAGGGAGCTACATCAAAGATGGATAGAATGGCTAGATCAGACAAATATAAATCATGATTTGGAAATTATAATCTTTGGCGAATAAGTTTGGAGGTCGATGGAAAAAAATATAGTGGGATATCTAGATTTCTATCTTGGATGATAGGTGATAGTGAAGATAGGTGGGGATGCCTATTACTGAGGTATAAGATACTGAAGAATGAACAGTTTTGAAGGAAAAACTAGTAAGTTTAGTTTGGGACAGGTTAATTTGGGATTTATAAGTGATGACTGAGTGGCAGTAGTAGGCATTTGGGTATGAAATTTGGGAGAAAGTTTTGAAGAGAAATCTCTTTAATGACAGGAATCTTTCCTTATTAATATATATAGGTCTTTTTTTTTTTTTTTTTTTTTACTTAGAGAACACAAACAGGGGAGGGGGCAGAGGAAGAGAGAAAGAATGTTAAGCAGGCTCAATATTCAGTGTGGGCCTGACGCTGGGCTTGATCCCACAACCCTAGGATCATGACCTGAGCTGAACAGACACTCAAGTAACTGAGCCACCTCAGTGCCCTAAAATAGATTTTAAACAGGAGTCCGGCAGATGGTATAAAAATGATCTAGGGTGAATTGTGTAAGGAAGTAAAACTTTGATTTTCACTCACCCAGGCTTGCATCATCATCTTGTGTTCTATTTGTTCACCCTTCTAACACTGTGTGTCTACCTGTAATTTCTCCAGAGCCAGAGCCATAGTAATCAGATGTAGAGTAGATAACTGACTGAATAAAGAACCCAATGAAAAAAGCAAATAACTAAATTGTTACAACCCTAAGTCACATAAATTTTAGAACTAGAAGATTGTTAAACCAGTCATTCACATATTTATACACTAAACTAAGATATCAACTCTAGGTTGATATTCTGCCTTTGGATGTTTGGTATATCAAATGCTACATTGTATTTAACAAGTGGAAAAGGTATTTTTAACATAATCAATGTTATTTTACTCTTGAGATGGTGTACATTTTCATATCCTAATGTTGAACCAAAGCAGATATATGTGCATATGCCCACATATGTATATCATCTTCCACACACCACAATGTATTGTTGAACAAAACAAGTCATGTGCCCTGGCCTCACTGAGCTTGAAATAACCATTAAGTAAAGAATCACTCAAAGGAATGTATACACATAGCTGTGCTGAGAAGGACAGGAACATGGTCATAGGAAAGTATATGCTGGGGAGAGCTGTGATGGAGAAAGCAAAACTGACCCTTCTTTTAAAAAAAAGTTTATTTATTTATTTTGAAAGAGAGAGGAGTAGGGGGAGGAAGGGTAAGAGAATCCCAAGCACGCTCTGCACTGTTAGTCCAGAACCAGCCATGGGGCTCTAACTCACAAATCACAAGATCATGTCTTGAGCTGGACAGTTAATCAACTCAACACCCAGGCACCCTTCAAAACTGACCCTTTACACCATTATGACTAAATACAAATATCCCAGATCATAATAAGGGAATACTTTGCATTTTGAGATAAACCACACACACACACACACACACACACACACACACACACACACAATGCCAATCTAACACTAGTCCTCCAAGTAAACAAAGCCTTGGTCACCTTTCTAGTAAGTTGCTTACTTCTTAATAAGAACAATTTCAAAAAATAAATAAAAATAAAAAGAACAACGTCATCACTATCTTTTTCATTGTTAACATCTATGGAAATGTTGCCCCTTGCAGATGTAATTATGTGAGGAAACTGATCTTTGAGGAATAATAAGAATAATTAATACATTAAAATTTTTTCTGTAAATATTTGACATATTATTTTTTATGAAGTCCAGTTCTCCCAAAGGTTAGACTCTCTTCCAAGCACTACAAGTCATAATATTTTTATTAATATTTTTATTAGCCTCTGAGTGTTTCTTTTGGCATAATCTAGTAAAAAATGTCAAGAAAATCTTTCTGCCTGAGAGATGATTAAGCCAAGATCCAAACAGTAAGCAAGAGTTAACTAACTAGAAAAAGGGGGTTGTGGAAAATTCTTGAACAGGCTAAGACATTGAAGTTATGATTTAAACTGGACTTGACTTTTTAGTACCTGAAATGTAATAATTCTAATATCTAAAAATCATCAGAAAGATATGGATTTGGAAGAGATATCATCTAGAAGCAAGCAAGAAATGGAGATATTAAATAGCATATTTGAAAGAAGATTGTATTTTAGAGTTCAGCTTGTTCAGTAAGCAAACTTCATAACAATAAAAATTTCTCCTAAATCTATTAGGAAGATCTTTACCTCAAGATATTTACACATGCAAATAGAACTATATTTAAAAATGTTTAATTGGATTAGTTTGGGGCACCAGATTTGTTCCCTGAGCTTTACCTCTCCATAGACATTCAAGAGACTAGAGTATTTTATTCCAAAAAATTAGTGGCACAGAAGGCGGGTCTACCAACCAATATGTATTTTGGGCACAGAGGATTTTATTATTAGCACTATTAGCAAGGCATTCCCATGTAAATATGTATATAAAATGTATACACAGATATATGTAAATGAAATACAGCAATATATATTATATATGTATATATCTCATATATAAGTATAGTTCTTTGCAGGAATATCATGCAGGCATGATATTTTCATATTTGTGTACGAAAGTATTGAAATTGTAATAATGTGCTTTTATAAAAGCTTACGGAAAATTTAGATTTATATCAGTAACAGCATGAACAGATTAAAAAGTGGCTATAGAATTTCTATATTGTAAAATAATACAGTTATGAAAACCTTTAAATAACAATGTGACACATTTATTTAAAATCGGATTGAATTTGCAAAAGATTCGTCAAGCATACTTCCTATTTTGTGAAGCAAAGTGTGCTGTCCAGTGAAGCAGTAGGACCATGCTTGATTTTTTTATTACTTTGAAGGGAAAGAATGCATCCTTCTAGGTACTTAATTGCTTTCAGTGGAGACATTGAGCATGCCTTTGTCCTAAATGAGGCTCAGATGAACTTTCTGAAAGATGCTAGTAAATGAATCAGAGTACTGTTTTTTCTTATTGATCATTTTCTCTTGTTAATAAGATTATCTTATAACCAGTTGCCTTACCTTTCTCACAATGCCTACGTTAATGCACAGTGTTGAACTATCATAGCATTTCATATAACTTACATCTTATAGATGTCTCTTTTCTGTTTTGATGTTTTGTTCATAATTTTAAGTAAAACTGTGTTTTAAACAAATTTATGATTTATCTGTGATAATGGAAAATGCTTTTCTTTCCTTTTTAATGCTTTATTTATTTTTGAGAGATAGAGTATGAGCAGGGGAGGGGCAGAGAGAGAGGCAGACAGAGGATCTGAAGCAGGGTCCTTTCTGACAGCAGTGAGCCCAATGTGGGCCTTCAACCCAGAAACCACAAAATCATGACCTGATCCATAGTTGAACACTCAACAGACTCAGTCACCCAGGTGCCCCAGAAAATGTTTGACATAAGTCAAGCAATATATCAATGTATCAATTGGGAAGCAATTCTATAATCAAACTAGATGCTTTTTATAGTCACATATCTGCTTTTATGCAGAAAAGGTACATCAGAGGCTGCCTGAATTGTGTTTCACATTTTATTCAGACATAGTGATTTAACATATTTTTTATTTTTACTATATAACTGTACATACATACGACAATTGAAGTTGACGTATAGCATTATATTAGCTTCAGGTGTAAAACATGGTGATTCCACAGTTGTGTACACTATTCAACACTCACTATAAGTGAGTCACCCATACAACATGATTACAATATTATTGCTGTATTTCCTATGCTGTACATTTCATCTCTTGTGAATTATTTATTTCATAACTGTAGGTTTGTACCTCTTAATCCTCTTCACCCATCCTACCACATTCCACTCCTCTGTCTGTGGAGTTTGCTTGTTCTATGTATTTATAAGTCCTCTACTGTAGTTTTGTTTCATTTTTAAGATTCCGTGTAAGTGAAATCATATGATATTTGTCTTTCTCTGACTTATTTCATTTAGTGATTTTTGTTTGTACTCAGGTACAGGGAGAAGTCAGACTCAATACCTGGTTCTTAAGGTGACTAATTTAGAAATTGTCAAAGTTTCTGTCTTCCACCAGAACAATCAGGTGATGAATTTAAACAACTGTTCACATAAGTAGTTTCTAACACATTTTTATCGAAGAAAAGATGAGTGTAGGCCTGAATGGTCATATTTGCTGCCCTCAGTGACTTAAATCACTAAGTAAAACTCAAAATCCCCTTTCTTATTTCCTTTCAGTGTATATTGGGAAATGATTGTTGACTTTTGAAATATCATAAAATAGTACATCATATATCAACACTGAAAATATTCCTAGAACTTTTATTAAAATATAGTGCTTTAGAAAAATCCATCTTTAAAGGTGGTGATATGTAACAAAGAGCTCAGTATCTTCCCCCAGATATATTTAGTTGAAAAATCTCTATTCAAGGATGACGGTGCAGTTAATTGTGGGAACACAGAAGTGCTAAAATTCAAGACATAAACAAATAAAAAGAAAGCACAGGAGAAAAAATGAGTATTTTGTTCAAAACATATGTTTATGTACATTTTCTTCAAAAATATTTTTTAAAGAGAAATGAATGGTTTCAGTGTATTTGCAGGATTCTATTCAACTATTTACAGAACATTTTGTTAAAGTCTGTTCTTTCTCATTCTCGTTCTCTTCTGGTCTGCCTCTTGTTTATTCATCTAAAAATAACTTCAAGTTCCAAATCTCTAAAATATTGCTCCCCTGATTTCTCCCTAAAGCCTCCACTCTCTATCCTCTCTCAAGCCTTGAAAATATATTTTATGTATATACATTTCCTCTATTATCTAATCCCAAATAACCTCCTCTAGTCTAACATCTGCCCTCATGCTCCACTTTAATTACTAGCTGAGAGTCACTAAGAACACTTCAGTTAATACAGCTAATTGCTTTTTTGCAGCACTGGCCTTTAGAGACCATACTTAACATAGTCAATCCTTCTTTTCCTTTGTTTTTCATGATGCAAAATACACTTCTGGATTTTTTTCGATCTCTTTGATTTCTCTGTCATTGTTTCCTCTTCCTATTGCCTACCAAATAGACAATATTAATGGAATTTACTTAGGATGCAAAATGATACAGTGGACACTCATATATTTGATAGTTTCAAGAAGAAAAATAATGCAGACAACTTGGCAACTGAATTGGATGACAATAGCAATTCACTGCCTTCATCAATAATATTATTACTGGAAGTATAATGATACAATAATGGTACCTATAAAATATTATCTTTTATATTATATAATTTTGACAACATAGCAATGAAAATCTAGAAAAAAGGCGATGAGTTAGTAATCTGTGGAATATATACTTGATGGAATATTATTATGTCATTAAAATGTTTATGAAAGTATAAGACATGAAATTGTTTAAAATATATAGTGTACAAGGCAAAGAACTGACTTTTGAGCATAATTATCATTACTATACAAATTGTGGATACAATTACAAATGGAAATATACATCAGCATGTAAAAATTTATCTTTTTAAATGTTTATTTATTTATTTTGAGAGAGAGAGAGGGAGAGAGAGCACACAAGCAGGAAAGGGGAAGAGAGAGAGAATCCCAAGCAGGCTCCTCACAGTCAGCACAGAGTCTAATGTGGGGCTTGATCTCATGAACTGTGAGATTATGACTTGAGCCAAGATCAAGAGCTGGATGCTTAACCAATTGAGCCCCCCAGATGCCCCCAAAAGGATCATTTTTGAATAGAGAATCATTATTAATTCCCTGCTTATATCTATAATTATTTTCTAAATGTTCTACATTGTTTATATTAGTTTTACAATCTTACAGTAAATGTAGACATAGTATAGATGGCATTTATTATGTCTTATAAGATGGAAATTCTGTAATTTTATACTGGACAAAATATAATTTAAGAAAGAATGACACACAGATTGTGTTTTCATGTTTTTAAAAAAATGGCACCAGATCTCTGGAAAGCGATCTACCTTTTTTCCTCTCTTATCAAGAGAAAGGTGAGCATTATGACTATTACAACCTTATTTGGAAATTTGCCTTTACTTCACTTTGACTTCCTTGAATGTCCTTAAAACAATGCAGATTTTGCACTGTTTGCAGATTATACCAAACAAGGAAGATCTCAAACCGGTCATGTTACCGTAACCCTCTCAGACTTGTTTGCATCCAGCTGTGTCTCAAAGGCCAAATCTACAGAAATTACTAAACTTTAGATCTTTCTGGAGTCTACCAGTTATCTAGAGATAATGGAACAAATGTCCTCTTGGTTAGGAACTATATTTTTGACAAAGTTCATTATTTTAGTATGTTTTAGATGTAATGTGGCTTCATCATTGCAATTGGTGCTTTCATTAAACATGGCAGCCACCTAAAAGGTCTGTTAAATGCCTTACCTCTTTTAGAGGAATTGGCTTTAAGTACAATTGACAAATATATATAAAAAAAATTAGTATAATAGCAAAGGGTAATGCTTCCAAGATGATAATGCTAAATAAGTTGCCTTAACTCATTCCCCCAGGCTATCTAGTCCAAAAATCAAAGACAACATGAACTCCTGACTACTGGCATCAAATCTTGAGTCAGCTCTTGCTTAATCACCTGATTCTGAAGGAACATGTTAGAAAGGATAAGATTTGCTCTACTCCAATAGCATCAAGATGGCTTCCCTGGGATGCTGAAATGGAAAAACTTCAATAAGATTGTTAAGTATTTCTCTGGTGATATCCTATCTGTTAATCACACAATACTAGGAAAACTACAGACGTGAGACATGGACATGAGACAAACCGTTAGGCCCTTTTGGGCATCAACAAATGGATTTTTTTTGGTTATCCCTTGTGTGATTTTGAATCACATAGCAATTGCACTACTAGGTATTTATCCATAGGATATAGAAATGCTGACGGCACAGGGGCACATGCACCCCAATGATTATAGCAGCACTATTGACAACAGCCAAATTATGGAACATATTTGACAAATGGATAAAGAAGATGTGGTATATACATACAATACATACAATAAAATATTACTCAGTGATTGAAAAGAATGAAATCTTGCCATTTGCAACAATGTAGATGGAACTAGAAGGTATTATGCTAAGCAAAACAAGTCAGTCAGAGAAATACAAATATCATAGGATTTCACTCTTATGTGGAATTTAAGGAGCAAAACAGATGAACATAAGGAAAGGGAAGGAAAAATAAGATAAAAACAGAGGAGACCAACCATAAGAGACTTAAAAAGAGAGGACAACCTGAAGGTTGCTGGGTTGGGTAGGGGAATGGACTAAATTGATGATGGGCGTTAAGGAGGCACTTGTTGGGATGAGCACTGGGTATTATATGTAAGTGATGAATCACTAAATTCTACTCCTGAAATCATTATTACACTGTAAGTTAACTAATTTTGATTTCAATTTAAAAAAGGAAGAAAAAAGAAATAAAGAAAAAACAACACCTTGATATGCAAAAAAAAAAAAAAAAAAGAGCAAGAGAGGTCTTTCTAAAGAACTTCAGGTCAAGCAGCAGATGACTTACTGAACATGAATGGTTCCCACACATGACCTAAGGTTAAGATTCTCAAATGCCCAGATCCACTGTGTGAGACTCTTTTGTCTTCCTTTGCTTTCTTTTCTCAGCTGTCTTTCCCTCTCCCTGTTTTCTAATTACTAGAATGATATTCTTAAGATTTTTCCACTTATCTTATTACTCTTGGTAATTTAAGAATGTAAAAAATTGTTATACAAGCCTCTTAATATCAAACCACATCTCTTCTTTACAATCCTGGGTGTGGTGGGATTTGTTATCCTGGCTGATCCCACAAGCAACAGGACTTGGCTAAGAGGTATTATCCAAGGCTGTCTGTTAATTCTTATGGTAATACCTTTGTCTCAACCTTTGTGTGCTATATTTTATCCACTTGATGAAAGACTGAAACTCTACTACAAAGACAAAAGTTATAAGAGTCTGAGATTAAAATTGGATCAAGTTATACACATTTATAGTCAATCATTGAGACTCAGTCCCCCCACCCCGATCAAAAGGAGGGACTTTGAGATACTTTGTAAAACTGAAAATTTTCTACTGTAATCCTCATGTCATTAGATTCTATACTTATTCTTTTCCTACTTGTCTTGATAAACCTAAATAAATCAACCAACACTAAACCAAACTTACAAAAAAAACCCTACTTCTCTTGTTCCCAATTACTTTTTTTGACTACTATTCCCAAAAGATCTGAACTTTGACCTTTCATATTAAAGTTTCATAATGTTTTCCCTCTTCTTTAAGACAGAACACTCCTTTAGAGTATTTTCATGACACAAGAATTCTAAATAAATACTTACATTTAATGGTGTTCTGGTTAATTTTCTTCCATGATATGAATTAAATTGGTGTGTCAATTTAATACTTTCTAATTTTTTTCTGGTCAAGCATTTTATACTAGCATTTTCCCCTCTATAATGAGTATTTATGTGTCAATAAGATTACAAAACAAATGAAAGGATATGTGGACAATACCCAAAAATTTACCCAGTGAATGAAATAGCATAGTGGTTGACTGTTATAAAAGCTATTCTATTGATTTTCACAGATTAAATAATCATATAAATGTCAACTTTCTTCTTGAGTTTAATGAGGAAGGAAGGCTATAGAGAAGAGAATGCACTTTAGAAACTAACATACCTAGGTTATAAACCAGACTCTTCCATAATATGTTTTTGAATTTGGACTTTTTTTTTTTTTTTTACCTTGAAATAGGATTTTGATAACATTGAGACTATGGGATCCTTTCTGGTGAAATGCTTTGTATAAAGCCATAAACATAGATAGTATCAGAATCCAGTCTCTTAATTCCTGGTCTGGTGTTGGTTTATTCCTCTACCTTATGGCCTCAAATGCCACCTATAGTCTGAAATGACCAAAAGATATGAAGTTACATAATATATTTTGAATCAATATCTTGATTTATTGCTTCTACTATCATCAAAGCAATCTATTAGTAAAATTGATGGCTTTCGTCAAAGGCATTTATGAATAGTCTTTATCAGAGGTAATTAACAAGTAAAAATTTTTATTTCTTCAACAAATGTTTCTTGAGAAGCTACTATTCTATACCATATGAAACCTGTAGTGAATAACAACAAAAAAGATAAAGTCTTTGCCCTCAGGAAGATGACAGTCTAGTGGAGAGACAGAAATAAGTGTATCTTATAACGATAATAGAATTAAATATAATAAAATAATAATAAACAAACAAATAAATAAAAAGAGCAAAGGATAGAGAGAGATGGAGGTGTTATTTACAGATACAAAGTCAAAGACGGTTTCTCTGAGGAAGTGTCGTTTGAGCCAGCCCCCAGTGAGATGAGAAAGGGAGTTTATGAATATCCAGGGGAATGGTGCTCTAGGCAGAGAGGTAAGAGCGTCACAAAGACCCTGTGAGGAAAGCTGCCTTGTGTATTGGAGGGAAGCAAGCTGAACAGGAAGGGGGGAGGAAATGAAACCAGAATTTTTATGGGTCGTTTTAAGATCTTTAAATTTTTTTCTAAGTATGACATTAAGCCTGGAAAAATAATATGGTATTAAGAGTATCACCTGACACCTGTCAGAATGACTTAAACCAACAATACAAGTAGCAACAGGTGTTGGCAAAGATTGGAGAAAGGGGAACCCTCATGCACTATTAGTTGGAATACAAACTGGTGCAGCCACTCTGCAAAAACAGTATGGAGCTTCTCAAAAAGTTAAAAATAGAAGTCCCCTATGATCTAGCAATTGCACTAGTAGGTATTTACCCAAAGAATACAAAAATACTAATTCAAAAGGATACATGCACCCAGATGTTTAGAGCAGCATTATGTACAATCACCAAATAATGCAAACAGCCTAAGTGTTCATCAACTGATGAATGGATAAAGAGTGGTATATATATATATATACACACACAATGGAATATTACCCAACCTTCAAAAGGAATAAAATCTTACCATTCGTAGTGACATGGATGGAGCTAGACAGTATTATCTAAATGAAAAACGTCAGTCAGAGGAAGATAAGTACCATATGATTTCACTCATGTGGAATTTATGAAACAAAACAAATGAGCAAAGGGTACAAAAAGAAAGAGGCAAACCAAGAAACAGACTCTTAACTGCAGAAAACAAACTGGTGGTGGGTCGCCTGGGTGTCTCAGTTGGTTAAGCTTCCAACTCTGGCTCAGATTATGATCTCATGGTGCATGAGTTCGAGACCCGCATCCGGCTCTGTGCTGAGAGCTCAGAGTCTGGAGCCTGCTTCAGACTCTGTGCTTCCCTCTCTCTGCCCCTCGCCTGCTCTCAATTTGTCTTTCTCTCTCTCCCTCAACATAAATAAACATTAATTTTTTAAAGATTAAGAAGAAATGGAAAACAAACTGGTGATTCCCCTAAGGGAGGTGGGTAGGGGAATGGGTAAAATAGATAATGGGGATTGAGGAGTGCATTTGCTGTGTTGGGCACTGGGTATGGTATGGAAGTGTTGAATCACTGGTGTGAACCAGAAACTATTATCACACCATATGTTAAATAACTGGAATTTAAATAAAAACAGTATTCATTCAAACATATAGTGTTTGAGAGTGGTTTGTGGGATGATGTGATAGTGGTTACCATTATGATGTATTAATTTATCATAATAAAGATATCTTAATGATCTTATTTAAATAAGCCCTTATTTTAATAGGTTAGGGCACATTTATGTCCTAAGAACCATACAGATTATGGAAATAAAGAGAACCCTGAAGATTCAGTTAATTTTAGGTTCACTCAGTACAAACGAAAGTTATTAAAATTATTTAGCTTAAAAGTATAGTTGTGTTTAAAATGGCATTATTTTTAATAAAATGATAAGAAATGATATTTGACAAAATAGGCAAAGAAAATTAAGAGGAACAAACTTCCAGTTATAAAATAAATAAGTTATGGAGATGAAAAGTGCAGCATAGGCAATA
Source organism: Hyaena hyaena (assembly GCF_003009895.1). NCBI lineage: Eukaryota > Metazoa > Chordata > Mammalia > Carnivora > Hyaenidae > Hyaena > Hyaena hyaena. The sequence goes on along the minus strand of NW_024081788.1, from coordinate 248,366 downwards.
TATCAATAATACTGTAATAATGCATATTAATAGATTGGTGAATACAGCTACATGATGAGCCTTGAGCAATGTGTACATTGTTGAATGACTATGTGGCATACCTGAAACTGGTATAACATTGTGTGTTGACCACAATAATAAAAATGAGAGAGATGATATTGGAGGAACTCTAAAATATTAAATAATAAACTAGTAACCAGAATCTTCTTCCTGTTCCTGCCTATCACTTACTAAGTGTGCACCTTGGCCATTTATTTAAACTCCCTGAGCCTCTGTTTCCCCATCTTTAGTGTAGTGATAATAGTACCTTCCTCAGGAGATTGACTAGAGAGTCAATGAAATCATTCTTGTGAAATGTTTAGAATAGTACCTAACGTAGTAAGTACTAAATAACTATTTCTTTTCCCCCAAACTATGTACAAGAATCCATAGCCATGGTCTTTCCACTTAGTCCTAAAAGTAAGTGAATTCTTAAATAAATCCTCCATAGGTTGAAATACAATGTATGTCATTTAAGTCATTTGCTGAAACTTTTGGCTTATCAAATAATGAAACAATGAACAATAAGTAGTTAATTTATACCATCATTTATTACATTAATTTACTGAGTATTTTGTTTGTTTGGGGGGAAAAAACCTCCAGGAGATAGCATAATATATGCTTAAAAAATAATTCCACAGGGATATCTGGGTGGCTCAGTCCAGTTAAACCTCTGACTTTGGTTCAGGTCGTGATCTCAAGGTCCGTGAGTTTGAGTGGCACATTGGGCTCTGTGCAGACAACCCAGAGCCTGGAGCCTGCTTCAGATTCTGTGTGTGTTTCTCTCTCTCTGCCCTTCCCCCATTCATGCTCTGTCTCTGTCTCTCTCTCAAAAAATAAATATTCAAAAAATAATAGCACAGAGTATAAAGTTATATTGAAATACATTCAGTTTAATTGTGACATATATCACTTTCTTATGCACAAATCATTTTCAGTAGTATATTATTTAATGCTCATTTCTTTTGTAATAATCCTCATTACAGATGAAAACAATGAACATTTAACAAAATTGGCAGTTGGTAGATGAGAACCTAATTTGAACCCATGCCAAAGTTTGTAGAAACATATTCTAATGAAGTTCATAGAAATATACTGAATTTTAAAGATGAAGCTGTAGCCATATAGAAAAAGTCCATTTAGGAGAAATATTAAATTACAAATGTAAGTTAGCATTTGAGTAATCAAAGAAAAGATGTGATCTTGCTTACCAAAATTTTCTTCAATTTAATTCAACAAGGATTCATAGATTTTCTATTATATATGAGAACCTCTTAGACATTCACAATTAGTTAATAATTCTAGAAAGCTTTATAAGATTTCCCTAACTTTGGATGAAAATGATTTGACTAAATATTTTACATAATGGTATTTTTTTTACTATTATCAGTATCATATTCATATGCTTTCCATGGTGCCTGGCACAATGTGTAAATAAATGTGATGTATCTTTTTAAGTAAAGATTTAGGAAGTAGGATTTTGAAAGAATTATTATTTTAAAAGTGAGAATACTCAGGAAGGAACAAGTTCTCAATTATTTTCATTTCTTTTATAAATAAATTGTAATTTTAACAAAGACTTATTTTGTTTAATGAGGAAAAAATACAATGTTAAATTTCAAATTAGTTCTTTGAAGAAATGTGGATCTCTTTCTCTCAATACTTTCTTCAGAAAGGAACTCTGTGGTTTTTCCCATTCAGAAACAAAGCGAACATAAAAAAAAAAGAAAAAAAAAAAGATAAACATCATGAGAGAGCTACCATTTGAGGAAATAACTTGCTTACATCCATTGAATTGCAATAAAGTTATGTTATTACATTCTGTCCCTCTTTGGTTAACAGCAGCTGTGGACATTGAAAATCAGGCCTTAAGAGCTGGGTCACTGTAATTCATTTATTAAAGCATTTTTTATCTGTGACTATGAGGGTTTTTTTGACCATTGTTCCAGAGAACATAATTTAATGGCCTTATATTTCCTTTATTTTTTTTTCTTCTACTTCAAAATGATTTCTTAATTCAGAGGCTGTGAAGAAACTTTGATGGAAAGAATGACCCAGGTCAGTGTAGCAATTTTAAAAGACTGCATTCTTAGTGCATTGGAGTAAACCAGAATCTTCTATGTCTACCCTTTGAGCAATGTTACTGGTAGCTTAATTCAGCTCCAAGTTGTGGTCTTATAATTTTAGTCTTTCTCTCTTAGCCTTTATGACTCCATGGTCCATAGTGAAAAAATCAATTTGTCTTTTGCTGGTTCAGTTTTATCTACTTCTAGGCAAAGGAGGACATTTATCCTAGTGTCTTCCATCTATCTCATAGGCGTTTTCAATATATTTGATTTAATGGAAGTTTATACTTAAAAATAAAATGCCATTGTACATTAAATAAAAACTGGTGGTACTCAATTTAATAATCATTTGATCCAATTTGTTTTTTATGGTTAACCTTCTAGGTTGTTTTCAATATTTTCTTTCAGCAGTGGTTTATATATATTCAGAAATATATTCAATTTTAAAACTTCACTTTCCAATTTTAGTAATCTGGATTCTATTATCTACTCTTTTAAGATAAAGATACTTGAGGGGAAAAAATCCAGTTTATAGCAGTTTGATTTGTATGCAATGCCACACATTAAGCCTTTGTATTAGTGAATATTGGTAAAAGTCTTATTTAAATAGGACTTCTCAAGGCTAATAGTGCAATTTTTCTAATAACTGATATCAAGGCCAATTACAGGGATATATAATGGAAGAAAAGGTGAACAACTTTCTGCATACTAGTCATTCAACTATTATTAATGGAGAAATTATACTATGTGCAAGGCACTATAATAAACATAGAAGGAGATGTGCTTGGACATATTCTCTCTAATTTCAAATACATGGGCTAAAAGTAACAAAATAAATAAAGATCTTTTACTCATAATATTATGCTTCTTTTCACATATTTCATCAAAATCTCTATATCATAATTTTTCTATTGGGATTTTGTTAACGACATGGAACAGTTTTAGAAAGGAGGTAATAAGAGAAATTCTTCATGATAACAAAGATGAAATGTTATTTTACCTGGATTTTCATCCCCTGGGTATCATTATAATGTTTTCCTGGTTCTTTTTTGCACTGCTTTGCCACAGCAGGTAATTTGTGTCTTTACTTGTCAATCCAGATAAGCCTTGATTTTGAAAGGTTTATAATTGCTTTAACTTACTGCTTATTTAAAAATGTTAAATTAAGCAGCATATGACACTTAACCTTTATTTTAAGCAACTTCTTATGCCCAAGTAAAGAAATGCCTCAGCATGAAAGATTTCCCAACATTTTTTAAAGGTGTATTTTGTCAGTTAACATTAGCAGAACTCTCTGGGCTGAGGCATTTTCCACACAGGCATTTATTATTGTGTTTAACTCTTCAACTGTTTTTCGAAAGAGGTAAAAAATGGTACAGAAATTCAATGACACATTGCAAACTTCTAACACAACTCAGTCTGAGTATGTGGAGTAAAATTTTGTTTGTCATGTGAAATTTTATTGTGTCATATGAGTAAAGCTGGCAGAACAGAAGTAGTTAAATGTGAAGCAAGTTAGTTTGTTTTCATATCATTTTTTGTGGTATTTTGTGTCTTTAAGAAAGTTGTTCATTAACACGTTTTAGTTGCTTAACTATGTTCAGCATATATTTAATACATTTGTGACTTTTTTCTTTTTGTTTTATCAATCTGTCTAGAAATTTATTAATTTTATTAACCTTTCAAAACAAATAATTTTAGTTTTTTTTTCTCTTTCATTAGTTTCTGTGTTTAACCTTACTGTGTTTTTTTCCATGTTTACTTTTGGTAATTGGCCCTTTAGAAGCTTGATCATTGAGAACTTTCTTGGTTCTAATATAAGCTTTTTAAAAAAAAATTTTTTTTTAATTTATTTCTGAGAGAGAGAGACGGGGTGAGCAGGGGAGGGTCAGACAGAGAGGGAGACACAGAATCTGAAACAGGTTCAGGCTCTGAGCTGGCTGTCAGCACAGAGCCCAGGGCGTGGGGCTCATCCCCACAAACTATGAGATCATGACTTGAGCAGAAGTTGGACGTTTAACGACCGAGCCACCCAGGCGCCCCTGTTCTAATATAAGCTTTTAATGCTATAAATTTCCTTCTAAGAACCACTTTAGTATCTTCCAAAAATGTTGGTGTGTTGTGTTTTAATTTTTATTCAATTCCAAATAATTTCAATTGTAACTTCATCTTTATGGGTTATTTGGAAGTGTATTGCATATATTTCAAAAATTTTGGGGATTATCCAGGTATCTTTCTGATATTCACTTATAGTTCAGTACTATTGTGGCCAGAGAAAATTTCCACTTTGTATTAGCTTAATGCTCCTAAATTTATTGAGTCTTGTCTTATGGACCAGAATATAGTACATCTTAGTAATTTTTCAGTGTGCTCTTATAAGAGAATATGTAGTCTGCTGTTGTTAAACCTAAAGCTTTAGATGTTAGGTTAAATTGGTTGATAATGTTGTTCAAGTCTCCTATATCCTAGTGAATTTTTATCTACAGATGGTTCCCTATTTATGATGTTTCAACTTTCAATTTTTCAGCTTTATGGTGGTGCAAAAGTGATCTTTCCCGGGGCTAGTGATATGTGGTATGATACTCTGTTGTGGTACTGGGCAGCAGCAGCCATAGCTTCCATTCAGCCACATGACTGTGAGGATAAACAACTGATACTCTTATGTAACTACTCTATACCCATACATCCATTTTGTCTTTCACTTTTAGTACTGTATTCAATAAATGACATGAGACAGTCAACACTTTATTATAAAATGGGTAGATAATTTTGTCCAACTCTAGGCTAATGGAAGTTTTCTGAGCATGTTTAACATAGGCTAGGCTAAGCTGTGATATTGAGTAGGTTAAGGGTATTAAATGGTTTTTGGCTTACAATATTTTCAACTTATGATGAGTTCATAGGGAAATAACTCCATTTTAAGTTGAGGAAGATCTGTACTTGTGCTATCAATTACTGAGAAAAGAGCATTGAAATCTCTAACTGTAATTGAGGGTTTGTCTATTTCTCCTTTACACACAAAAATAATCAGAGATATCTGTTCGGAGAACTGTAAAAAATAATAATCAGAGATGAAGTCAAAGAATAAAGTAGAAAGATACTAAAGTTAGGGAGAAAGGAACAAGAGTGCATAGAAATTTATATAAAGCAAAAAGAAGGGTTATACTAGAGAGAAAGATGAAGAAAATAATAGAAAATTAAGTCAATAATTAGAGCTTTCAAAAAAATATTAAGTAACAGTTCATTGAGTGGCAATTGCAAGACATTGATCCAAGAGCAGAGTATGGAGAACTTTCTTGATATTTCCATAAATTAGAGAAATAGTAGGAAATGGAGGCAGGGGAAAAGGTGCAGAGTAAATGTAATTATTGTGTATATTTATAAGAGATTCAATATCTACCAGTTTTAGGAGATGGGAAGAAAGTTCAAGGGAAATGTAGGAAAACGTTTTTCAGAAAATCAAAAGAATTTCCAAAGAGTAGTCAATAATTATCAGATGTCTTAAAAATATAAAGTATATTTGACCAGGAATTTATCTGTTAGCTTAGCCTTTGTACATAATTCTAAAAATAAAAAGGCTCTATAAAAATTAGCATTATTTTTTAAAATTTTTTCCCTTACATTTCTACGACTTATTTATTGTATAATTGGAAGTTTATATCTTATGAACCCCTTTATCCATTTGCCCACTCCTTACCTGTCATTTTTGGCAACCACCAATCTGGTCTATGTTCCTATGAGTTCTTCCTCTTCTTCTCTTTCTTCTTCTCCTTGCCCTTCATCTTCCTCTTTCCTTTCCTCTTCCTCTTTTCTTCTTTTTCTCCTCTTCCTCCTTCTCTTTCCCCTCCTCCTTCTTCTACCCCCCTCCTCCCCCTCATCCTCCCCTTCTAATTCTCCCCTTCCCCTCCTCCCCTTCCCCTCCTCCTCCTTCTTCTTTATCCTCATCTTCTTTTATTTTTAGATTCCATAAATAAACGAGATCATATGGTACTGTCTTCCTTTGTCTGAATGATTTAATTTAGCATAATATCCTCAAGGTTCATCCATGTTGCCACAAATGGCAAGATTTCCTTCTTTTTATGGCTGATTAATATTCCATATTAATGTATGTATGTTGCATATATATGTATGTGTATGTATGTATGTATGTGTTGTATATACATATATCTATACACATATTTTCTTTATTAATACATCCATCAGTGGACACATCAGTGGTTGTTTTCATATCTTAGCTATTGTAAAGAGTGCTGCAATGGAAATAAAGGTGCATGTATCTTTTCAAGTTAGTGTTTTCATTTTCTTCACATAAGTACCCAGAAGTGGAATTTGCTTGGTCATGTGCTAATTATATTTTTAATATTTTGAGGAATCTTTATACTGTTTTCCATATTGGCTGCACTAATTTACATTCTCATCAATAGGGCATAAGGGTTTCCTTTCCTTTATATCCTTGCCAACACTTGCTATCTCTTGTCTTTTTGATAATAGCTATTCTAACAGATGTCAAGTGATATGTCATTGAGGTTTAGATTTGCATTTGCCTGCTGATTAGTAATGTTGAGCACTTTTTCCTGTTCCTTTTGGCTATCTATATGTACTCTTTGGAAAAATGTCTATTTAGATACTCAGCCTATTTTTGATCATATTATTTGTTTGCTATTGAGTTATTTATATAGTTTAATATTAGCCCCTTATCAAATACATCATTTTCAAATATTTTCTCCCATTTCATAGGTTGCCTTGTAATTTATTGATGGTTTCCTTTGGTGTGCAAAAGTTTTTAGTTTGGTGAGTCTCACTTGGTTTCCTTTTGCTTCTGTTGGCTAGCATTATTTTGATTTTTAATAGGGAAAATTTTAAACAATCTAAATATCCAAGAATAGAGAAATACTATGTAATCTATGGTACATCGACTCAGTGGGATCTCAAGCCATTAACAATGAGGTTTCTTGAGACAATGATAACAAGAACATGCTTAATATACAATGAGAGGTGATAAAATATCCTGAAATTATCCTATTTCTCTTGCTATTATGTACCAGACATCTGTGTCTTGTTATTTTATAAAGGTGAAGCTGGTGAATCACACTATTAAAAAATTAGGGTTTCAAGATATGAACCACTATTTATTTACTTATTTGCTTGTTTATTTAATTTTAATATTTTTGAAGGGGGAGGGGCAGAGGGAGGGGACAGAGAATCTTAAGCAGTCTCCATACCATGTACCCAAAGTGAGGCTCTATCTTCTGACCTAGGTAAGATCATGACCTGAGGCAAAATCAAGAGTCAGACACTTAACCTACTGAGCCACCCAGGCACCCTATGAGCCAGTTTTTAAAAGGAATTAAGCATATTTTTTCTAATTTAAAAATTGATCATACACGTAATGTGTTAAGGTAAATTGAAACACTATTTTCCTTATTTTTTCCAGCCTTATTGAGATATAATTGACAAATAAAAATTGTCTATTTGATGTGTACAATGTGATGGTTTGAAGTATATGTGCATTGTAAAATGATTACTACAATCAAGTTAACTAACACAGCCATCTCCTCATAGTTACCTGTGTGTGTGTGTGTGTGTGTGTGTGTGTGTGTGTGTGTAGTAAGAACACTTAAGATCTGCTCTTTCAGCAAATTTTCAGTATAAAATTGATAGGCCTCATGCTATATATTAGATCCCCAGAACTTATTCATTTTAAAGCTATTTACTTATTTTGTTTTGGGCTAGTGGTGCATCTTCAACTGAAGAGATTATGTCATAAAGCACAGGCACAGTAAGCCTGCCACATTCGACACTATACGGATGACAAATTAAGCTGATGCCTGGTTGCTAGAGGGAAAAAAATAGAAGCAGTGAAATGAATCAGGAGTGCAGTTAGCCTGATGAATACTAAATGGAGAACACAAAGTGCTGGCAAAGGGAAACCATATTGTTGACTTCAGCTATACATTAGGAGACTCAGGTACTTCTATAAGCAAGAAAGTCTCTACGTTTTGCTCCAGAGTAAAGTTTCCAATTCACTCTGTTTGTAAAAAGCACAGGCTTTGGAATCTGGCTGACTTTCGTTTGTATCCCAACTCTGCCACTTATAAAATATATGGTACTGAACAAATTAAGTGGCTACTCTGAGCCTTATATCCTCATCTATAATAGAAGGATCAAAAGGTTAAATGATGGTGTATATATGAGGTTCTACTCTGAGTGTTTAGTACACACTAAATATCCAATGAAAGTTGTATTCATTTCTTTTTTTTTTTTAAATATTTTTATTTATTTCTAGGAGAGAGAGAGACAGCGTGAGCAGGGGAGGGTCAGAGAGAGAGGGAGATACAGATTCTGAAATAGGCTCCAGGCTCTGAGCTGGCAGTCAGCACAGAGCCCGACGCGGGGCTCGAAACCACGAACCGCGAGATCATGACCTAAGCGAAAGTCGGACGCTTAACCGACTAAGCCACCCAGGCGCCCCAGTATTCATTTCGTTTTTGAACTTAAGTTTTAGCTGTGCCATTTTCTGATGTCAAGCTAGTATCTTCTCTAGAAATATGGACTATTATCCCTTCTCTCAAAATTTAGTATTTTGAATGTGAACTTTTCATTTCTACTCAATGAATTGCTATCTTAATATTTTTCTAATTTAGAGTATACAATAAACAAAACAATAATAAATTTTAAATTATTTTAATGGCCTATAATGTGAGAATATGGATTATATAAACCAATAAAAATATCAGTATATTGCTTAAAACTACTGGTAAATAATGATATAATAATTGAGAGTTATGACAGTGGATTTGACAATATTGTTTTGTGTTTTGATCATAATTTGGGAGCAGAGACAATATCAGTTCATAGGCAGGTTGTTGTGTTTTTTAATATTCACTTTGGAAACAATTGGATTTTGGTTACATTAAACAAATTGAGTGGAAAGGATAATTTCAGACCTCAGTCTTTGGCAGACAATATTTGTTCATCATTTTTGTGATATCTTGTTCTAATTGGCAGAGTCAAACCATCAGAGCCTATGTAAAATAGGCAGTAACAATTTTAGGTGGGAAAAGAATTTATGAACCCTGGGTATATGTACTAATCATGCACAGGAAAGGAGTTTCACTGAAATTCTAATTTGAATTCAAAGGACAATTATTTCTATATCTGCCATCATCTTTTAAAAACTGAAGTTAAATATCTGTTTAGAGTTTCTTTAGTGACTGCTTAATAAAACTGCTATCAAATAGATATCAATTATTTGTCTTCACCAATCCTTTAGTTTAATTAACAGCATAATTAGTAATCAAATTAATGTATGTGAATATATATGTAAAATATATATGTAAAAGCATATATGAAAATATATATATATATACACACACCCATAAGATAAAAGAGTTATCTTAAAAAGCAGTATCAAGTAGAAAGATGTCAAGATGTCCCTTTTACTTTGGGAGGCTTTGATGATTTACCCAGAACCATAGTGTTTATTGAGTATTCTCACTACTGTTACTGACTTAGGCATTTAAAGTAAGTTTTGCAGCAGTACTTCCCATCCCAGTCTTGACTGAGTGACTGATATCAAATTTCCAAAATTTATTAAGACATTTGTTTCCTGTCACTGAATGGAAAACAATTCAGGGCTAAAATTCTTGAAAGTCACAAAGAGGAGAAGTCTATACTCATCCTGGTTATATTCTGAGGGTGTTTTCCAAATTGTAAATATTACAAAAGAGAATAGTAGAGAATAGTGTTCTTGTTGGATGTAGCAAATGGAAATTGGGAGTATTGGATAGTAACATTAATGCTGTACATGCACAGATCAAGACTCCAGGCAGACTATTAGATGCCAGGAGAGATTATATTTTAGATTCTGCACAGTGCTGTGGAAATATTGGCATTACAGCCAAGTTTGAGTGGGAATATCTTGGTAAATATCCTAGCTTTTTAGGCAAGACCACAGAAAGACTAAATAAAATATGCCCACCATAAAAATCAAGCTTCAGATGATCAAAGTAATTTGCTGATAATTCAACTGCCTGCAAAAACAAAATTCAACACGTTTTAGTGAAAGAAGTCAAAATCCAGAGAAATTGCATTATACCTTCAATATAATAGGATAGGCATAGGATTAAAAAAATACTAGAAATTCAAATTTCCAGATTTAATGTAAGACAATGACCCGCAAATTCAAATACTCAGTAAAATCTTACCAGGATAAAAATAAAGAAAGCTACACCTTGGCACATTATAGTCAAATCTCTGATAGAAAATAAGCAAAGAGAAAATCTTAAAAGCAGTAACCAAATGATATATTGGCTTTGAAGGAGCATTGATAGACTTACAGTTAACTTTTTTAATAGCAAACATGACAAGTAGAATACAATTGAATGTTCTGAAAGAAAACCTATCATCCAAGAATTTTATACCCAGTGAAAGTATTTTTCACATGCAAAAGAATAACAACCTCTTCATGTGAAATAAACAGGCAAAATCTCTGAATTAATATTCTTTGTAAGCAGACTTACACTAAAAGAAACACTAAATTCTTCATGCTAAAGCAAAGTAATCACAGATGAAAACACAAACCTTGCAGACAGGAATGAAGAGTACAATAAGGTAAATTAATACTGATTATTTCAACAAAATAACAATAGTATTGATGATTGTATGACTTACATAACATATATAAGAATAATATTTATTAATAATATATACAAATAGTGTCACAAGGTAATATATATTAATAATAAGTATATAAATAATGCCACAAGGTACATAAAGTTGAGTTTTTGTAAGCATCTTGAATTCTTTGGGAAATGGTCAAATTATTAATTCAAGGTAGAAATACAAATTTAAAAATTGGGTAAAATTGAAAGTTTCATCATCAAATAGGTTTTACTTTCCCTCCTAAGAATAAGATTTCCAAAAACGTAAATACTTTTAATTTTGTGGTCATTCCAGAAATGGGTTAGGTGAACTCTTAGAATTATTTTTCTGTTCCAGCTTGAACCCCAAGACCATTTACATTGAGGACTCAAGTCTCAGTGCTTGTTCGAACACTGCAGTAACTCTGGCATATCTTAAAGTTGAACCTAATGGGTCAATAACTAATGTAAACACCTATTTAAAGAACTATGTGCTCCATTTTATTGTTTTTTTTTAATTTAAAAATGTCTACTATAACTTATTTAAGGGAGGAACAGCCTACTCCCTCAGGTAAAGCATTTCTGTTATGTTTTTTGCTTTGTTGCTGCAGTTGTCCTAAAAGCACCAATTTAGTACATAAGAGATAACATTCTTGCTTTTTATTTCCAAATTATTATTATATCAAGGTGAAAGTACTGTCTTACAAGTTTGTGTGATCAAATGATATAGCATAATATCCTCCAGAGATGCAAAATTAGTACATACATTACCCATGGCAGAGACGCTATAATCTCTTTATAGAGATTTATTCCTTTATTCTTAAATGTCTTTATAATTCTTTTCATTAGGAGTTGAATTTTATTGTAAAATTTATAGTAGAAAAACCATCTGTTCAACTTTGTTAACTGATTTTTTCTTCATTTGTAAATACATTAGTGAAGCCATTAGGCAACTCTTCCATAAGAATTTGGAAATTAATTTGCCTTCTATGCTAGGTTGAATAATGGCCTCCCAATGGAGACTATGACCTAGTTTCAGGACCCTGTAAATATGTTACCTCATGATAAAATGGATAGATATGGTTCTGTAAGGGACCTTGACATTGGGAGGTTATCCTGGAATATCCAGGTAGAGGTAGTGTAATCACAAGCATTCTTAGAGAGGCAGGAGGAAGAGTTATATACAGAGAAGATTTAAGGTTGCAGGAGAGGTTAGAGAGGAGAGAAGATGCTACACCTTGGGCTTTCAGGCTGGAGAAAAGGGCCCTGAGCTGAGGAATATAGATCCCCTCTGGAATTTGGAAAAGATCGGAAAACAGATTCTCCCTTAGAGCCTCCAGAAGGAACACAGATCTGCTGAAACTTGAAGTTAGACCTCTGAACCCCAGAACTACAAGAGAATAAATCTGTGTCCTTTAAGCCATTAAGTTTGTGGTGATTTGTTGAAGAAGCAATCGGAAACTGATACTCTTTGTAAGACCTAAATTACAAAGAAAGTCACAATGGATCAAAAGAGAAATATGCATGGCTAAAAATGGCTCTTGGGTTAGAGTAAGAGTTGGATGGAGATAGTAACATTTCTAAAGGGAGAATATGCTTACAAATAGTATTGTTGGTCTTATTTGGAGCATAAAAAAGTCAGGAAGACAATATTGGCAGTGCAGCCAAATACCACATACGGCAAGCATTCTACTATTCTAATGACACTTATCGGAATTTAGAAGATAAGACTATTGAGAAACATCCTAACTATAATGGACCTTGTCTTAGTACTTAAAAATGGTATCAGCTTGGGCAGTTATTTAGCCTCTCTGAAAACCATTTTTTCCTTCTAATAATAACTACATTATTAAGCTGATATTTAGTCAACTGTTCAACCTTCTTGATTCTATGACCCCTAAACACTCTAAAATTAAAACCCGAATTTCAGAGTAGATTTCTCCAAGGGTGAATATTTCTCCATTGGTGAATATATATATATATATTCACACACATATATATATATATATATATATATATCTCCTGACTAGGGGAGTTGAATATCTCTTCTTCTCAGCTGCTAAAATTTATCATTGTGAATTAATACATTTGCAGTGTTTTAAATAGAATTGACCTTTATGTAATTGGCTAATTTGGTTCATGCCTAAGAGACATGAATAGAAAATATCAAGTTTTCATGCCTGTAAAGAAAAAGACCAAGACATGTCTACCAATATTATGTCATCTGCATCAATTTTCAAACAATATGCCACCCCTATTTCATAAACATCTGTTTTTACAATGCTTAAGAGAAAATACCTCTCATAATTTTACAGACATCACCATTTTCCCTTTAGGCAGCTTAATGAAATTTAATCAAGTATCCATTACTTTAACGTAACTGTTTTCTTTAAGAGATTATATAATTAATAGCAAAAATGATAGGCATTTGACAGGCATTGTGTCAAGCTTGCTCTTAATAATTTCATTTATTTTTTTTTATTTTTTATTTATTTCTAGGAGAGAGAGAGAGAGAGAGAGAGACAGCATGAGCAGGGGAGGGTCAGAGAGAGAGGGATTCACAGACTGAAACAGGCTCCAGGCTCTGAGCTGGCAGTTAGCACAGAGCCCGATGCGGGGCTCGAACCCACGAACTGCGAGGTCATGACCTAAGCGAAAGTCGGACGCTTAACCGACTAAGCCACCCAGGCGCCCCAATAATTTCATTTAATAGATAAGGAAACTGAGGTTTGGAGAGGTAAAGTGACTGTCCAAGATCACACGGCTAGTTTAAGATCACATGGCTAAGGAAAATCACAGCTAGGTTTACCAGCTTGGTTCTGGAAAATTCTCCTTGTTCCAGAGCCTGAGCTCTCACCATTGTGTTATGCCACCTCCCTAACTGTAGAAATTAATGACACAGTAGTAAACTAGGGCAAATAATTGTTTCTACCTATCCCCTGGTAAAATTGTTTTGTGCATTAGTTATATTTTCATTACATCATAACTTAGTAAATCATTTGCCGAAGAAAAACTGAACATTTATTTTACATTCAAGAAGGAAAAAAATCCCATTAGTCATAACTTTTATTATAGTCAGGCCTGATGTGAAAATTGAGACAAAAGTGCTTGAACTTTCTTAATGTATGAATTTAAGCCTCTTACCTACCAGAAATATTTTAAATAAAATTTAAGGAGTCAGAGATTATAATTTACAGAACATAAGTTCAAGAGAAATGTCAGCAAACCTAGTCATGATCCTTTCATGGTCACAAGACACAAAGTAAGTGTCAATTGAACAGAAAGGAGACTTCATCCCAACAGAAATGAAAATTTCTGCTCCTTGTCTTTTTAAAGCAATTTTCTTCAAAAGAGCCCCAAACCTGTTATCCAAATTTAATTATATAGGACTGGCTAGTTCAAGGCCTTACATTCCTTAAGCACCATGAACAACAGGTGCACAAGATTCTTTATTAACCATTGCTAAAGAAAACATGAAATCCTTGCTATTCAGAGTGACCTGCTGGCCAGCAGCTGGCATCACCTGGGAGCTTGTTAGAGATGCAAATCTCAGTCCCCACCCATACATTTGGAAGCAGAATCTGGATCTTTTATGAAACTCCGACAATTGGTATGCACCTTATAATTTGAGATTTAGTCTCTGGTTTTAATTTGCTCTCTAGCCAAGGGTACGTTTAAATCTACTAGAGAAGGTATGATATGATTTTTTTGAATTATTTAAAAATTTGTACTTCAGCCTAAGAGAAAGGCTGAAGAGAATTCTAAGAGAATTCTTATGAACTAACAATTGTCCCTGGAAGAACACCACAGCAGTATCAAAACTCACTGAAAAACTTCCTTCTCTTCTATGAAATTAGCTAGGATCATCTGAATTATCTGTGTTTATGTTGCAGGAAGAATTGCATTTTAGTGGTCACATTTCATTCCTCAGGATCACTCCATTTGGCAAGTGTTTCACTGGGAAGGAAATCATCAACTTTCTCGTTCTTAAAAGAAAAAAAAAAAGCATTCATTTCTTCTAGAAATTGTTGGAGAATGTGGAGTCCTGATTTCCATAGCAGAGTTGTCTCAGTGCTCATAACACATTTCTCAAATGTGGAAAGTTAGCTAAAATAAAAATAAAATAGCAATATGAGGGTGTAATTGTCCTTTATTGTTCCGTTAATCCATGTGGACTCATGATCAAGGAATTGCTTGTTTTTATGAGCATTGGTAGGAGACAAATACAGTCTCCTCTTTTGAAGCTAAAAGTGCCAAGTTCTTTCCAAGGTTCTCTTGCAGCTAAGGCACAGGAGTATAACAGATTCTGCCAATTAAATGTACCCCCATCAGAGTTATTCTCAGGAATTGTTGGTGCAGAGAGGCAGACAATGTGCCAACTTGAGCAGTAGCAAATCACAGTGTCTATGCTCAGTAGCAGTGGCAGTGGTTTCTTTATAAAATGGTGCTGCTTGGCAGTTCCGAGCCTTTTGTTATACCCAGAATAATTAGCCCCAAGTTGTTTTGCCAACTTCCCCCAAATTTCTTTCCTTTCAGTCAGCATAAAAAAGCTGTTACTCACAGATGCTGTGGTTATATTTTAATTAAAGATTTTAAATACTGTACACCCTCACTTCACTCTGTCAGGGTCTGCTTGGGCCAATTATAGTTTCTTGACTTTGGGTCACTTTCCCTGCTGTGGAGAGCTCCATCGCATCCCTTCTGCCTACAAGTGTGAATTTTCCTGAGGTGAGATGCTTATGCTTTGGAACTTGTATTCCATTTCCAGCTGTTGAGCCTGATATGATTAAAGATGTATTAACACTTGCTAAAATTCTACAGCTTGTATAACAGGTCGTTTTCTGCAGGGAGGGGTTGTGGGATGGAGAGGGGAAGGGCCTTATGAAAGTGTTCAGAATTGGGAAAGACATTACTCTCTTTAGTATACTGATATTAAGGTAAAGTTGAATGTTCTTTTTCTAACTGAAACCAGTGCACATCACTTCACTTTAAAAATTACATTGTGGGGCGCCTGGGTGGTTTAGTCGGTTAAGCATCCGACTTTTGCTTAGGTCATGATCTCGCGGTTCGTGGGTTCGGGCCCTGCGTCCGGCTCTGTGCTGACTGCCAGCTCAGAGCCTGGAGCCTGTTTCAGAGTCTGTGACTCCCTCTCTCTCTGACCCTCCCCTGCTGATGCTGTCTCTCTCTCTCTCTCCTAGAAATAAAAACATTTAAAAAAAAATTAAAAACTATTACATTGTAATAGTTGAGAGTTTTAAATGCTCTTTTATAAAGAGATTTGAAAGCCTCTCCTATTTTAATTTATCATGTATCTCATTAATGGTTTTATCTGAACGAACCAATTCTATATTAAAAAAATACAGATCAGGTACTTGGCTTTGAAAATTAGAGAGGAAATAGGGAAACAGGATATAGATGTGGAGTCATTGTATCACTAACATTATGTTATACTTTCTCAAAATATTCCTTATCAAAATGTCACACCAAACACAGTGAAGTATTAAATAGCCTAATATAAAACAATAATATTTAGAAAACTTGTTTATGATTAAAAAGTGCTGTTAAATACTGCAAAGTCTCTTGCCAGAATTTCTCACTACATTGTAAACTCTGCAAAAGCAAGAATCTTGGTCTGTTTTGTTCACAGCTGCATAATAAAACAAAATATTAATGAAAGGCACTCAAAAATATTTGTTGAATGAGTGTGCTGCTTGTTAAAAATATTGATCACTGGGCCTCATCTATGAATTTCTAAATCAGAATGTCTGCAGGTAGGGCTAGATAATCTGTAATTTAACAATCCTTGAAACAGACTCTGTCAAAATTGAAAATGGTTCTGCTGAAATTCATTCAATACTTGTTATCTAAGGAAAACAATTCATTGAACGTTAAAGTGACTAGGCTTTTTGTATTTGTAAGATTATAGCTATACCACCATTACTATGCTGTTCTATTGCAAAAGGGGTATTTTGACATAAATTAAGTTAATTGAGGGGAATGTTCCCAGTTGGAGAAAGCTCTTGTCATTGCTGTAGGCTTGAAGAGAGTAAGTCATGATAGCAGAGGAGTGGCTTGGCTTCCTCTCCAATGTTGAAGCATTCTTTATTTCTCCATTTATTATCATCAGCACAGATTAGCTTAGTGCTCACTGTGTACCTACAGACTGTGTGTAAATGAAAACAGATTCTAGTGTTAACAGCAGAAGTTACAGGGAGAAATGGGATGATAAACAAAAAATACTGCAATGTGTAACCAAAGAAATTTAAGGTGGAAATGTGAACTCCTTTGCAAATTTCTCATGAATTTGACAGTGAGGTGGGATTTTTTTTTATTAACAAAGAGTCTGAGAAGTAGAAAGAAAGAAGAAAGTGAAATTGAGTTTTGAGTATATTTTGCAATGGAGGAAAGATGATCTCTGAATAAAGAAAGTGGACACAAAAGACATCATTTAGTAAAGCAAATGAGCAGAAGGGGACAGTCAGAGTGCCAGTTTTGGCCTCGTCTCAGCCTGTGCACAGTAATCCTCCAATCTAGAAATGCCTGGGGGGTGCGCACCTGGCCCCAGTGAGCTTCCCACAATCACCCTTTTCCAAACCAATGTTAGGACTGGACCGACCCTTGTGGCTCTTACTATGATTGCACAACACCCTTCAGCAACAATCAGAAAACTGAAAATATAAATATTTATAACTTATAAAATATAAATCACACGATACACCTGTGACCACCGAAAGAGGTTGTGGATGGGAGAGAGCATGCAGGGGTTTGTCGTTCTGCTTTGATTCTAGGATTTCTCGAGCTTGCTCTTTACTGATGAATTTATAACATGAGAGCAGGAATTTAAAGTGCGAAGAAGAGAAAAGACAAGTGGTCCAAACGCTCAGTTATTGAAATCAATCAATGTCTCAAAAACAAAGGGACCTGGGTGAGGGTAGATGGCCTGGTTCTTTATCTAGTCTTGTGGGTGGCAGTGTGATCATAAGAGATGGCCCTCTTAGAAACAGATGCCGCACAACCACAGCTTACTATCCCGGTTTGCACTACATCATCATGTTCTTTAGTTTGAATCATTGGTACTTGATTTAAAATGTGAAGTAGGAACTTAGCTTTTAATTTTCCCTCATTGTTAATCATTGTCCCAGCACAGCTTTTGATTATTTCATGTTTCCTCATTTATTTGAAGTGTCACTATATATCATATCCTGATGTCTCATAGGAAAGTCACTCAGTAGCTGTTATTATGCAATAAGTTGTTAATTCTGAGGATGGTGTCACACTTTCAAAAGTATTGCTTTGATTTAAAAATCTTATATGGCAAGCCAATTCTCTTTAATTTTCTTGATTATTTTTATCCTCGTTATTTTCCTATATTAATATGTACAGATTAATTTAGAATTGTTTTTCAAATACCTTTGAGGTGCTGACTGGGATAATGTTAAACTTACTCACTGAACCTTAGTTCATTGAATGCACTTATTCATTCATTAATCATTCATTAGTGCTTGTTCAAATCTTGTTTTTCTATTATTTGAAGTTTTTTCTTCCAATGATAACAAGTCTTTACATTTATTCAGGTATTTTAAATTTCCATCTTTAGAGAGTAATGTTTCCTAGACATAGATAGCTAGCATGTCATGAAACATTATTTATTGTTATATGTTTTATATTTTATTGCAATACTCAAGCTATTTCAATTATATTTTCCTAGTTTTTATTCTTATATAAGAAATGCAGTGATTTTGGATATTTATTTTATACACTACTACATAGCTTAATTTATCTAATTGTCTTTTGTCTATCATTCAGCCTTATGTTTCTGAGATTCATCCCATATTGCAAGTAACTATAGTCTATTAATTTTCATTATTATGTGGAGGCTCATTAAAAGATTATAAAAATTTATGAATTCTACAGTCGGTAGGCTTTTGTTGCTACCACATTTTGGCTTATTAAACAATGCTACTACTATAAACATTTATTTTTTATTTTTATTTTTTTGAGAGAGAGATAGGGACAGCATGAGCAGGGTAGGGTCAGAGAGAGAGGGAGATACAGACGCTGAAATAGGCTCCAGGCTCTGAGCTGGCTGTCAGCACAGAGTCCGACGTGGGGCTTGAACCCACAAACCGTAAGATCATGACCTGAGCCGAAGTCGGACACTCAACCGACTGAGTCACCCAGGCTCCCCTAGCTTTCATTTTTGATCTTTGATTTACTTTAGTTGATTTTCTATATAGTATAAAGTGTGGATCTAATTTTATCTTATATATATATATATATATATATATACATATCTGATTGATTTTAGCATCATTTCTTTAAAACTCTCTCCTACTTGCCTGCTTTGTTAACTCTGACAGGTAACAACTGCTCATACTCCCTGGGTCTCCTTATTTGGGTTCTCCTGGTCTCTTTTTATCCCTGTGCCAATGTACACCATCTCATTTATTAGAGGCTTAAAATTCATTTTGATATCTGGTAGAGTAACTGTTTCCACACATTTTTTTTTTTGTTGTTTATTGTATCTTGATTATTCTTGGCCCTTGGCATTTCCATATTCATATAATTGAATTACAGTTAGAAAAACCTGCTTGCTGGGGCATCTGGGGGTGCAGTCTGTTAAGCATTGGGCTCTTGGTTTCCACTCAGGTCGTGATCTCAGGGTTGCTAAGTTCTAGCCCCACATCAGCCTGTATGCTGACATGCAGAGCCTGGTTGGGATTCTATCTTATTCTATCTTTTCCTTCCTTCCTTCCTTCCTTCCTTCCTTCCTTCCTTCCTTCCTTCCACCCTCCCTCCCTCCCTGCCTCCCTGCCTCCCTCACTTTCTTTCTTTCTTTCTTTCTTTCTTTCTTTCTTTCTTTCTTTCTTTCTTTCTTTCTCTCTCTCTCTCTCTTTCTTTCTTTCTTTCTTGTTCAACTTTTTCTTGAGCATGTTACAAAATAAGCTTAGTAACAAAGACCAAAGCCCATGTCGTCATCATATTCCTCAGAATATTCTTTGTTTCTAGAGGAGTTCAGAAAACTCAGGAAAAAAACTATACTGATTAGATTAACAGTTTACTTTAAAAGGATGTAACCCAGGAATAGCAGATGGAAAAGATGCACAGAACAAGGTATGTGGGAAGGAGCACAGAGATTTCATGGTCTTGCCCGGCTGGCCACCCTCCCAGCACCTCCATGTGTTCACCAACCCAGAAGCTCGCTCATTGTCTTACTCCTGGTCGCAAAAGGACATTTTTCAAAAAAACTGTATGGTATTTACTGAAGGTTTTTAAAAAGATAGCCTTTAATTGAGAGACTTTCTTTCATTTCTATTTTTTTGTTTTTTTTATGTCTAACTGTATGCTTTTCTTACATTTATTGAAGTTGTGAAATGGCTTTTCTGTTGGTTAATGTGGGGAATTATATTATTTGATTTTCTAAATTATACCAGCTTTGTCTTTCTGGGCTAAAATCTAACTTGAATATATTTACATACATATACATACATTAATGGATTTGGTGTGGTAAAATTCTGTTTAAAACTTCCGTGTTTCTGTTAATGCTGAAAATATGTTTTTATTGTCATATTGCCCTTGCTGTATTTTAACATTAAGACTAAGCTAGATCATATAATAAATTGGAGACTTCCTGGTTTTTTTTGTTTGTTTTATTGTTATTGTTTTTAAATTCTTGAAAAGAGATAATGTAAAATTGAATGTGGTATAGAATTTACTGGAAGTTTTCTGACATTGAAGTTTTTTTTTTTTTTGAAAGATGAGTTTGGACATATTAATATGATGATGTATTTGAACTATATTGATTGATTTCCTTATATAAACAATCATTACTTTCTTGGAATTTATGCCACTTGCCCAGTCAGGGTTTGATCAGGGAAGCAGAACAATTATGAGTGATAAAGAATAAGGGAATTGTTGTAAGTAATACATAAGGAAGAACTGAAGAACTAGAGGTCTGGAAGGGGATAGTCGGAGGATCAGACAAAAGTTACTAACTAGGGATCTTAAAAGAGAGAGCCAGTAAAGGAGTCCATGGAAAGCTATCCTTCTGTGTCTGCTGATGGACCAGAAATCTCTTATATATTGGCAGGTTGACTATCTGGAAGGAAATCAGGCAAGAGTCAGGACAAATTGCAACCCATGAGTATAAGCCAAATCTTTCATTCACCATTAACCTTGATTATGAAGTATTCTGGCTCAGGATACAGAATCTACAAGAGGTCTAGTTGTTGCTGAAGGAACTGCAGACCCAGCAACAAAATGAACCAGCAGATGACACACAGGACGCAGCAGCACTGGCAACCCTACTCTGACTTTCAGAGGGTGATGACTGCTGCTTTCCTTCTGCTTCCCATATCTCATGCAAATTCTTCTGTGTCTGGTCCTGGCCCAGACCATACAAGGGAGTGAATCATGGGAAATATAGTTCTCAGGTAATGAAACTAACAGTACAAAACCACCACAACCCCAATTAGCTTGAAGAATATACATACACATGTTTCACTTACAAATTTTAATTTACATTTAGCAGTCATATTTGTGTGTGACCTTAGAAGGGCATTTTTTTCAGTTTTTATTATCAATATATCCTAATTTTATAAATACAATGGAGATATTATTTTATCAGGAGTCTTTTGTTGATTTGGCAAAATTATGACAAATTATGTATGCTCCTTTAAGATATGAAATCATTGTTGAAACAAAAGAGGAAAATTGACAGAGAATGGTGTTGTCCTTATTGAGGAATAGTTATTTGCCACTATTCTCAATTTCTAAAATGGTTCTCGTTGGCTTTTTGACAATCCATTTTGTTCTTAACTGTGTTAATTTATATTTCCTTAAAAATCAGCCATTTAATCTAGGTTCCAGATTAGCCTGGGAATAACAAATTTAAAGTAATCTTTTATATCTTTGCTAATATAATATTCGATTCTTAGTTCACTTATCTTTTTTCTATTTTTTTCTAGATTAAGGTAGAAGTAGACAGTCTCTTTTATTGATATTCTCATGGTACCAATTCTTAGATTTGTCTAAATCAATTTTTATATTTTTATAGTTCATGAATTTTTCATGGTAGTCTGTTCCTTCTGTTTTGTGTATTTTTATTTGAGATTGGGGAAAAGACTTATGTTCTATACAATCTTATAGGTTATGTTAATTTAGTTTGTTTTTCTACAGTAATTGTAAGTTTTATCTTCCCTTTCAGCAATCCCTACATCTCATAAATTATTAAATTTAATATTCTCATGGACTTATGTCCTAAATATTGTGAACATATTAATGTTGCTATTCTTCTTTATCCAAGAATGACCCCTGCTTTTGTTACATAATCCAAATGTTATTGTAATGTATTTCTAAAATGTATTGACAGCATTATTTCTCATTTTAAAAATCATGGTAGAACTAGGTAAATTTTGTGTTTTATTTAGTTGTTTTATATCCTAAATTTAAAAATTCTTATTAAAACATTTTACTGAGGTATAATGTATATATGAAGTATACAAATTGAACATACAGCTTCATATGATTTTTAAATATTCATGCAATGTGTAACCATCCCTCATCTCAGCATGTAGAAAATTTCCAATATCCCAGAAGGTTTTTCATGCCCCTTTCCAGACAATAACTACCACTTCTCCTAAAAGGTAGCCCATTCTGATTTCTATTATTACAGATTAATTTAACCCACTCTTCAGCTTCTTATAAGGAGAATCATAGAGCTTTCACTTTTTAAAATCTGAATTGTATACTATGTATTCTTTTTATTTTGGCCATGCTTCCTTTGTTCAACATTTACCTTTGTGGCTGTCTTTGGTCACGGTTTGTTGTTATACATTACTAAGTGATATTTCAATGTGTTCATATATTGCAATTTATTAATCTACTCTAGAGTTGATAGACATTTGAATTGTTTTCAGTTTCTGGCTATAATGAATAAAGCTGAAAATAATATTACTATGCATTTATTGGTGCAGCATATGTACTCATATCTCTTGTTCTATACCTGAGAGCAATGCCTATCATAGGCTAGAAGTATATTTCACCTTTGCAGATAATGGCAAGCTGTTTTCCCAAGTAGGCTGTACCAATATATGCTCCGAGCAGCAGTATATCAGATTTCTAGTTGCTGCACATCATCAACAAAACTTGATATTGTTCATCCAATCGGTACTTACTATGTGGCAAGAATTACAGTAAGTATACTTTTATGGATGAATTTATGTTGAGCCCCCCAAACAGTCTCATAGGATAGTTATTGTTATGCACCCAGAATTTACTTTCTGTTCTCGTTTTGGGTGATATTTTATTGAAATTTAACTTATAGGAGGTTACAGTATATATATACATTTTATATATGTATGTGGAAGGCTTTCTTGTGCTATTACCCCAACCGGTCAATACCCAATCAACCCAGCAAGCATAATGATTATTTTTAATTCCATCACTAAAGAGTGATTTTTCCTATTTTTGAACTTTATATAAATGGAATCATATACTATGTACTCTTTTGTGCCTGAAGCCTTTCACTAAACAGTGTTGCTGAGTTCATTCTTTTATAGTGTGCATAGTAGTTCATTCTTTTTTATGCTGTGCAGTATTTCCCTGTATAAATATTATTCTGTAGGTTATTTACCTATTCATGTTAAAGAGAATTTGGGTTTATTACATTAGGAGGCCATCGCAAACAAACTTTCACCATGAATACAGTGACTATGCCTTTTGGTCAACATCATTACTTACTTTGGAGAGAATATCACCAGCAGTGCAGTTTTTGAGTAGAGGGTATATGTGTGTTTAATTGTGGTAGAAAATACTACAGAGTTTTCAGTCTGAGTTAACTCAGTTTGCACTACTGTTGACAAAGACTTCCAATTTTTGCCAACACTTGGTAGTATCTTTTTATTGTGGTCATTCTGACGGGTGCATCATGGTATCACATTGTACTTTTATTTCCATTTTTTCTGAAGACTAATGTTGTTTACTGTCTGTGAACGTATTGACCGGCCATTTTAGTATAGTTTTTCATGAAATGCTGGTTTAAATTTTATGCCAAGTTTTACCTGGGTTGCTTTGTGTTATGAACTTCTTCTCTCATTCTATTGCTTCTCTTTTTGGTATCGTAGTTTTTACGAAATATAGTTTACTAGCCTTTTCTTTTATGTTTAGTTCTTTTCATATCCTATTTAAGAAAACTTTACTTCATGTTTGTGAAGATATGTTCCTATGTTTCCTCTAGAACTTTAACATTTTACCATTTACATTTAAGTGTGTCATGCCTCTTGAGTTAATTTTTATGTGTGGTATAAAGAGGAAGTCTACTATCATTTTTTCCATATGATCATCCAATTGTTCCTGTACGACTTATTAAAAACAACAATAAAACCCCTTTTTCCTCACTGAACTGTAGTGGCATCTTGTTGTGAATTAGGAAAATGTATTTTTATTGGTCTTTTCCAACATTATTCTGTTCCATTTGTGTGTTGTAATAATTTTACAGCAATATCCCACTGGCTTAACAACTCTAACTTCATAGTAAGCTTTGGTACTTGGTAGCATGATCCTCCAACTTGCTCTTCAAGATTTTCTCTACTATTCTTGACCATTTTCACATTTATTTTAGTATCAGCTTGGTAATTTCATAAATAAATAGACAAATATTTAATTTAAAAATAAAATAAATTAACAAGATAATAAAACAAAATCCAGCTTGAATTTTGAGTGGAATTGCATGATCTATAGCTAGAGATCAATTTTGGGAAAAATGATGTCTTAACATTACTGAATCTTTCAGTCCATTGAAATGTTATACTTCTCAGTTTATTTAGATTTTTTTAGAAATTATTTCATCTTTTGTAGTGTTAAATGCAGAAGTATTGCCTAATTTTTTAAATTTATTCTTAAAATTGTGCTATAGGATTATTGATTTTTGTGCTCTTGTAAATGTTTGTATTTTTGTTTTCCTTTTCTATGTTTTCTTTTATGTACAAATACAGTTAGATTTTATACATCAATAGTCTAGTGTATGATCTTGTTATACTTATTACTACTAATAGCCTATTTAAAGATTCATTCTTATTTTTCAGATGCAAAATCATTACTTTTCCTTTCCAATCCTTCTAATTTTTATTTCTGCATTTTTGCCTTATTTCATCAGTTAGGACTTCCAATACATTACTGAATAAATGTGGTGATAGTAGACAACTTTGGTAAATGTTCCACATAAACTTCAAAATGATGCATTCTGCGGTTGTTGGTATGAATTAGATTAAGATGGTTATATTGTGCTACACAAATCTTTATATTTACTGACTTTTATATCTGCTTATTTATTTTGTTAGAGAGAGTTATATTAGAGTCTACAACTATAATTGAAGATTTGTCTATTTCTCTTTTCATCTCTACATTTTTTTCCTTCATCAGGTGAAAACATAAGTATATAATTACACAAGCTGAGTTTAAGCCTTTACAACCTCATCCCTTTGGCCTTAGTGACCTATTGACCTAAGATAGGAAGAGAGGCATTAAGTGAGAAAGTCTTTATTTTGTATGTGCTCAGATTCCAGCATACTTGCACCAGCACCATTCCTGTGAAGTGGGGGATGTTACTACTGCTTTTAGAATATTTTAAAAATGTCTGATAAGACATTTGACGGAATGTCAAAATATATTCACCTTTGAAAAACTATAGCAGGGGAGAATCATTAGTGTAATCTAGTGTTAGGAAGTGATAGACAGTAGTCAGTCAACAGAATGATAGCTACTTAGTCTGTGATGGTGGCAGTGAAGAAAGAAAGAGTCTTTGTATGATTGGAGATGGCAGAGAGAACATTCTATAATGTATTAAAAATAAAAGCCAAGTGGGTAAAGAAATTGAGAAATAGGAAACAAATCCTTATTTGAGTCATGAGCTTTAAGAATTTTAGCTTCTTTTTGAGTTTACTCTGATTTTCTCTTGTAAGCCCTAAACACTCTTAAGGACATCTACAATAAGCTTGGAGAGGTACTTCATAATTTATCATTTCAATGTATTCAATATAATTATGCCCCAAATTTTTGGACATCCAATTATATGACTAGCATATGTTAATAGGACTATTTTGACAATATTAGCCACTAAAAAGTGTTTTGGGTGCACCAATAAATAAACATTGAATATTCATACTGTGAAATACACTGATACTTCCCACACTAACAAAAACACTTTCAGAGATTTCAAAAGCATTATTTTTAAAGTTTAAAAGCTTTCATTCAAGTGGGAATCTTGTTTACATTGTGAAATAATGCTGATTTGAATACATGCTTAATTATTTAATATTTCAAACCAAGTACCGATGAATTGATAATGACATACAAAGTTAATTAGAAAACATGCCATTAAAGGTCAGGTTATAAAGTAAAGCTTTAACATTTTGATATTTAGATGAAAGATGTGGAAGCAGAGAGTAGTGATTTATTTGAGCTACTATATAAATCAATGAATATTACTCTATCATAGGACATAAGGATGGATATCAATAACTGTAATGTTAAATTCTGGTTGTGGTTAAATATGAGACTGAATAGTTGCTTTGACTAGTCCCTCAAATATCAGTTTTCAAAACCTTTTAATCACTTACTAACATTCTTAATATATGCCATTTTTATCTGAGTTCACAGTATGCTATTCCAGTAGACAGCTTGAAATGCCAAATGCAAATGCTACCTGACAAGTTACAATGAACACTTATGCACACATTTTTTAATAGTGATCTCTGTAGTATGAGCATCATGTATTGTAAACATACTCCCTGTTCAAAATGTCCATCATGCCAAACATTAACGATGAATAATTTTTGTTTTATATAGAATATATTGGTTTGACACATTTTTAGAGTGAGATATTTTTCTTAACCCTCATTTCAAAGATGCTTGTTAACATAACTTACTTTACCCTGACATCCACGTATTCAACAGGATGTCATATCAATGTCTTTATGACCATTCATTCATTTCATAAACATTTGTTGAGCATCTATTATGTGGGACCAAAAGAATAAGTTATGACCAATACTCTCAAGGAGCTCAAGTGGAGAGTTGGGTAAAAATAGCGGGAGGTGGAAGTCATGATGAAAGTGACAAGTGCACAAACGGATAAAATGAAATGAAAGCCCAGAAGGAGTTTGGAGGACTTATCAGAGATATCCTAGAACAAGAGATATTTGAGCTGTATCTTGAAGGAGGAAAATACATTTGGCAAATCAACAAATTGAAGAAGGGCCCGGGCATTTCAGACAGAAAAATCAACTTAGTAATGGATAGATGTGGTTTGAATGCTTACATTGGTCAGGCTGTTTGATAAAAAGTGACCTTTTATTCCTCACTGAAACCCTATAATTACCGTTATTATTCCAACACTACAGATTAAGAAATTAAGTGTCAGAACCGTCTTATAGCTAGCAACCATCTTCTAGAGCTGGGATTCAGACTCAGCCGGTCTAAGTCCAAGCTCCATACTCCTCATTGCCAATGTGCCATGAGATGATGGAACAGGAAAAGATGGACGTGGACATTGGAAGCATTTGGGAGACTTTGGTAATAGGGCTTTAATCTCCCCAAGCCCAATTTGAAATGCCAATGGTCATAATTCCAAGTATGCCCTATTTCAAGACTACACATATTTTTTATGTGAGTATACTTTTTAATGGCCAAGTAATCTGCAACTTAAATTTCTGGATTTGTTCTATTGACTTAAAAATTAGAGTACCTGGACCAAAAATTATAGTCTTCCACAAAATTTTTCAAACTTCTTCCTCTTTATATTGTTACAGTGGCCGTGGAAAGATATAATCATAAATATGCCTCTGGTGGTCTTTTTGCCTCTTAAGATATATGGAGTTTCTTCTTTTTTCTTAAAAGAAAGATTATTTGGTATTCTTAGCACCTCTTTCTCACCTATAGTAATATGTGTTTAACTAGTGTTTGCTCATAACCAAGTCTATCTTTTTTTTTTTTTTCCTCTGAGTAAATTTTTGGAGATAAGTTCTAAAAAACTAATAATGGTCCTGAGACAGGACGGTGCATCCAAAATAACATTCCAGCTGGCTTGGTTTTTTTTGTTTTACAGGAATGTTCTGCTTTAGAAATGCCCGCTATATAACCCTTAATTTGAATATATATTTAGGGCAATAGTTGGTACTGTCACATAATAATTGACTGCAAACTTTACTCATGAAGAGGTGTTTGTAAGCCAAGCGTGGAAACTGGCAAGGGGTGGAGGGAAAACTAAATGTAAAAGCAGCAGTACAAGGGCAATTGATGATGCTCACCTAAATAAACTCCCGTCTATTCTTATTCTTAGAACAGCGTGTCAGATAAGAGAGTAAATATAGGTGATGATAAGGAAAGCAAAGTTGCATTTAGTGTTCATATCAACTATGATGATTGCTAGCGATCTCCTAAGTTTCTTACCATGGGATGAAAACAGTTACAACTGTCCTGGGTTGAAAATTCCTCCTTCAGTTTAGACCCAGTTCAAATAGTCATAAAGGTTGTTTATCGTAGCTCTTGCCTAATCCACCTATCATATAATATTATGGCTTTTTCTTTTTCATCTAAATTAGGGTCACTATGTTATAGATGTTATGTCTGTGGCAGGCAGCCTCTCAGATGGCCCCTCATGGTTCAGCCTCATAGTTTTCATGCCTCATGCCATCCTCTCCCTTTGGATTTGAGCTGAACTTACTGACTACCAGTGAATAGGATACAACAGAAGTATTCAGATATTACTTTTGAGATTGAATTATAAAAACACTGTGGCTTTCATTTTGGGTGTACTCACTTGCTCCCTCATTCTGAAGGAAGAAAACCAAGCGCCATCTTGTGAGGCTGTCTTATATAGAGGCCTGTATTAATTTGCTAGGAGTGCCATAGTCAAGTACCATAGACTGGGTAGTTTAAATAACAGAAATTTGTTTTTTCACAAGTCGAAGATCAAGGTGCCAGCAAGGTTGGATTCCCCTGAGATCTTTCTCTTTGGCTTGAAGGTAGCTGTCTTCTTGCTAAGTATTCACATGGTTGTCCTTTGGTATCTCTTTTTGTGTCCAAAACTCCTTTTCTTATAAGGACACCAATCAGATTGGATTAGGGCGTACCTCAGCAGCCTTATTTTAACTTAATCACCTCTTTAAAGGCCCTGTCTCCAAATATAGTCACATTCTGAGGTTGCGGGGGTTAGGGTTTCCACATATGAATTTGAAGAGGACACTATTCAGCCTATAACAAGACCCACATGGTGCAGAACCAAACCAGGTCTCACTCCAACAATCTGATGAACTGAATCCTGCCAGCAGTCATGTGAGTGAGCATGGGCATGGATTCTCTCCAAGGAGAGCCTTCAGATGATATAATAGTCCTGGTCAACTGCATGACTATAGTCACATGAGTAAACTTGAGTCAGAGGCACCAAGGCACATCACAACTAGTGACACAAATGACCTACAAAAACTGTGAGAAAATAAGTTCTTTTAAATTTTGAAGCAAGTTGTTATATAGCAAGAGATAACTAAAGATAGTGTCTACACTGCCACATGAGTTTTTGTTTGTTTGATGGATCTGATTTGGAGTGGAAGGAGGCACTTTTAAAGATGTCAAGACCGGTACATGCGGTCAGTGGTGTGGCCCACCACCCAGACTTCCACATCTGATCTTAAGCTCTCTTCCCCGGCTACTGAGAGTATTGGTTGCTGACAGCATACAGGTGTACTTTCTCAAACATTACACTCAGCTGAAAGGCAGTTTTTCTGATGATTCAAATCCTGGTCTTCATGTTGGGGAGTCTGTGCTTAGTGAGAACGAATGCACTTTCTGGCTTTCCAGAGTTTCCCAAAGGGTCCCTCATAAATGGGACTACATCTAAGGAAAATATTGCCCTAAGTTGCATCTCTTTTTTCATGCTCTATACTCCCTTTGGGATTCAATCCTTGCTTGTCCTTTAGCAAGTATATAAGAGTTGGGGGGAAAAACAGAGATGAATTTTATCCCTTACTTTAACTACGAGAGTTGAATTTTATCCCTTACTTCACCTTGGACAAAATACCCAGCCTTGTGTATAATAAACTCAGGAATTTCTCTGTGGAAATTTCAAGGGTATTTCAACTGCTTTGGAGAAGCCATTAGAGAGCAGCAAGATATTGGGGCTGCTTTTCTGGATCACCTCTTGCAAAGACATTATTCAAAACCAGTAAAAGCAATTGAAACTGGATCACTGGCATATCCATCTCAATGATGACCACTCTAATTTTGATTCTCCTTCCCTAAAGTAAAATAACAATAACAATAAAATGAAACAACAAAACTGTAAAACAATTTTTGAAGATCAATGAATTATCTTTTATTTGACTGGAAGGAAACCTACTTTTTCAAAAAGTGCCATAAGAAATTGAGAATTGAAGTCATGTTATGTATAATTGTCAGTAAAGCTGAATCCGTTGAATTCCACAATTAACTTTTATTCATGACTTCTATGTTCATGACTGTCAGTACTCCACAATCTCCCTTTTGGAAAATGTCAAGGTAAAGTGTTCAGATACTAGGCCTGAATTGGAAACGTTTAGCTACATCAGTGAGCTGCAATCTAACCAGGAAAACTAATTTTTAATAACATGATCACCCAATAGTGTAATAGATCAGTATAGTCTGGGAAGGTCATCAAATAATGCTAAATACTTCTTTGCTATATTAGGGGAGCAGTTGGAGTGTGCTGATAAAGCTACTCAAAATAACGGTGGGCATTTGGATAAGAAAAAGTATATTTAAATATGTTAACTCAAAGAAAGCAAAGTACAATGCAATTCTGAAACTTTTATTCATATTTTAGATGTTTATAACATTGTTTTATCAAACTACAAACCGGTTTCAAACTCAGTATAGTCTCCAAGTTTCTGTGCAGTTTGTATTAGGCCAAAATGAATTACAAGCAATCTGAGTCCTCTCTATTTCTTACTAGAAAGTTGATTATTGAGTAATTCAGGGCATAATTTAAGTGAATACATTGTTTGGAATTAAGTCTGAAGCTGTTGGTTATATTAGTGTGTGTATGAGGTATGTGTGTGAGGGGGGAGGGTGACGGTGGCTGATTGGGAGGAAGAGATAAAATTATTTTCCAGTATAAAAATCACTGAGCAAATTACAGATCATTCACTACATTAAAGATGTAAAAACACAAGATTGTGTTAAAAACACAATCTTAAGGTGTATTTTCCCTTCACCGCTAAAGCAAAGTGGGTCCAATGAATTAGATAGATTTGTACTGACAGTGATGCTGAGTTTAGCAAAAGAGTCCTCTGAAATGGACTTCTGAGGCTAAGGGACTTTAAATTCAAAGCTACAATGAAAAGTCAGAGAAAACAATCAACAAGGAATATAGCCATCTCCATCTCTTCTTCTTCTGATAGGAAAGCAAACATTTAAACAATTTTTTTAATGTTTATTTATTTTTGAGAGAAAGACAGAACACAAGCAAGGGAGGGCAGAGAGAGAGGGAGACACAGAATCCAAAGCAGGCTCCAGGCTGTGAACTGTCAGCACAGAGACTGATACGGGTCTTGAACGCACAAACCATGAGATCATGACTTGAACTTAAGTCAGACGCTAACCAACTAAGCCACCCAGGTACCTCAAAGCAAAAGCTAAACATGATTAATCTTGATGTATTAAATGGAGTTTTAAATGTTCAATTTCAAAAACTTTTGAGCAATGTGCTGTACAATGCAAGACACTGCACTGTGGGAAACTAAGACTGACACAGCATTCTAACAAGTTGCTTGCAATATTTTAGGAAAAGTTACACAAATGTTAAAAACCATAATGCAAAACATGTTCTAATAGCTATAACACAGGCAAAAGTCCAAAAAACTCAGGTAATAGATGCTATTTCAATTCCTGCAAAAGCATCTTCATATTTTAGTTGAAAACACTGTATGGAATAAATATCATTTGCTAAGTATCAGCTGTGGTACTGTGAAGTTCTTACACTGTGCCCTGGAATGCATGTGCAAGAACATTTATTATAGCAGCTGTGATAGTAACTCCAAGTTAGAAACAGCCCAGATACATATTTTCAGGAGAAGATGTAAATACCTTGTGGTTATTACATAATAGAATACCCAATATTATTGGAAATGTAAAAATCACAGCTACACATATGAACACAGGTAAATATTAGAAATGAAATTTGAATAAAAATTGCAAAGAAAACCTATATGGCATGGTATAAAGTCCAAAAGCAGGAAAAAATTAAACAATGTATTCATTAGAAGTTCATACTTACGTAGTAAGTAAAACCCAAAGAAACCCAAGTAAAAGCTTAGAATATGTGATCCAGGAGTGTGGTTACTTGTGGTGAAGAAACACAGAATAGGGTAAGGGGTGATGTAAATGAGATCTTGGGTTATAGTGATTCCCCCCACAGGTGACTGTAAATATTACACTATTATCTAACAGAATATGGCGGTGTGGAGATACCCGAGACCAGCAAAATACTGATTTTTTTTAAAATATGAACTGCTTTTGAAGCCTGGATATTGGTAACTCATCTTCATCTGCTGTGATATTAAATGTCTGACCAAGAATTAGTTTATTTTCATGAATTTTCTCTGGTTCCCATCAAACCTTTCATATTGGCAACTCAAGCCTTTCCTTAGTTCAATTATTCCTTCTGCCTTTTCCTCTGCTTGTGACCCTTACTCGCTGTGTACTCCATGCTCCACTACTCCTCATTTAGAAAATTCTGCTCATGAAGATCATTCTAACAGCAATGCATCTCTCCCCCTGCCCCTGTTCTTGGTGAGTCCCCCTAACATGCTAACATTGTGCCATGTAAAAATCTTCCAAGGCACTGAATCTAGGTGAGCTTGTACCTTTTTTTTTTTGAATAATTATTAAGTCAGTGTCCTTTTCTATCAGTAGTCATTATGTTATCATTCAGTTAAATGAAGACGGTGGCTATGGAATTTTTTTTATCACTGTTTTATTCCCTATGTCTGGTACATATTTGGTGAAATATATGTATTTCTTGAAGAACTATCTCAATGAAATTATTTTTATTCATTTGCATGTGCTCTCTCTTTCAACTCCAATTGCAAATAGATTCTCTAAAGACTATGCTTCATAGTTGATTTCCTTTCTTCTTTATTTCTTCTCTGTAAATTACACAAGCTTACAAGTTTTGTAAAATTACACAAGTTTGTGTTCTCCTTTAATCAGTTTCCTGCTATGTAGATCTATTTTTATATACTTCATTGTGGTAATTAATACTAAAATCAAACATTTCATACATAGTTTTCTTTTGAATTTTGCATTTTCCTCTTCTCTTTTCATTATTACCTTCCCTTAATATGTTTCCCTTGAATTTTAAGTATATTAATTATTATTTAAATTTGTCTCATTTTTTTCTATTATATATCTTTTCTTTTCAATTTTTTTTTGGAGGGGTCAATGATATACTATAGTTTTCTTAAAGTTTTTGTTTAAATTTCAGTTAGTTAACATGCAGTATAATGTTAGTTTCAGGTGTACAACATAGTGATTCAAAACTATACTACATCACCTAGTGCTCATCACAAGTACACTTCTTAATCCCCATCCCCTGTGTCATCCATCTCTCTCCCATCCCCCAACCTCCCCTTTGGTAACCATTAAAATCATATGGTATTTATCTTTCTCTGACTGACTTTTTCATTTTGATAATACTCTCTAGCTCCATCTATATATATATATACACACACACACAACCTCTTTTCCATTCATCAGTCAACGGACACTAGGCTGTTTCTATAATTTGGCTATTCTAGGTAATGCTGCTATAAACATCAGGGTGCATGTTTCCTTTGAATTAGCATTTTTGTATTCTTTGGTAAATACCTAGTAGTCAATTTCTGGGTTGTAGGGTAGCTCTGTTTTTAACTTTTTGAGGAACCTCCGTAGTGTTTTTAGGAGTGGCTGCACCAGTTTGCTTTCCTACCAATAGTACAAAGGTTGCCCTTTTTCCACATCCTCAACAATATCTATTGTTTCCTATGTTGTTGATTTTAGCCATTCTGAAAGGTGTGAGGTGATAACTCATTGTAATTTTGATTTGTGTTTCCCTGATATCAATGATGTTGAACATCTTTTCATGTGTCTGTTGGTCATCAGTATATCTTCTTTGGAAAAATGTTCATGTCTTTTGCATATTTTAATTGGATTATTTGATTTTTGAGTGTTGAGTTTAATAAGTTCTATATATACTTGTGTACTAACCCTTTATCAGATATGTTGTTTACAAATATCTTCTTCCATTCTGAAAGTCACCTTTTAGTTTTATTGATTGTTTCCTTCGCTGTGTAGAAGCTTTTTATTTTGATGACGTCCCAGTAGTTTTTGTTTTGTTTCCCTTGCCTCAGGAGACATGTAGAAAAATGTTGCTACAGCCAATGTTAAAGAGGTTACTACCTGTGTTCTCTTCTAGCATTTTGATGGTTTCCTGTCTCACACTGAAGTCCTTCATCCATTTTTAGTTTATTTTTGTGTTTAGTGTAAGAAAATGGTACAGTTTCATTCCTTTACATGTTGCTGTCTGATTTTCCCAACACCATTTGTTAAAGACACTGTCTTTTTCTTATTGGATATTCTTTCCTGCTTTGTTGAAGATTAATTGACCAGGTAGTTTGGGTTCATTTCTGGGTTTTTTATTCTTTTCTATTGTATAATGTGTCTATTTTTGTGCCGGTACCATACTATCTCATTCACTACAGCTTTGTAATATAACTGAAGTCTGGAATTTCTTTTTTTCAAGATTGCTTTTCTTTTTCAAGATTGCTTTGGCTAATCAGGTTCTTTTGTGGTTCCATACACATTTTAGGATTGTTTGTTCTAGCTCTGTGAAAAAATGCTGTTGATATTTTGATAGGGATTGCACTGAATGTGTAGATTGCTTTGAGTAGTAAACATTTTAACAATATTTGTTCTTCTAATCCATGAACATGGAATATCTTTCCATTCCTTTGTGTCATCTTCAATTTCTTTCATCAGTGTTTCATAGTTTTTGTAGTACAGATCTTTCCCAAGCTCTTTGATTAGATTTATTCTAAGGTATCTTATTATTTTGGAGCAATTGTAAATGGAATTGGTTCCTTAATTTCTTTCTGCCTCTTCATTATTGGTATATAGAAATGCAAAAGATTCCTGTATGTTGATTTTGTACCCTATGACTTTACTGAACTTGTTTATCAGTTCTAGCAGTCTTTTGGTGAAGTCTTTTGGTTTTCTATATGGAGTATTATGTCATCTGCAAATAGTGAAAGTTTTCATTCTTCCTTGCTTATTTGGATGCGCTTTATTTCTTTTTTGTTGTCTCACTGCTGTGACTAGGACTTCCGATACTGTGTTAAATAACAGTTTTGAGAGTGGACATCCCTGTCTTGCTACTGACTGTAGGGAAAAAGTTCCATTTTTCTCCAATGAGGACGATATTAGCTGTGGGTTTTTCATATGTGGCCTTTTATAGTCATACAGGGGAAAATCCAACAAGAAGATATAACAATTGTATATCTTATGAATTTATGCACCCAACATGAAAGCACCCAAATATGTAAAACAACTAATAACAAATATAAAGGAACTAATTCACGATAACACAGTAATGTCAGGGGACTTTAACACTCCACTTACATCAGTGGACAGATCATTTAAACAGAAAATCCACATGGAAACAATGGCTTTGAATGATGCACTGGGCCAAATAGTCTTAACATATATATTCAGAAAGAACATCTCATCCTAAAATGGCAGGATACATATTCTTTCCAAGTGCACACGAGACATTCTCCAGAATAGATCACATATTAGGTGTCAAATCAGGCATTAAGCCTCAATAAATACAAAAGGATTGAAATCATACCATGTACTTTTTCTGACCACAACGCTATGAAATTTGAAGTCAAGCACAAAAAAAAAAAAAAAAAAAATTAAGAAGACACAAATACATGGGGTTTAAACAACATGCTACTGAACAATGAATGGGTCAACCAGGAAATCAAAGAATAAATTTTAAAAAAATACATAGAAACAAAAATAAAGACACAATGGTCCAAAACTTTAGATTGGCAAAAGTGGTCCTAAGAGGGAAGTATATAGCAATACAGGCCTATACCAAGAGTCAAGAAAAATCTCAGATAAACAACCTAACCTTAAACCTAAATGAAGTAGAAAAAGAATAATAAACCAAGCTTAAATCCAGCAGTAGGAAGCAATAAGAGAAATTAGAACAGAATGGATGACATAGAAACTAAACAAACAAACAAACAAACAAACAAAAACAGTGGAACAGATCAATAAAACCAGGATCTGGTTCTCTGAAAAAACTAGTATAATTGATAAACGCATAGCCAGACTTATCAAAAAGAAAAGATAAAGGACACAAATAAATAAAATCACAAATGAGAGAAGAAATAACAACACAGAAACACAAACACTTGTAATAGAATATTATGAAAAACTATATGCCAACAGTTTGAATAACCTAGAAGAAATGGATAAATTCCTATAAACATATAAATTACCAAAATGAAACGGGATGAAATAGAAAACTTGAACAGACTGATAACCAACAAAGAAATTGAATCAGTAATCAAAAAACTCCCAACAAACAAAAGTCCAGGGCCAGATGGCTTCACAGAAGAATTCTACCAAACATTTAAAGAAGAGTTAATACTTATTCATCTCAAACTGTTCCAAAAAATATAAAAGGAAAGAAAACCTCCAAGTACATTTTATGAGGCCAGCATTACTCATAGCAAAATCAGATAAAGACTCTACTAAAAAAAGAGAACTATAGGCCAATATCCTTGATGAATATGGATGCAAAAATTCTCAACAAAATACTAGCAAACTGAATCCAACAATACATTTAAAAAAATCATTCACTGTAATCAAGTGGGATTTATTTCCGGTTGCAACGGTGGTTCAATATTCAGAAATCCATCAATGTGATATGCCACATTAGTAAAAGAAAGAATAAGAATCATAGGATCATTTAGATGCAGAAAAAGCAGTCAACAAAGTACAACATCCATTCATGATAAAAACCCTCAACAAGGAGATTTAGAGGGAACATACCGCAACAGTTTTTTTTTTATTATGATGATTTATTCATATTAGCTTTCTTAGCTATATTATGTATTTATATTTTCATTATCTTTCTATGTTTTTGTTTATGATAAAAATAAGGTTTACACTTGCCTAGCTCCAAAAGTTGAGACTGAGCCATTCAAAACAAACCAGTCTGGGGGAAATACTTTTTCCTCTAAAATAATAAACAAAAGAAAAATATGAGTGGAACACTTTTCTGCCTCTGCAGAGTGACTCATGGGCCAAAAATATTTATAGCCACTCTTCTATGCTTCTCAATTCAAACGTCCTTGTGAATTCAGCTTCAGTTGTGAGTAGAAAGAACTATATGTTAGAAATCTTATTTTTAATGATAAATTATATGGTTTCTCAAGTAACATGATTTTTGAGTGTAGGTAAAACATTTGGGATATTTGGAGTAAAGATTTTAATTTTAAAATATTACAACTGACAGTACTTTTCTAAATATCTCTTATTTATTTCCCAAATTCTTCTGATAGTGGAGTAGTATGTTTTTAATTTTTTAAGTGTTTTAACCAGATACTCAGTAAATATTTTTCCCTAGAAAACAGGCAGCATTTTGATCCTAATAATATGAGGTGTTGTAGACTGCACACAGCACCAATTTGTGCCAAAAATAAAATATCATCACTCTGTTTAAATAAACTATGAATGCTTTATGATTTCAGCCTATTAACCATAAAATACTCTTAAAAATAAACAAAGGCCACTAATTAGAGATGTTGACTGGTTTAAAGTTTAAGGAATACTTTTTTGGAAACTAAAAAAGGAAAATGTGCAACTAAAAACATACTAATTTGATTTCCTAATACTCTACTTAATTAACCACATTTGCAAATTCAGGCTATTTCTTTCTTAGCCCTTTTGATGTTTTGATTTGCAGTTAACTAATACATAAATATTGATGTATCTGCCTACTAATTAGGAAGTATTATAGTTTTCTCCCAATAATAATTATAAAAGTAAAAGAAAATGGAGCATATAATTATCTGTATGATAGAGGTAAAAATAGGGAGAAAGATGGAAAGCCAGTGTGTCTTCACTCCCAGGGAATAATATTCCTTAAAATTGTCATAGCACTAGGTATGAATGAAGCAGGCTATCATTCCATGTATTATGAAGATTCCCTTTGATTACATGGTAATACTCCTGTGTCCACCCAAGTGTTCCTCTATGTCAAAGACCTTATACTGTTTATCTTTGCAACTAAGGGCCTGACACAGCATCTAGCACACATAAAAATCTTGATAAATGTTTCCTGAATATCCCTTCAGCTTCTGAGTTGGCCCAGGCATTCCAAGATGGCTTCCAAGATTCCTGTTTTCTGCTGTACTGCTCAGTATATCATCCTTTCCCCTGAATGTAGGTAGGTGTTGTGAATATGAGAGGATAGTCACTCCTGTGATTACATTACACAAGACCCTACTCAAACAAACTGGAAGAGAATCTGCAGTTGGGCTTTAGTTAGGAAGCAAGCTTCCATGTTGTTAAAGGCTCACATGTATAGGACCTGAGAGTAGCTTCTAGGAACTGAGAACCACTGTGACCAACAGCCAGAAAGAAAATGAGGACAACTTGAAGGAATTGAATTATGCCAACAACCTGAATGAGCTTGGAAGGGGACCCCAAACTACAGATCAGAATACATTTTAGCTGACACTGATTTTGGCTTTTGTGAGACTCTGTGAAGAAAACCCAGCTGTGCCCTGCTTGGACTTGTGATCAAACTGAGATAATAAATGTGTGTTCTTTTAAGCCACTAAGTTTGTGGTAATATGTTACACAGCAGTAGAAAAAGAATGTAAAGGTTTTTTTTTTTTTTGAATAATGTGTGTTGTTTAAAATGTATAGAATTGTTTATGCACAGTGAAAATGACTAATGAATATTTACAGCAAATACTCTGATTTCTTAGTTACTGAGTTGGATTTGCTATAAAGTAGGATGGTTAGACTAAGTTAGAGCACTAAAGGGTTAGGAAAATGATAGTTTTCCATATTGAGTAGGCCCAAACCATCCATGTATGTATTACCTATTGTCCATACACTGGGAGATCATAGTTTAATGAATATTAATAATAAAATAGGGTAGAAATATAGAAAAGAATAACAGATTAAATTTAGTACTTATTTATTTTATATTAAACCATATGACTATAGCATTTACTAAAAAAAGAACACTGTTGACTTTAAAATACTCTTAATTAAAGTATGTTTAAATTAACATTTGAAATAATGTTAAAATAACAATTAAAAGGGGTAACTTTGGAAAAGAGCTTAGCTAAATGTCAGACTTATCAGAGCCACCTAAAAAATGTAGCTTCTAATAATATTTCATCATATATCTTAAAGTAACTAAATATCCTGATTTTTTGTTCTGAAAGTGTGGATGCTGTATCCACAGGTTAAATGATTTCATAAGTATCAGGAAATTATTCCATTATTTCTGCTCTTTGACTGTTTTTTAAACAACTTATGCTAAGGGTATCTGGGTGTGTCAGTCGCTTGAGTCCAACTTTGGCTCGGGACATGATCTCATGGGTAATGAATTTGAGCCCCACATCAGGCGCTCTGCTGTCAGCACAGAGCCCACTTAGGATCCTCTGTCCCCTTCTTTCTCTGTCCCTCCCCTGCTTGCATGCTCATGTGCACTTACTCAAAAATAAACACTAAAAAAATAATTTAAAAAATAAATTAGAAACCAACTTATCTATAATTTTTAATTTTTTTCTGAAGTAACCTTAATGTTGATATCATTTGCATGGAAAGGATTTGATTCTAGAATCAAAGCATCTGAATAATGAATAAACACTTTTCTGATACAAATATGACACCCCACCAATGTCAAAGTGTACCCTTCTACTGAGCAGTTTATTGAATTTACTGCATTTAAACTTCTATAGAATATCATAAAAATAAGAATAATCCAATACAAATAAATAAATCAGAGAAATTGTTTTAATTTCCTTGGGTTATAATAAGAACTAATTATACTTTGAAATTTTCCTCATTTATAACCCCCAAAAAGTAATCATGTAACAAGAAATAACAAAATTATATGCTGTATATTGGAACAGCTCATAAACATACAGTTAAATACAATGTCTATACAATGAAAAATTTGTTTATTTTGGCTAAGTTAAAAGATTTCCTTGTTATCTTTCCCTATTTTTTTAAATATGCAAATAAAGCAATACTCCATATATGCAAATATATTCACAGTAGAAATTAAAGAAATTTTAGTAAGAGTTTTTATTTTGAATCTTATACTTGGTTATATAATATTTACAGAGTTAGGGGGCAAGTCATACCTAAATGAAATGACACAAAGTCCATTTTAATAGGAAACAACAAACTGTCAACTTGTCTCTGGAGATTGAACATTTTCTGGAAATTGAATTCTAGATAAGTAATAGAATGAAGAATCAGCAATGGGAAATATCACAGGAGAAAAGTCTATAAATTAGAGCAAGTTTTCCCAAAAGAGAAGGATAGAAGCAAACTAAGAAAAAGCTAGGAGTCCAAATTTGGACAGTAAAGGAAGCTAAAATTTTTGGAGATAATACAAAACCAAACTTAAAAATAGGTACTCAGGTTTCAAACATTTATTGTTGTTTCATTTGCATAAACTTCATGCAGTCTTAATACTACTTACTTTAGTATCACCTGCTGTCATAGACTCTAGGTATGGAGTTCCCTCTTGTCCAGCAAGCGAACGGATGCAGGACTGAAATGTGAGAGAGCCTAATGTCCAGGAGGAGACAAGAGCCCTGAGTGAGGGTCCTTCCTCTGTTTTTATTAGGATCAGAAGGCTAACAAGCATGATGGAGAGTTAATGAAATCACAGACATTAACTCATGGACCTGAGGGAAAGGGGGTTTTGAAGATATGCGGTGTTAGGGGGTTGGGTCAATACAAAACAAACTCCTGGTGCCTGGAAGCTGGATTTTTACTGCAGGCATGAGGTGCCATGTCTGTTGATCTTAGCTAGCCTAGGGGACAAGACAGGCAGGCATGGTACCTCAAGGTCAACAAGGCACCTTTCTTTTGCTATTTAGCTCCTCTCTGGGCAACTTCACCCTGCTGCAGTCTATAGCCCCAGTTACCTGTTTACCTATTTTGGTCCTTCCTTCCTGTGAAAGCAGCTTTCTGCTGTTATTCTAAGTTTGGGGCATTTCCACTCTGAATACCCAATCTTGTTTACCTAATTTTGGATGCTTCTATTCTGGGATTTCCTATTCCTATACCTTTGTCCTATCCTGAGAGCCTTTGCCCTGTTTACCTTATCTGTTTTACCTAATCTTGGATGAGCCCGTCCTGTGGCTTTCTAATTTTTTATGCCTTGTTAACCCATCGGTGCAAGCTCAGGGAATTCCCAAGCCTATTCCCCACACCTACTTTAGAAAATGTTCTCTCTGTCTCACTATTATGTCAGTCTATTTTGTCCTTATAAGTTCAAGGTGCCAACCATGTTGCATAAAATAGATGAGTGGAGGCATAATTTTAACACTCACCATTGTCTCAAGACTATAATTCATATTTTCAATCTCAGGTAGTTGGCACAGTATTCGATTCTTGAAACTTAAAACAACAAAAGCTTAGATGTATAGGATCTTATACAAAGCAGATCACTTAAGCAAAGAATCTCAACTATTACAGACTATATAAGACAACATTATATGTCTTCATCAAATTCACTTGAGCAAAATGCCAGCCCTGAATTATGAACTAACTTTCCAGACTTCCTCCATGAATGTAGAGGAGTAATTCTGGACTTAGGTCTAGAGTGAGGTAATGGGACATCATTAACACACAGACTTTTGATTGGCCTCATCACAAGTGAGGAACTGAGAGACATAGCCCAACACTCATGCATTTTAGAAAAGAAC
The DNA here is from genome assembly GCF_003009895.1 of Hyaena hyaena. NCBI lineage: Eukaryota > Metazoa > Chordata > Mammalia > Carnivora > Hyaenidae > Hyaena > Hyaena hyaena. The sequence goes on along the minus strand of NW_024081788.1, from coordinate 206,567 downwards.
AGTAATTTTTAATGGACTATGTTTATAAATATCAACTTTATAATAAAAAAAGTAGACATAAGACATTAATTTAAAGCATGCATTAAATTTTAGGACTTCTCTCTTGATTTCATCTAACTTTAAAAAATTATATATTTTTCCTTAATAATTTATAAATTTGTAGAAAACTTTGCCTATCCCATAGCCATGGCAGAATTTGCTGTGAAGTCCTGAAACTTTTTAGTGTTTCTAATTATTTTGTTTATATTTTACTATTTATAAAGTGAATTCAAACAATTTAACTCATTTTTATAATACTATTACATGTTGATTGTTCAATTTCAGCGGTCATTAGAGCTATAACCTTCTTGCATCCTATCCTCAGTTGAAAATGGAACTGAAAAGTAATGATCCTGAACCTAACAATTATGTGAATTGTTGTGAATTATGTGCTTTCTTGAATGTATTTTTATCCACCATAGAAGACCTCTCCTCTTCCTTTCGGTGTTTCTCAGAATGTGTTATGTATAACATGCATTGCTATATAAGATAATGGCGGGCAGTCCGTTGATAATCATTTATCCTTGTAATGTTTGTATATTTAAAAAATAATTTTAGAAAAATATATTGAATCCATGATTTCAAAGACATCATAGCTTTTTTAAGTATGCAAATTTTTAAGTAACTTTAATATTGTGTTAAACTTTATAAATAAGAATACATAAATATGACATAATTCTACATAAATAATAGTACAGTCATATTTATTTATAATCATATAAATTATAGGAGAATAAAGACTGAGAAACATTATTCTACATGTCTGGACTATTGGAAGCTCTCCATCTAATTTGTGGTCATCCTATAGGTTACTTTTGTAGAAGCTGAGAAAAGACAGTACCATTCTAATTCTTAGGCATAATTTGGAGGGCCAGAATGGTAACGTGGAAAGGGGACTGAGTCATAGTTCCTGCTCTGAGAGTTGTTAGATGTGTGTAGGATTGAAGGATCATTAAAGCTCTCAGAGCAATTCTTGTAAATCTAATAAGCCAAACATATACATGAAATGAATCAGCTTGTTTTAAAGTACTTAACTACTGTGTACCGATAATCATATTATCTAATAGCTTACAAATGAAAAAGCATGTCTTTAATCTATTACATATTTCAAGCTGAAATCACTAATCTTGTAGGAAAAAAATATATACTTCAATTATGCACCTCTGGAGGATACCCCTCCAGATCATCTGAAATCAGCTCTTTCATTGTCTTTGAGGTATTTTGCAAGGCTGTAACTTGCAGGTCACCACTATGCCCTGAAGGTTTGTGTTTCCCCACCCCCAAATTCATGTATTGGAACCTAACCCCCAAAGTGATGTATTAGGAGGTAGGGCCTTTAAGAGGTGATTAGGTCATAAGGTCAGAGTCCTCGTGACTACAATCAGTGCCTTTATAAACGAAGCCTGAACCAGTGCCCTTGCCTTTCCATGATGTGGAGTTACAAAGAAAATATGGCGATTTAGATAGCTGATGCCTTGATACTGTATTTCCGATATGAAGTTTACTGTGAAAAATAAATTTCTATTGTTTATCAGCTACTCAGTTTGATAGGGAAAAATCTGTTATAAGATGGCCAACAGGACTAACAGGGAAATTCCAGTCCCTGACCAAAGACTCCCCTTGCGGGTTTTTCTTCCTACTCCGCTTTCCTTGAGCGCAGAATTACTACCAATGCGGAATGCGGAAGTAACAGACTATAAATAGTTCCCTCTATTTAAGCGCTTGGGATTGGGGCTCAACCTCTGGAGGGTGATCTCCTCTGAGCCCGCCAATGTGAAATCTACCTCCTGCCTGCTTTCCGAGATCTTCCCGAGCCGCTTCCGCCAGGTGATCCAGACCAGGTTCCGTAACAAGTTTATGGCATATTTGTTATAAAAGCCCAAATAGAATATAGACAGGTAATTGTCTATAGCTATGCAAATTCTGTTCTGCCCTATACAGGCCCAGTGTCTTTCCTCCGTCCCTAGAAAAAACCCAGTTTTTATATATTTCTTATCTATAAATGTGCTTGTTTTGGGGTTTTTTAACTAATTATAATATCTGTCTGTGCCCCTCATGACTAAGGATTTGAATAAATTCTTTTAACATATGTGCATTTTTGTATCTTATGAGAGTCCTGGTTTTATCTGTGTTTTGAATATTGTCTTTTAACTAGCTATTGTCTACTTCAAATTCAAAATCACAGAGATTATCCCCATGAATATAAAATTTATTCTCAGAAATAAAACAAAATATTTAAACAGTGGCTTAAATATTTTAACCACTTAAATCAGTGGTTCTCAAATTTTAGTGTGCTTGAGAATTATTGAGGTGTCTAAGGGCATATACAAAGAAAATAAGGGGCTTAATTCCCCTTGTTCAAAATAATGGAAGAGACTTCTCCCCCTATCTTTTGTAAGACCATTTATTTTAGAAAACTTGTAAATATAAGTTTTTTCTCTGTCTCTTTTAAATGTGTGTAAAATCTTTTTTAAAAGCTAATAAACCTGTTACTAACTTTAAGATCAGGAGTGCCTTTCCTTGAGCTGTATCTTTGAAATGTAATCACCAAGTAAGGTGGCATCTTATTTCCTCTCGGTTTCTGTGAGAGTATTAGAGCCTAAATTTCATAGGAGCCTTGCTCCAAAACTATCACTTGTCATAAAAACTGAGAAGTTTATTAAGCCTTTTGTTCATAGTGCACATTCTGCCATGCCCATGGGGGATACTAAATTCATGCCTTCTGAGCTCTTAATTTTGCAAACCAGTTTTTGTCAACCAGCCTAATTCAGTTAGGAAATATTTAACTACTAAGGCCTCTTCTTTCCTCCTCCCTCCTCCTCTTCTCCCTTCTCTTCTTCCTCTTCTCCCTCCTCTTCCCTCTTGCTTTTATCCTCCCTTTCACTGTCACCACCGGCTTCTAGTCGGAACAAGCCTTAGAATGAACTCTGACACACAGTATTTGTTAGCAAGCCAGCAAAAAAGAAAAAAAAAAAAATTCTAGACTTTATCTTGTAACAAACAGAGTAAGAACCATGCTCTCCATCAGTTTTGGATTCTTGGAAAGCCTTTCATGGAAGGTTTATCTGAGGCAAATGTGACAATGGTCTGGTAATAAGACTCTGGTAGTCAGTTATCAGAATCAGACACTCCCAGTCTATAGTGGGTGCAAAAATATAGTTAAATAAAAGCACACCAATTTTGCTAATGAAAGTTCTCTCCAAGTCTCTAAGCTGGTGGATAAACCACTAGTTTTACCAATGGAGAGCATTCTAATCATTAGTAAGTGTAGCTTCAGGTGTTGATGGAAGATAAAAATAGTTGAAATACCTTTAGGAGCTGCCTTTGGTGGTGGCCTTTTAGATAAAAGGATAGCAGATTACCCCCAGAGTGTGAATTCTTGATGTGGGCAACTGTCGCCTCTAGGCTTCAGTGGGATTTTAAAGTAAATTTCTTACATCATAACACCAGTTAGTCATGCTTTCCCTGGACATTTTAAAAAATTTCAGCATTGCCCCAATTTTTATCCTTTTCTCAACTTTTTATTTTCTGATTTGGAAAAGATGATAGTAAACATTCCTTAATTGTGAAGTAGCGAATTTCCACTAAATTCACTACTATTTTATCTGATCCTGCATTGTCCCCCACCCCACATTTATTTACCTTTTTGGGCATGACTCTGTTTCTTATTGATCTCGCCAGGCCAGTACACTCTTTTAAAAGACACCTGTTTTGGCCTCTATAAGTGTTTGATTTTGTTACTCCCATAATTCTTATCACTGGCTACACTTAGAAATCTATATTGCAGAGTTTTCCAGGCTCATAGTTAAAGAACAGTTTTGTAAGGGGATAAAAAGGAAAAAATGAGATCGCTGGTAAGTTAGTGGAAAGGCAAAGGCATCAACAGAGAGTGGGTGTCAGAAATGGAGGTGAAGAAAGGCTGAAGGAGGTGGTGTGAGAGAGCCAAAAGTTCAGGTAGCAGGTGCCAAAAATAATTTTACCTATTAACGAAATTGCTGACAGCTGCTTCTAGATTCACATTTCAATTAGGGACATAATTTTTTTTTTAAAGTAAAAGCAGAAGGAAGAAATTAAATAAGCAATGATACTTTCAGATAAGTAGCATACTAATAGTTTTATATCATGATTATTCAATTATGTTATTACTTTCAAATTGTATTTGATGCCAGATGAAATAGAATTATTTTGTTGGTAATGGCTATCTTCCCTACGAAAGGACATACTCCAAATTTTTCCTGTTTTTCTTTATTGTGGGCACACTAAAATGTACTATTTACTGTAACATATTTTTCAAACAAGACAAAACGGTAAAAGGACTATCCTTTGTTCACTTAATGTGAATAATTGTAACTAGTTTAAAGGTTCTTTGTATGAAAGACAACACATTATACAGGGAGCAATTGTAATAAAAATTAACATAATTTTTACTAACTTCTGAGTTTTATAACAGCATTCTTATTGAAAAATATGTATGGCAATCTCAGTTGCATACCTAAATAAATAGAATTATTTATTAGTGGGGGAAATAATATGTTTGTGGTATTTTTGTTGAAATTAAAAGAGGCCGAATGCCTATTTTTCTCTTGTTTTGTCATTAATTAAAACAGAACCACCATTTTTTCCTCTGTTTATATCAGCAACTTTTAATATCAGATGATTAAAATCTGACAAAAGTATTTCAAGACCAATTATGTTGGAAAATAGATTTTTGTTGGAAAATAAAAATGGAAAATCATGGAAAGTGTTTAAAGTGGGGTAGGACTTCATACAGACTGAAACTAAGGCCTAAAACCTGGAATTTTCGTTATGCAAGCAAAACCTCTTAGATCAAGTTGCGTAAGCCTCTATTGTTTTTCTCTAGGGTCTTTCCTCCAATAAACAGACCAAAATAATGTTGGTCAATTTACCTCTTTATTGGTTCTAATAGATATGATGACACATACTCCTGATAAAAGACATTGTATAATAATAAATATTTTTTTCTTTTTTTCCTGAATCCAGGGCAGATAAAACAGTGGCAAGTAATTGGTTTGCATAATTAGTGCCGAAATAATATGAAAAGGCCCATTAAAGATAACGATACAAAGGGATAGATAGTTCAATAGAATGATACAAATTTAATTATGGATCGATTTTCTAAATTATAAAAGAAATAATTGCCTTTACAGAAAATTCACAACATCAAAAGTATAAAAAAGTACCAAAAGTTTGAATCCAAAAAGCATGAATCTAAATGTATATAGTGCTAATGATAGTTTTATGTATGTTCTCTTCATATGAGCATATCTGTAGAATATGGGTATATATAGAAAATTGTTATTAGATACCTATGAATTCTATGTATTTTATATATATATATATATATATGCACACAACCATAAAAATATAAGCAATCTTCAAAACCATGATTTTTACCTCTAATTATTTCTTTCATATAGATTAAAGTGAACTAACTAGGTCAAGTAAATATGTTTTTTAATTTTTTTAAATGTTTAATTTTGAGAGACACAGACAGAGTGCTAGCAGGGGAGGGGAAGAGAGAGAGGAGACACAGAATCTGAAGCAGGATCCAGGCTCTGAGATGTCAGCACAGAGCCTGGACATGGGGCTGAACTCATGAACTGTGAGATGATGGCCTGAGCTGACAGAGCCACCCAGGTGCCCTGCTCAAGTAAATATTTTAAGGCTATTGATACATATTGCCAAATTACTTTCAAGAAAGATTGTACCAATTTACTATCCAACCAGTAGTATCTGAGAGTGTTAAACAGTTATCTATACCATTTTAATCTTAATGTTACCTGCAAGCTATTTCAAAAAACTCAATGTGGATATTAATCTCATTCTCTGATAGTAGATCCTTCAGGAAAAAAAAGAACAATTTCTTTTTTAGAAACATTTTTCAGGGGCACCTGGGTGTCTCAGTTGGTTGGATGTCTGACTTTGGCTCAGGTCATGATCTCACAGTTCTTGAGTTTAAGCACCTGGTCGGGGTTTGTGCTGACAGCTCAGAGGCTGGGGCCTGATTGGGATTCTGTGTCTCCCTCTCTCTCTGCCCCTCCCCAACTCATGCTATGTCTCTCTCTGACTCTCAAAACATAAATAAATGTTTAAAAAGTTAAAGAAAAATATTCCAATATTTAAGAATCCTATTTGTCAGGAAATGGTTCTTATTTGTTTGGAGGAATTCTAATTTTTATTTCCTAATTTTCTTTTTAAAATTCTATATCCACAGTTAAGAAAATCTATGTAAGTATATTACATTTAAATAAAATTAAACTTTTAATTACTTCCAGTACTACAGTTGCCATTGAATCTTCTTAACAGGGCATTGAAATACAAATTACCACATTAGATGTTGTAGATCTTATCATTTAGAACCCTTTGGTCATCATTAGTACTGTTCAATAAGTGTTTCTAGTTCTCCTATTTATGGGACACATAATAAAACTGAACATCTTTGCTCTATGACGTTGGATGTGCCTATGTAACTTGTGTTAGCCCATTAAATGTGAGCAGAAGTGAGGGATCTATCTCTTTTAGGCAGAAACTTTAAAAGTCAGTGCTTGATTTACCACAAGTATTGAACTGAGGTCTCCATTAGCCTAATTCCTACATAACTGTCATTAGCAGAACTTTTCTGATCACCTGAATTGGACAGGAGGTATGTGTAGGAAATAAAATTTATGTAGCTAATTAACTGAATTTTTAAAGTTATTTTCTATAACACATAATACTTTTCCTGACTAATACACAAAGTGGCCTAAAACATGGGGAGTTGCCTTAATAAGTGGGTTAAGGAGCACTGAGGAAACTAATATTCGCAATCTGGCAAAAAAATATCACAATTTACTATGGAAGGGCAATATATTTAGAAAAATTCTCACAATTATTTGGAAAAGATACCTCCTATGAGAAAGTGTTGGAAAAATAAATGTTGGTATTGTTTTTCAGGTGTTGGTAGCATGTGGGCACGGGACCGTGAGAAAAAGTAGCTTAGAAAAAAAAGAATAATTGGTTTGCAGGCAAAGAAGAAAAGGGAAGTTCAGAAGTTTGGTGAATCGTAATATTGAAATGTAGAACTCCTTCGCAAATATAATAAGTAGAAAGTGAAATAGAGAAAGCTACATTAAACTTAACTTTGTTGCAAGGGTTTAGTCAAAGAGCACTCTTAAAACATGGTCTCAAATTCATTGACATTCCTTCCAATGAAAGTAGGGTCTCCTACCCCTCCTCTTCAATTTTGGTGGGTTTGTGATCATTCCAGCCAAGACAGTGTGGCGGAAGGGATGCTATATGACCTGCAAGACCAGGTCAGAAGGCTCACTGTCTGGAGGTCTCCTTTCGGAATGGTCCCTGCAGATAGCAGCCAATATACTATAAGAAGTCTACCACAGAGACAGGTCAGGTGTTAGATGCTCCAGTAAAGACTTCCACCTGAGCCAGCCTTCAGGTCATGTTAGCCCAAGCACTACCTTTTTTTTTTTTTTTTTTTTAATGTGGTAAAATATGCATAACATAAAGTTCACCTGACTTTGTTAAGTGTATAATCTATGGCATTATGTACATTCAAACTGTGTGTATGACCATCCTGCCATCCAGCAACAGAACTTTTTCACCTTCTCAAATGGAAACTCTGTACCCATGAAACAGTGACTTTCCATTTTTCCCCTCACCAACCTGTGGCAACCACCATTCTACTTTCTATTACCAGCCATCTTAAGTAGAGAAGGTATCTTGTAAGTGCATCTTTTAGCTCCAGGTGTTCCATACCCTGGTCATTTGAGTCTTTCCAGGTGAGGCTCCAAATACCTTGGAGTAGAGAATGGTTATCCCTGCTGTGCCTTTTGAGATTTCCTGACCCACAGAATCCATGGACATAATCAAATAGTTATTGTTTAATGCCACTAATTTAGGGATGCTTTGTTATATAGCAAAGACAACTGGAGCAGTATAGCTGTCACAATCATTGTTAATATTTCTGAAAGTATTAAAATGTCTCATGGTAATGAGCCATCTAAGAGAATGACATCTAGTAAAGTATTTTCGCTGGACAAAATGGCTCAGTAAAAAGAGATTTAAGGTATACATTTTATTAAAATACCCACATTTAAGTTAAAATAGAAGGGGATGGGTGGGAGTTGAGAAATCTAAGAATAAATGGTAACTAGAACTCACTGGAGGCAAATAGATGAGGAGGTCACTGAGTTTTTAAGGAAAAATTTAAGGAAGAATTTAAAGAAGATTCTGAGATTTAGGAATGAGATCTCTTATTGAAAGTTTTTCCATTTTTTTAGGCCCAATCATTCTATGGGACCTTAAAGAGGATACATTCTCCAATGCCCATTAGAGAGATGTAGCAAAGCACCATAAAGGAAAGAAAGAACCTCCTAAATGGCAGAGGGAAGGGACAGGAAAACAGTGGATGAGAGGACCCACCCACAGAAGAAGGACTTAACTAAAACACATGCTCCCACCCACCCAGCTGATTTCACCATATCTTCCATAGCTTACATCTTTCCTTTTCTGAACACAAGTGTATATTGCATTATCTTGCCCCTGTTATGCTCGCACATCTTGGGTTTGGGGGGTACATATTACTTGCCTTTACAGTTCATAAATGAATGATAGGAGCGACTACTGGACCTAATATAGAGACTATGCATTCATCTATTATCCAGAGATCCTGAGCTTTGAGCTTTATGCTGTAACCAAATGGAATTTTGGTTTTTTCTCTTGGGAAGGTGGTGAATACATGTCATAGGCAAAGGGCAGTTTAGTCACTAGAATGTTGAATTATTACCACTGCTTATCAGTTCTCCTCTCTGAACACATGATAGTGATTGTGCTTTCTACCCTTTGTTTTTCTTTATTATATAAAAAAAAAAAAAAGCTTTATTTTTTAAGTAATTTTTACACCCAACATCAGGCTCAAATTCATGATCCCGAGATCAAGAGTTGTATGCTTTACTGACCGACTGAGCCAGCCCAAGTACCTCTCTACCCCTTTGAATTTAGATAGACTGTTTGATGTGTTTTGGCCAAAAAAAATCTGACTAAAAGTGGTGAAAGTTTTAGTCTGGCATCTTTAAGAGTCAGTGGATGATTTGCTATTTTTTTTCCTTTACAGAATGCATGTGTCTAGGAGGAGTCTTTATCAACCTGAGTAACTGAAAGAGTGTGATGTGCACAGCCCCACTACTCTCCTGATTTGGACAGGTAACAAGAGCAAAATATGAACTTCTGTTGTGTTAGGCTCTGGAATTTGAGTATTTCTGTTAACACAAAATAGCCTTGCCATTTGAACTTATGCAGGTTTTTACTGAAAATCACACTTCATTTGTGATTTAGCTCTTTAAGAGAATATGTGTTTATATTAATAAATTAAAAAGACATTCCATTCAAAGCAACTTAGAAAATTTTACCGTATTTTTATGTCTTTCCCAAATTATGCTTACAGAATAATCTGTCTTATATCACATAATATTGTCTTTCAATATTTCAATACTACTAATTTAGTAGTAATTTAGGAAAGACCCAAGGCATTAAGGCTGTGTTTTAGAACAAATATTATTTCAGCTATTATAGTTAAGTCATTCCAAGAATTTGGAATTGTACCAAAAAAAGTACTTAAACCTCTGGGCTCTTTTGATCACAGTCATGTCAGTTGGTTAAATAGATATAGGCAGGAGATCAACTGTTATGTATGGAGATTCAGCTAAATAGATGGTACCCTTTTTTGGTCAGATGGTACCCTTTTTTGGTCATATAACCAGGCTTTGTGAAGAGTTACTTAGGGAAAATAGGAAAATGAATCAATAGATTTTTCAATATCTGTAAATCCCTTTCTTAGTTGGTTCAATTTCCTGGTCTATTCTTTTTAATAAGATTCCTGCTGTTTTTCTATCAGACATTGTGGCTTTTGTACATTGTCCCTTAATTACTTGCTATTTTATTCCTAGACTGATTTTTAAGTCATTTGTGAAGAGAGCTCAACAATCAATACTTCCTGTAAACTCCTTACTCTTATTTTGTAAAAGGCGAAAGATATTTTCGATCTGAAGAGAAACCAGAGTATTCCTACTCTTATTTTGTAGTGTTATTGTGTATGCATATATGCATATGTGTTTGCATAGGCTTCTAACAGTCTTGTAACCCTATTTTTACTTAGTTCCTTAAAAAACTAAAACATTTCAGGGTTATTTTTTCTAACTGGATATATGCCTTTATAATAATGTTAATGTTAGATATTTCATCTTTGACAGAATGGGCTCTTAAATTGGATGCGATAGATTCAACTGCTGTTAAAGTTTCCTTAATGAATTTATTGTTTGAAACATTTCTTGGTTGATATAAAACTAATTCCATTTAACTATTTCAGAAAATCTGTGAATAGAGCCAACAGCTCTCACTTCATTTCTCATACGTGTGCAAAAACCCTTAGAATATAAAATAGTCATTTTTATTTGTTTGCAACAAAACATCTTGCTTCCTAGAGCAATATATAAACACAGTTTTACAACTGCATGTGTTAAGTTACATATTTAATATCTGCTTAATATAGAAATAGCGTATGAAGTAGATGGGCTTACTAGTTAGCTGATTTTTATGTTCTGTTCTTAATAGGATCAGTGACATAACTATGACCTTGAGGGTAATGGTAAAGATAACCATTTAGTGCAAGTTACACATTTATCATTAACTTTCTTGATGCACAAAAATTCAGCATTAAATTCGTAATTAAGAATTTACCTTTTTGTGGGGCATCTGGGTGGTCATTGTAAGTGACTGACCTTGGCTCAGGTCATGATCTCTGGGTTTAAGCTCTGCATGGGACTCTGTGCTGACACCTCAGAGCCTGGAACTGCTTAGGATTCTGTCTCCCTCCCTCTCTCTTTCTCCCCCACTTGCACTCTGTCTCTCCTTCAAAAAAATAAAAATAAACACTAAAAAGTTTAAAAATTACCTTTTTTAAAATATCATGCTACTAAAAGGACTTATTGCATATTTTTAAAACAGTAAATAAACAGTTGTAAATTTGCATTGTAAAATAATGGCAACACAATAGCAGCAAGGGTGCTCAGACAGCTCTCTATATGTAATTGCAGGACTGCTTAGCCTTTATTTCCAACACATTTCAAATCCATCTCACCTATAATTGCTTATGTTACCCACTGACCTCATTCCCTAAAAGCTTCCTGAATCTCAAAAGCCACAAAATTGTGCTCCTGTTCTCTGAGTATGCTAAAGGAGAAGATTATTAGCTAAGAACGAGAAAAAGGGAGTTACTTATTTTCAGCAAAAATTGTTGAAGACTAACTTATGTTACCCAAATGTAACCATTCCCATAATGTTTGCCTTCTTTTATTAGTTTTGGGAAAGAGAGGTCTTAACTGGGGTCTAGTCCCTGTTGTTGCTTTCTATGCTGCTTGTCTGTATCACATGATTTCCTCACCCCCCTCAGTTCTATCTAGGCCCTACATTCTTTCCCTGGCTGATTACACAAAGAGCTTGAACACTCTGTCTTCATTTGCCCTGCTGCAAAAGCTGCACTGTCACTGCCTGCACAATTCTTTAACACACAGCAACAAAAGACTGAACAGCTATAGCAGACTTCACTGAATGGCAACATACCTTGAAATGAGTTACAGCTTAGAAGGAAGAAAACAGATCTGTTACCTAAATGGCTGCTTTATATTCTAAAGGAAAATAATAAACAAGGTGTTCTGTTTTTGGTTAAACTCTTTCCTAGATCCTCTGACAGTATACCTTCTTCCTTTCTCTAATACTATGATTTTTTTTTTCTTAGAACACATTGGAAAACTCAGTCTTCCATTTATGTGTTCATTATTTTATTCATTCAATAGCATATGTATGGAGTTTTTACTGTATGCCAGATAATAGCAAATAATGAAGGTAAAATAGTAAAGAAAAAATTGAAGCTCTCCATTCTTGTGGAGCTTTCAGACTAGAGGTGGAGCCAGAAAATATTTAAATAAACACATAAAACTAATTTAAAATAGAAACGGAGACAGATGCCGCAAGGAAGAATAAATAATACTAAAGTGGACGATTGGAAAATTGTACCATGTCAACTAAGGAAGTATATGGTTCCCAAACAAATAGCATGCAGGCAGAACATTTAATAAGGGAAATGGCATTTGTAATAAGGTGGGTGGAGCTAGAGCATATTTTGCTAAGTGAAATAAGTAGGTCAGAGAAAGACAAATACTCTGTCATTTCACTCATGTGGAACTTTAGAAACAAAACAGATGAACATAGGGGAAAGAAAAAAAGAGTGAGACGCAAGCCATAAAATAGACTCATAGAGAAAAACTGAGGGTTGCTAGAGAGGTGTAAGGTGAATACAATTTTTACTGCAATAGCAGAAGGAACCTTAGAACATCTGGATACATTTATAATGAGTCCAGCAAACAGCAGCAACTACAAAACAGCTTTTAGAATATGTATAGTGTGAGATCTCTTTAAAGCTATTTATCATGGGAAGTGACATCAACAGCTAGAGAGAAAATCTACAAAAGAAAAGATGAAATGTGAAGAATATTATATATGTATATATATATTGGGGCACCTGGGTGGCTCAGTCGGTTGAGTGTCCAACTTCAGCTCAGGTCGTGATCTTACGGTTTGTGAGTTCGAGCACCGTGTCAGGCTCTGTGCTGACAGTTCAGAGCCTGGAGCCTGTTTCAGATTCTGTGTCACCCTGTCTCTCTGACCCTCCCCTGCTCATGCTGTCTCTCTCTCTCTCAGAAATAAATTAAAAAATATATATATATATATATATATAAATATATATTCCAGAGGGGGAGTCATACTTGCCCAAAATAGGTATGCCTGTATCAGAGAGAAACACAGGTACCCTCTGGCCAATTTTCTGGTCCACAGATATGATTTGTTTCCTACATAGTGTTTAAAATATAATTTGAGCCACCATTTATTTTGTTCCAATTTATTGTAATATAATTGCCATATAACGTTGTTGTGTTAAGGTATACATTGTCAGGATTTGGTACGCTTACATATTGTGAGATGATGACCACAATAGGGTTAGTTAACACATCTTTCAATTCACATGATTATCATTTCTTTTTTGTGGTGGGAGTATTTAACATATACTCTTTAGCAATATTCAAGTATATATCAAGTATTATTAACTATAATCACCATGCTGTATGTTATATCTCCAGAACCTATTCATTTTATAAATGGAAATTTATATCCTTTGACCTAAATCTCCCCATTTACTCCACTCTTCCAGCCCCTTCCCACCACCATTCTAATCTCTGTTTTGATGAGTTTGACTTTTTAGGATTCTATATATAAGTGTTAATGATATTTGTCTCTCTCTGTGTGGCTTATATCACTTAGCGTAATGCCCTCAAGATCCATCCATATTGTCACAAATGCCAAGATTTCCTTCTTTCTCATGGCTGAATAATATTCCACAACATGGGTCTTCTTTATCCATTCACCTGTAGACAGACTTTTGGGCCATTTTCATATACTGGCTATTATGTATAATGCTTCAATGTACATGGGAGTGTAGATATCTCTTTGAGATGCTGATTTTGTTTCCTTTGGATACCCAAAAGTGGGATTGCTGGTCATATAGTAGTTCTGTCTTTAATTTCTTAAGGAACCTATAGACTATTTTGCTTAACTGCCCCAATTCGCATTCCTACCAATAGTGCACAAAGGCTCTCTTTTGTCCACATCCCCACTAACACTTGTTATCGTTAGTCTTCTTGATGCTAGAATTCTTAACATATTTGAGGTGATATCTTATTGCTTGGGATTTTAATTTTCCCTGATGGTTAGTGTATCTTTTCATATCTGCTGGCCATTTGCATATCTTCTTTGGGGAAATGTCTCTTCAGTTTCTCTGCCCATTTTAAAATAGATTTTTTTTTATGATTGATTGAATGAGGTTCCTTATATATTTTGCATATTAATACCTTATCAGATGTGTAATTTGTAAATATTTTCTCCCATTCTGTGATATGTTACCTGTTCAGTTGGATGACGGTTTCTTTTGCTGTACAGAAGCTTTTCAGTTTGATGTTGTCCCACTTATTTGTGGCTTGTGTTTTAAGTGTCATAATCAAAAACTCATTGCTATGACGAATGTTAAGGAGATATTTTCCATATACTTTCTTCTAAGAGTTTTATGGTTTCACATTTTATCTTTAAGTTTTGAATCCATTTCAAGTTAATTTTTATGAATATTACAAGATAGGAGTCCAATTTAATTCTTCTGCATGTAGGTATTTTTTAATTTTTAAAAAATATGTATTTATTTGTTTTTGAGACAGAGAGTGGGAGGAGGCAGAGAGAGAGGGAGACAGAGAATTCCAAGCAGGCTCCACGCTGTCAGTGCAGACCCCCAAGCTGGGCTTGAACTCATGAACCATAAGATCGTGATCTCAGCCAAAACCAAGAGTCAGATGTTTAACTGAACCACTCAGGCACCCCAGTTATTTAGTTTTCTATCAGCACTTACTGAATAGGCTATCTTTTCCCCAATGAATATTCTTGGCTCCCTTGTCAAATGTTAGTTTACCATATGTTCAAAGGTTTATTTCTGAAGTCTCAATTATGTTCCACTGGTCTATGTGCCTAGTTTTCAAATGTTCATTTCTGAGAGAGAGAGAGAGTGAGAAAGATAGAGCATATGAGCAGGGGAGGGGTGGAAAGAGACACACAGAGAGAGAGGGAATCCCAAGCAGGGCTCAAACTCAAAAACCATAAGATCATAACCTGAACTGAAGTCAAGAGTTGGACGCTCAATGGACTGAACCACTCAGGCGCCCCATGTGCCTACTTTTATACTATTTTAAACTCTTTTTATAACTATAACTTTGTCATATAGTTTCAAATTGGAAACGAGATGCTTCCAGATTTGTTCTTTCTCAGGATTGTTTTGGCTATTCAGGGTCTTTTGTTGTTTCATACAGATTTTAGGCTTGTTTTTTTTTCCATTCCTGTGAGAAATGTCATTTGAATTTTGATAGGGATTACATTGAACCTATAATGGCTTTGGGTATGGACATTTTCAAAATATTAATTTTTTTCAATCCACGAACTCAAGATATCTTTTCCTTTGTGTCTTTAATTTCTGTCATCAAAGTCTTATACTTTTCAGTATACAGGTTTTTCACCTTCTTATTTAAATTTATTCCTAAGTATTGTATTGTTTTTGATACTATTGTGAGTGGGATTGTTTTCTTTATTTCCTTTTCACATATTTTGTTGTTAGTGCATAGAAATGCAATTGATTTCTTTATGCTGATTTTATTTCCTGCAACTCTACTGAATTCGTTGATTAATTCTAACAGTTTTTGGGAGGAGTCTTTAGGATTTTCTATATATACGACAATACTATCTACAAATGAAGACAAGTTTACTTTTTCCATTTGATGTAGATGCCTTTTCTTCTTTCCTCTTCTTCCCCCCTCCTTCTCTCCCCCACCTCCACTCCCTTTCCTCCTCCTTCTAAGCCTGCTTCTTAGGACATTGACTCCTAATACTGTATTGAATAGTCATGATGAGAATGAATATCCTTGTCTTTTTCCTGATCTTAGAGGAAAAACTTTCAAATTTTCATCACTTAGTATGGTGTTACCTGTGGGCTTGCCATATATGGCCTTTATTATGTTTTAGGTACATTTCTTTTAACCTAATTTGTTGATAAGTTTCATCGAACTATAGAAATGATACCTGAAAGTATCGTCTTTGTTGATAAGTTTTATCATGAAAATATCTTATGTTTTGTCATATAGATGATTTTTCTGCATTTACTGAGATGGTCATATGATTTTTATCTTCCATAATGTGGGATATCACATTTATTGATTTGCATATGTTGAACCATCCTTGAATTCTAGACATGAATCCCATTTGATCATGAAGTATGATTGTTTTAATATACAATTTAACTTATTTGTCTAAATTTTGTTAAGAAATTTGGTATCTGTATTTAGTAGGGATTTTAGCCTGTAATTTTCTTCTTTTTCTTTTTTTTTTTTTATTTTTTAGTTTCTTTATCTGGCTTTGCTATTAGTATAATACTGGTCTTGTAAACTGGGTGTAGGAATGTTCCTTTTTCTTCAATTTTTTGGAAGAGTTTGAGAAGGATTGGTGTTAATTCTTTAAATGTTTGGTAGAATTCACCAGGGAACTCATCTCTACTAGGCTGTTCTTCGTCGAGAGATTTTTAACTACTGATTTATTCTCCATACTCATTATTGGTCTGTTCAGATTTTCTATTTCTTCATGATTCCATCTTAGCAACTTGTAAGTTCCTAGGAATTTATCCATTTCCATAGTTTGTTTAATTTCTTAGCACATAATTATTCATAGTACTCTTGTAATCCTTTGCATTTCTGGTATCAGCTTTAATTTAAATTTTAATCAGTTTATGTCTGATTTTATTTGGGTCTTCATTTTCCTTAGGTTAGATAAAAACTTGTCGAGTTTATCTTTTCAAAAAGCCAGCTCTTAGTTCATTGATCTTTCTATTGATTTCATGGTCTGTGCCGATAACAACTTCAGCTGCATAGATAGATGCTACCCTTTAACTCCCCCAATTTTGTTTTTGTTGTCACAATTTATCTTTTTTCATTGTATATTCATTAAAGTTATTGTAGCTAAAGTTATTTTAATACTTTTGTTCTTTAATCCTTATACTAGAGTTAAGTGGTTAACACACAACCTTGTTACAATATATTAGAGTATTCTAAATATGACTATATACTTTGTCATTGGTATATTTTCATATATATTTTTATGTTACTCATTTGCTTCCTTTCATTTCAGCTTAAAGAACTCCTTTCAGCACTTCTTGTAAGGCAGGTCAAATGGTAATAAATTTCCTCAGCTTTTGTTTGTCTGGGAAAGTCTTCATCTCTCATTTCTGAGGGACAATTTTGCCAAATAGAGTACTCTTGGTAGGCAGTGTTTCCCACTCACCCATCATTTTTCATATAACATGCACTCTCTCTTACCTGTAAGGTTGCTGCTGAGAAATCCATTGATAGACTTACAAAGTCCCCCTGTAAGTTATAAGCTTCTTTTCTTTTGCTGCCTTTAATATGATTTCTTTTTCTTTGACTTCTGAGAGTTTTATTATAATGTGTCTTGGAGAAGATCTCTTTAAGTTGAGCTTATTTTGTTATCTGTGAGCTTCATGAACTTGGATATCCAAATCTCTCCCCAGATTTGGGATGGTCTCAGCCATTTTTTAAAAAACAAGCTTATGCTTCCTTTTTCTGAAACGCCAATGATTCACAGATTATTTCTTTTGATATTCAAATAGGCTCTTTTTACTATTTTTTTATTTTTTTATATTTCTACTCCTCTTACTGGATAATTTCAAGTCCTATCTTCTGTCTCACAGATTGATTCATCTGCTTCATTTAATATGTTATTGATGTACTCTATTGCATTTTTCATTTCATTCACTGCATACTTTAGCTCTACAATTTCTCTTTGGTTCCTTTTTATGATATACCTCCTTGGTAATCTCATTTTGTTCATCTATTGTTTTTCTGACTTTGTCGAATTGCCTTTATATATTTTCCTGTAGTTGACTGAACTTCCTTAAATAGCTATTTTAAACCCTTTATCCTTAAATATTGCAAGGATAAATATATCCTATGGACTTATTCCAAAATATAAGGATAAATAAATATATAATAAAATGATATTTCTGTTTTATTAATAGTATATTAATAAATATAAATGTAAAGAATAAATATCTCCATCCATGTTTTGGGGATTGGTTACTGGAAGATTATTGGGATCCCTTAGTTGTGTCATGTTTTCTTAATTTTTCATGCTACTTGAAGTAGTGCATTTTTGTCTTTGCATTTAAAGTAGCAGTCAACTCCTAGTCTTTACTAACTGACCTCTGGAGAGAAACACCTTCTGTCAGCCCTTCTAGGAAGTCTGAGGCTTTCTTAGGTTGTCTATGAACACATCTATTCCATGTCTCTTACTCTCCCTTATGGCAGAATTGCTAAGTTTGTATGCCTTGTCTTGATTCTATAATGCACCACACTGGGTGCTGAAGTCTCTCTTTTGCTTTCCCAAGGGCAGAGCTAAAGCTCAAATTTATAGTCTATCCTTGCCTGCAAACTTGGTCCCGCTTTCTGCACATACTCACTAGACATATGTTGAAGCTTTCCCTTGCCACCATCAGTATCATGCACAAAGAACCATCCATAGGAAGGAGGTTTGGGCAGTGGGGGATGAGGTAGCTATACTGAGAATGCCCTTGGGAAAGTTAGAGGAATCTGTGGGCGAGGCATCCCCAGTGGCTCACCTTACAGCTTCTTGATAGAATATGTGACACGGTTCAGAGGACCCACATTGCTTTTGGGTCTTCAAAGAGTCCTATCTGCCATTCTCCCAGCTTCTTCCTACCCTCCAGTCAGGCAGCCCATGACTCCATGCCATGGATAGGGTGATAGAGAAATGGGCCTCTTTGGCAGGATTCCACTGAACTGGGGAAACTGGGCACTCACTCACATGCTCTCACTTTACCCCATGGGAGAAATCAGGCGCTGAGAAGATCTGTCTTGGTACTGAACTGTGCCATGTTGGGAGAAGGTTTATGCAGGTAAAGTCAAACTATTCCTCTTAACCTCCCCAGTCTATCCAAATGCATGTTTTCTTGCTACACCAGTGTTCTGGAACTCCAGCTTGAAACCACTGGAAACCTGAGCTTCCACAAAGGCTCCCTTGTCTGTGGATGATTGTCAAAGATATTCTCCAGAAGTTCTCAACTGCAGCCAAGAGTGGCTTGAGAATGAATCAAGATAGCTGACAGATCTTGTTTTCTTAGGCTAAGCACCACTTACCTAACTGGAAAGACTCAAGATATCAAAGCTAAACTGAAATTGGTATGTTGTGCTTTCAATTAATTATAATGTTTAACTTAACTCCAAAGAAAATTCAGTTACTAGTTTATATAAAGTATGTGATTAAATTGTTCCCAAGCAACTATCATTTTGTTATATGACTCAGTTAAGAAACAATCTGGAGGCTTTCGGGTAAAAATGGCAAATGAAAGCCATTTTACCCCCTCTCTCTCCTGAAATCAACTGAAAACTACAAAAAGAATGATTCACACAGATTACTCAATTTTCAATTAATTAGAAAATCGCTACACTCTTAGTAGTAAATATGAGAAATGAAATTCAGACCAAATATTGGGAAAGCATGAGAGCAAAATGTCCTAGCAGACAATCAAGCTGCATTTAGGATTCTTACAAGTTGTTGACACACATAGAAAGCCAAGTATGTGACTCATGGCTTGAAACTAAAACAGCACAGAGTGGAGGCAGGATAGAGTAAGGAGAGACATAATTTGACACTTTTGCAGGGAGCTCTGCATCTACTGATTTCATTCAGCAATGATAAATAGGTGATAGAAGACAATGAAAAACAAAGATCTTACTTGCAACCCAGTATAGCTTCCTCATCATCATGAAAGACATAGTCAAGGCAATATATGCCTCATAGAATTTAAGAAGTGGTTTATAAATTGTATCCAATGTATCTTTGTTCAAGGTGCATCTCCCCAATCTGTATCCTAAACAATTGTATTCAAAGAGATGGCTCAAGTGATAAAAGAGTTATTTTCAAATAAGAGAAAGAAATAAAGGTCTATAACACGCATAGCTTCTCACAAGACTGTCTAATGGTTGAATTGTACTGACAAATATATGAATGAGAAAGATACTGTAGAGGACTGGTGGTGAACATGGAGTCTACTGAAGTATGAAACTAAGAAAAAATAACTGGAAATGATGACTGAGCAGAATATCTATAACTCTTGATGTTGTAGAACTTAAAATATAGGTAACAAAAATTGGAATGTAGAGTATGAGACTAGGAGTTTGAAAGAAGTTTGTGAATGCTGTTTTCTTATCTCAGAGTGAAATGCAGGTGGACAATAAAGTTTGTTTAAATCTAAAAACATCAGGTTGCAAGCTAATTAAATAAATTTACATTAGAAGAATCCATAAGGGCTAAAAATAGATTATAAAAATGATTATTTCTGAAAGAAAGCACAGACACACAAAACAACATGAAGATATCATAAACCATACAGTGAAAGAAACAATTAAAACAGAAAAATAATTAAAATCCAACTATAATATGAAAATATTAAGTAACATAATAGAGATGGTGCCACTAAATGGAATATTTTTTAAAAAATTAATGTAGCATAAAAATTCTTATGGAAAATGGCACTAAATAATGAATAAATCATTGGAACATATCTTTAGGCAAAGTTAGATACAATAGCAAACATTTAAATACAATAATATTAAAGGCTACAAAAATA
Organism: Hyaena hyaena; assembly: GCF_003009895.1. Lineage (NCBI taxonomy): Eukaryota > Metazoa > Chordata > Mammalia > Carnivora > Hyaenidae > Hyaena > Hyaena hyaena. The sequence goes on along the minus strand of NW_024081788.1, from coordinate 186,154 downwards.
TAATTATTTCTGAAAATCTAACAGAGATACATATGCTTGAAAATGAAGAACATCTTTCTACTTTATGTGCCAAAAGAACATTTGTCAAAAATTTAATAGGAAGGAAACTTAAATTCTGTGGTATAGAAAAAATGTACATATACATTCTAACAGCATGGAGTCTGCTTAGGATTCTCCCTCTATCTCTTCCCCTCTTCTGCTCATTCTCTCTCTCTCTCATAATAAATAAATAAATAAATAAATAAATAAATAAATAAATAAATAACAACCTCATTGTTACCTCCATAAAATGGAGGAAAGTATTCAGAGGAATATATTAATCTGAATGTTTTTATATAAAAAAGCTTCAAAATACATCATTAAATATATACAGGATATACTTAATTTTTCTTTTTGCAAATACATAAAGTCATTAAGAGACATTGCTTCTGAGGATTAGAACTGGACATTTATAATAGTAAGAGGAATAGTTTATTTTTTATTATATACCTTTGAACTATTTGAATGTTTATTTACCATGTCATTGTATTTGTTTATAAAGGCTATTACTAAAATATAAATTGATATTTTAAAGGCAGTAAGATCTCCCATCACCGTCTTATTGAGCTGTGTTCCAACCAACTGCCTATTCTCAACTCAACCTGCCTTCATTAGCACCTACCTATTAAAAAAAAAATAACTTCATAAAAATGACCAAGAAAAGGAGTAACTATAGAAGTATACTTACCAACATCCTTGGGGATATTTGAGGGTGTGAAGAGACTGAAACAGATAGTGGGAGGTCAGAACTCTCTCTGAAAAAAACTGGAAATGACAGATGTAAAGCAAAAATCACTTGTTAAAAGGCAGTGGAAAACTACTGAGGCAACTCATCTATAAACTTATCCTATAAATTTTCAGTAATGTTTTAGTCACAAAATATATGCTGATAAGGTTAGAAACATCACTGTAGATTTCAAATTATTTTTGAATAAGGCCTGTCCTGTCAATTTCAAAATTTGAATTGTATATGCTTTGAAACAAAAATTATACATTAGCGGATTTTCTGCTTTGCTCCTAGCTCTGATTTTTTTTTTCCTATGAATCCTAAATCCTTTACTTTGCTCTTTGGGCAGCATAAACATAACAACATTAAAACCTGATTGGATACATTCATTGCAAGATTCCATGCTCACACACCACCCCCCCAACTTAAATTCAAAAGAGTACTATTTGTTGTAAAAATAAAGAATGGCACTTGAAGGGAACACAGAGGAAATAAATGGACGGATGGGTCAACTGATGAGACTAGGAATAGAAAATTCCCAAAATTTGATTAGAAGTAGACATTAATAACCTGCCATGAATAATGAGGGGAGAAACAGATTACCAGAAAATTACCCTTAATATCAAATCTATATAAAGCATATTAGGGAACAAATAAGTATTAAATATAGCTAGATTTATATTTAGTGTTTTTGCCATAATTACATAGTCTTATATAATTTTACCTTTCTTTTTTTTCCACATTTAAGTGTAAAAAGCACATAGCTATTAAATACTAAAATCAAATCCCATTATCAACTAGCTTCAACAATTATCAATATAATGGCAATTTTGCTTTATTTACTTTTCTTTAAATACCTTGTTGATGAACATGTATTTTATAGCGTTATTGAGGTATTATGTGCATGATAAAATTTGCATGATATAAAATGTACCCATTTTAAGTTATTACTTTTAGTGAATATACAGAGTTGTATAAACATTATGACAATCCAGTTTTTAAAATTTTGTATGTTTATTTATGTTTGAGAGAGAGAGAGAGAGGGAGGGAAGGAGGCAGAGAGAAAGACACACACAGAATCTAAAGCAGGCTTCAGGCTCTGAGCTGTCAGCACAAAGCCTGACGCGGGGCTTGAACTCATGAACTGCGATATCATGACCAGAACTAAAGTCAGACTCTCAACCAACTGAGCCACCCAGGCACCCCATTCCAGTTGTAAAATATTTTCATAACTCCCAAAATTCCTTTGTACCTATTTATAATCAATCCCTACACCTAGGAAAACAGTGGTCTCCTGTTTCTACAGATTTACCTTTTCTGGACATTGCATAGAAATGAGATAATAAAATATGGCCCTAACCAAGATATATGGCAGGGTAATTAAGCAAAATATCTCATCAAACTATCAGTTTTCTATAAAATAGAATTTAAATGCAAGAAAAGAAAAATAGCATGGCAGAGAAAATGTAACTCAGAGCAAAACAAACTTCAGAGTCAGGGTTCGCAGGATGATAATGGTAAGGATAGGAACTGATAGGTTAAGTGTCTGACTTTGGTTCAGGTCATGAGCTCACTCACTGTGCCTGAGTTCAAGCCCTGCATCAGGTTCTGGGCCGACAGCTCAGAGCCCAGAGCCCACTTCAGATTCTGTGTCTCCCTCTCTCTCTGCTCCTCCCCTGCTCACACTTGGTCTCTCTCTCTCTCTCTCTCAAAAATAAATAAACATTAAAAAATTCATTAAAAAAGAATAAGCCTGTTGATTAGGAGCTAAAAAAACAGAATGAAGATGAGAGAAGGTAAACAAGATTTGGGAGGCAGAACTTAAAGATATTTTTTATGTGTTTCTCCTCGTTTTCATAAAGCATGGTTGGATGGACTACAAGTATAGCGAGATGTAGGCAATATGTTATCACAGCATACATCTGGATATTGAACATATATGGTATATTTATAGGATTTAAAATACTTATAAATAAGGAACAAAATCATATTATTTTAATATCCTTTGAGAAGTAGCCTGGGTCATGTATAAACATGTTTCCAACTTCTTCCTGCATGTAGATTATCAGAGAGATCTGAAACCTCAACACCTCTGAATCAGTGACAGTCACTAAAACCCAGTAGCAGTTACAGATCTAAATAGAAGTTGGGCCACCTTAATATTTTCTTTCTAGTGAGTCTTATTGCCTACTGGATCTTGACAGCATGCTACATAACATGAAGGAGCAAACAGGTTGGGCTCTAGGGATCCATGTGGACAACACTGAGAGGGAAATGTCACCAATTTTATATATTTCTCTTACTGTTGAAGACATGTACTCCTGGGGAATTTAAGAAATATTGCATTTATAGTGTTATTTTTTATTCTGCCAGTGACACTGTCTTGACTACCTTTTTAAATCCATGGACTATCAGTGTGAATCATGACTGATGATACTGAATGATGCCAAAATATCTAGTCAGTTCATCTAAAAATAGTCATATCAATCACCTCAATCCACGTAGACAACATTTTCTGATGATTAGCTGAATTGGTTTTATCAGTATAACCCAAAACATGAATGAGAGGGGAAAAAGGAAAAAGTGGGGTTAATTAAGATTATTGTTATTGTTGTATTATCAAATAAATCAGTCTTCAGGCATGCATTAGGTTTACTCAGTCATTTTACACTTCACCTTCTATATAGCAATGCTTGAATTTCTAAAGGCTACTCATCAAATAACCGAAAGAAATTAGCACACAATTATTATGGATTCAGAAGTCAAAAGAGATTAATCAAACACATGCAGAGTAAATATGGAAACCACAGAAGCAATATTATTGTATTAAAAGAGAGCAATGTTTTCCTTATTTATAGAAGCTTATGGGAAACAGTAAAGCATTTTTGTTAAGCTTTCCTATACAAGCTTGAAAAGTAGGAATATTTTCAATCCTTCAAAAAAATCCTGATTAATTTATGCTCTGGAAGTTTTCAAATCTATTTGTAGCATTTGATTTTCACCTAACCACTGAAGTATACCAACAAATGCTAAATAACCATTTCAGAAGTGTTCAAGCTTGCTATATATAGCAGATAGTAGCTGGAATTAATCTTTATCTAATTTGCACAATGCAAAATGGTAATTTAGATAAACTTTCTACTAAGCACTTAATTATATTAATTCATCTAAACCTTATGAGAACCCTAAGAATTAGATAGGGCAAGGAGCAATACTTTTGACTCATAGACGAAGGTAAAATAAATACTTTATTTAACTTCATCACTCAGACTGGTAGAAACTAAAAATGTGATTTTTTTTCAGACAGTGTCTCTCTAATGTTCTATCTCTTATGCTATGTTGCCTTCAAACAGATTTAGAAACTACAATTCAAAAATTTTAATATTGTTTAATTAGATAGAGATCTCCTGATATTTATTATGTCGATTTAACATTTCTGTTTTGTCATTAATTAATTCATAAATAATTATTGAGTAATTGAACATGAGTTAGTTGCCATGAGCTATGCCAAGTAATAGGAATAAAATGAGAAACAAAATATAATTTCCTCTCCTCCTCTATCTATGGTTGTAATCAGACCTGTAGAAGTAGATGTCAGTGGGTGAACTGAAGATTGTGATTGCAGATTGTGAAGTGCTCTGTACACTCCATTCAAAGCTTAAACTTTTTCCTTTTTTGTAGCTCAGAGCCACCAGAGATATAATTAAGCTTGGAGTCTAGCAAATCAGGACTCTTATTTCAGAATACAAAACTGCCAGCATTGTAAGGAAGAGGTTGAAGAAAGACAAGACTGGTGACAAAGAGTCAAGGCGAGGCCACTGAGGAGAGAAATCACTTGCTATTGAACAGCATCTGAACCATGGTGGCAGTGGCGGATAGAGAGGAGAACAGGACTGGGAAATATTCCTACGTATCATTTTAGAAGTAGAGTCTGTGGGTTTTGGTGACTTGTTGGATATACATGTATGGAGGGAGGTTGCCTTAGAGATGTTCTACCTTTTTGCAAGCCTGCTGATTTCATTTCTCTGGTTATTTGCATATTTTCTATGAAGTTTAAAAGGATAGGCAGATTAGCTTATTTTGTTAAATGCTAGTTTGGTCTTTATCATTACATGTGTATTTAAGATTGCCCAGTTCCAAAGGGCCCATCTGTGCCATTGTATACATTTTTTTTAATATTAAGAAAAGCAGAAGTTGATATTAAAGTGAAAAAAGAATCACTATTTTTCTATATTTAATTTGATTTCAGTACCTTCTGGAGATAAATTTTGGTTATTTATTTTTCTATGTCTCCTATTGCTCTACTTTTATTAGTTGTTACTGTTGTGCACAGGTCACAAATACTTCTTGCTTCCTAGTTTTTAATCTCCACAAAATTCTTTTTTTATGTTTATTATTTTTGAGAGAGAGAGTGGGGAAGGGGAAGAGAGAGAGAGGGAGACGCAGAATCCAAAGCAGGCTCCAGGCTCTGAGCTGTCAGTGCAGAGCCTGATGCAGGGCTTAAACTCATGAACCGTGAGATCATGACCTGAACTGAAGTCAGACGCTTAACAGACTTAGCCACTCAGGTGCCCTTCCACAAAATTCTTTATTTCAACACAGGATAAAACTCTTAAGTCTGTAATAGGTACTCATTTTCACTACTGGCAGAAATCTTTCCATCACAGCAATGACAAAAAGGCAAATTATCAAGGTGTCATGACCTTGAATTGGTTAATTTAGTGGAAGTACTTTGCCCTCAACAAAGATAGGGCATATATTACTGATCAGATATTCTGATTAAATCACAGAACAGTCTAAAATGTCTTAAAGTTCTTGAAAAGATAATATCATAAAAATGTAAGAAGTATCTGGTCATTTCTTTCAGACATTTTAGAAACCAAGTCCAAGTGAGGCTTAATTATTGCCAGACTAGTCAAATTGTGAGGAGAAAAAAAATCATTTTCTTATTTGACAATGTGTTTTCCCCTTTGTTTTCTAAGAATTCATAAAGAGAAGTTGTATTTAATGGAAAAGTTGAGTTTCTGCTAGTATATTCTGTAACTTTATCTCCATCTACCTTCAGTAAAAAGACATTAGCATCCCATGTACGCCTTTCATTATGAAACACTAATCACTACCTTTGAGCATACCTAATGTGTGCAAAATCAGCCCATATTGAGACATGATTCTGCCATCTGAATGAATATAATTTAATGAATTCAGCGAGAACTAAACAAAAGTGAGACTTGCTTTTCATAGCCACACATAAAGAACTGGATGGATGCAAGTGGCAGAGAAAATTGTCATTTTCAACTTGAAATGGCAGAATGAAACGCCACGAAAAGGACTTCCTTGAAATATACTTGAAGGGTAGGTAGTAGGCAATTGAAAGACAACTAGACATTTTGTGTCTCAACAGACAGAATGGATTATGGATACTTCTGCATAAAATTCCATTTCTCCACTCCAGTCGTGTGCCTAGCCACAAAATCATGAAAGTTTGAATGTATTCTTGATCAGATGTGTATATTTCATCCTCAGGTACAGATACATCTGACTGTTTCCTTGACTTGATGATTCAAGGTATGAAGGGATACATAGGAGAATAATGGGCCTGTTCGCTTCAGGTTTTTCTAAAGCTATCTGGGGATAATGTACAGAACCTAACAATGTCAACAAAGTCTCTTCCTGAAAAATGATGTTAAAGATATTATGGTATAAAAAGAAATACATGGAACCAAAAATATCTTAAATGGCATATAAGCAATTTTATTTAAAATACATATTTTAAAATCATTGTCTTTCATTTTTATGGTTACGAATAGCTTGAGATTCTAGTACAAGTTATGGACCATTTCCTCTGTAAAATGCAAGAACGTACAACATTTTTTATACAGTTACTGTGGGTCCATGCGTAAGAATTCTTGACATATTCTCCCAAATGCCAGTTGCGTAAAGGAAATATGTGGATCTAGACATTCTTTTTTCAAGCAAACCATTTTACTCGTTATTGGAAAATAGTGACATTTCTACGGTCATTTAACATGTAATTGAATGATTAATGAAGTTACTTATTTTCTTGTGCTATTTGTATTTAGTTAGCATAGTGGTTTTTATTCAAGAAGGAAAGGTTTATTTGAGAACTACTATCAGATGTAGGAAACAATCCTGGGCACCTTGAAGAAAAGATTCTATGTATATGCAAAATATTAATAATAAGTAATAAATGCTCTAATAGTAATTCTAATATCCTCTCGACTAATTCTATTCACATACCTCAAAGGAAAGATAAAAGATGGTGCTGAAATTTTTCTCTCTTCTGGTGTTTTGAGACTAGTATGATTTCTTTCAAAGATGGTAGATAATTTCAGAAATACAACATCACAAGAGGCACATCTTCAGAGGAGATTATTAGATTTGCACTGTAGAAAACAAATTTGAGATATTCAAAGATTCAAAGATTACTATTATCGGGGCACTTGGGTGGCTCAGTTGGTTAAGTGTCCGACTTCAGCTCAGGTCATGATCTCACAGTAGGTGGTTTCGAGACCCGCGTGTTGGGCTCTGTGTTGGCAGCTAGCTCAGAGCCTGGAGCCTGCTTCGGATTCTGTATCTCCCTCACTCTCTGACCCTCCCCTGCTCACGCGGTCTCTCTCTCTCTCTCTCTCTCTCTCTCTCAGAAATAAAGAAAATATTTTTTTAAAAAAAGATTACTATTATCTTTAGTTGGAGGAGTTTGTTATATATAAAATGAAAAATTAAAATATGTTGCTTTCTAATAAGATAAAGGATAGAGTTATACATATATGTATATAACTTGCATCCATGTTAAGAACAATCCATGGTAATTTAATGGGGTTCCACAAATTAACTTTTGCATTTAGTGTGGTATTCATATGTTGATAATTAACAGTATTTCCCTGTTTAATTTATTTGCCTTAGGAATCAATTGCATTAACTAAGGCTTTATGTTGGTTAGCTACAATGTTTTCTATAAAAGTAATTCTGAATAAGTTTTTGAATTATGCTCGCAGATTAGTGTCATAAAATCATTGCTTTGAAGGTTTACTACATTTTTCCAAATCAAATGAGAAAGTAAAGGTATTTCATGTCAGCACTTATATTTTCACTTAAGATTCCTTTTAGATAAATAAGGAAAGCTTCACGGATGAGGTGTTGCTTAAATAACTTAATTGACACCATTAAATAATACATATGTATCATTACATATGTAATAATTTGGAAATTTTAGATTTTGCAGGAATTTGGAAATTTTAGAAAGTGTAGGTAAAAGGAAAACACATTATTTATCATTCAGGGATAACCACCTTTGATATTTGTTATATATGCATCTTTTTATTGTGCTGTTTGTTTCTATTAATTACTTATATTTACCATATCTTCAAGTGCTATTTGTGAGTGACTTTTAGTGAGTGAACAGTATTTCATCATTTTTATGTTGCAATAATTTATTTATTATTATTAAATAATTATAATTATATTTATATATATATTTTTATGTATATATATAAGTGCATTATATTGGGTCACAAATATTTCTTTTTCTTGTATTATAATTATTTATAAGTAAAATAGAAGTAGATATCTTTTGGACACTTGTATAATTTTTATATAAAATTCCTAAAATGGGATTGCTAAATCAAAGGGCATACATATTGTAAAATCTTGATAATTAGTTAAGTAACTATATAAACCTTCATTGTTTATATTCCACCAATGTGGAATACCTTTCCTAAAACAATACTATTCTCTTTTAGTGCTATTTTAGAAGTAAAATAAAATCACGTATTAATTTGAACTTACATGCTGACTGAAGAAAATGAAATCTTTTTTTTTTTACAAATGATCTTGTTATGTGTTTTTACCCATTTTATTTATTTATTATGCATTCAAGGACGTTACTGAGTGCCAAATAACCAAATAACTGCCTGTGTTTGAATTATATTGTAATAGTTCAGTGGAGGTCAAGAAAGACATATTTCTTGCTCCCATAAAGCTTAAAATTGAATGAAGGAAATATAAAATAGGTTGTATGTTGTGATATGTGTTATGAGAAGATTATTCTAAACCATGATACAGATGCTAGGCTTTATACTCTTAGAAGCTTACTGTAGTTCAGTTTCACAGACTTTTGAAACCATGAACCACATTACAAGTATATTTTGGTTTTGATTCAATACATATTTAAGTCACAACCCCTATTTTACAGATGATAAATCTGATGGTGAATTTGAGGTTCTATGAAACAGTCAGTAAGCTAGAATGCAGGGTTGGAATGAGTTTATAATTCTACAATATATCTATGTATGGGCTTTTGATTTTGAAATTATTAGTACATATAGCCAATGGAATATGAAATTGCGAGAAAGAGCCAGGATAAGTGTATGTTATGGAAAAAAAGAGAGTTAATACAATCAAATAGAAGTACACACACACACACACACACACACACACACACACACTGCTTTGACGCACTCACACACACTCCAGAGATTTGTATGTTCCTGGAGTATCCAGCCTGTAACCTTTCAGTGCAACATGTCCTGATGTGTCTTCAACTATTTATGAAAAGCATAAAGCAGGTCACAGTACAACAAACCAAAATAATTTATTTCATTTCAATTTATTTTTCTTGCCTTCTTTATAATCACTGATAATAACATCATCTTCCCATGAGCCACATAAAATGTGCTGATATATCGTTTTATTATTCAGATGTAGTTGTATTTCAGTCCTTCTACCAAGAATCTAAAAGAGCACTTGTTTAAGCTGAAAAGGGAATAGACAAAATATGTTGGAGGAAAAAAATATTTTTCTGTAAGAGATTTAGATGAGACCAGGAATTTCTAAATTTCTGATACATCTCCTCTGACAACAGACTCACAAGACATATACACCCTCTCTGGTTCACCCAAGTTTAAACACACAAACAAACATACACTCAAAGTCTAGAAGGGATGGAGGATATAGATTTTAGCAGTATTTCTGTAAATCTATGCCATCAAGAGAAAAAGAAACTGAACAGAGGGGATAGAAGGAATGATACCAGTTCCTGCATGATGGGCTCAATGCCTGTGGGTGTTAATACAGGATAGAATATTTCAACTCTAGCCACACAGAATGGCCTCACCCCAGTACCAGAGTTACTCACTTTATCCCAGTGGTACAACAGGAAGCACTTCTGCAATAGTTTCATGGATTTTGTTTTTAACTTTGTTACAACTTTACCGAATGTACAATGAACTGCATTTGTTTGAATGGTGCAGTTTTGTCACTCCTGTGACACCATCACCACAATCAAGATAGTTAACATTTCACTAAGCCTCAAAAGTTAACCAGCGATTTTTTAATAATCGCTCCCTGCTTCCACAGTGTCCAGGCTTCTTATCCTACAGTTTTACCTTGCAAATATGTAGATTTTAATGTAGACTTCTCCATTTTTCACGTTAGTGTCTAACGTTGTGGTAACCTGTTTAACCCTCCCAAATCCGTTTGATTTTTTAGACTTGGCAACATATTTAGTTTGCTTAAGCATCATATCCCTTTTTCCCTTATGTGTCGTTCTTCTGAGTGTGGAATATTACTGAGGGAGTACAATTCTATAGTATCCCTTGAGTGAAGTTGCTTATGCTTTTGCAAGCAGGGTGGCTTCCTTTCTTTTTTCTTCCTTCCTTCCATCCTTCCTTCCTTCCTTCCTTCCTTCCTTCCTTCCTTCCTTCCTTCCTTCCTTCCTTCCTCATTATTTTCTTGCAAATGGCAGGATTTCCTTCTTTTTAAGGCTGAAAATATTCCATTGTATGTGTATACCACATTTTCTTTATCCATTAACAGACAGGTTGTTTTTATATCTTGGCTATTGTGAATAATGCTTCAGTGATCATGGGCATACAGACATCTCCTTGAACTCATGATTTAAGTTCTTTTGGCTAAATACCCAAGAGGGGGATTGCTGGCTTATATGATAGCCTCATTTTTAACTGGTTGAGGACTCTGGTTTCTCTTCAGATCGAATAAATCTTTCACCTTTTAATTGGTTGAGGAAACTCCATGCTGTTTTCCATAATGGTTGTGCCAATCAACATTGTCACTATCAACAAACATAATTTCCCTTTTCATCATGTCCTCACCAACATTTGTTATATTTTGGCTTTTTGATAATACTTACCCTAAAAAGTGTGAGGTGATATCTCATTGTGGTTTTAATTTGCATTTCCTTGATGATTAATGATTTTGAGTGCCTTTTCACATACCTGTTAGCTATTAATATGTCTTCTTTGGAAAAATGTTTATTCCATTCTCCTGACCATTTATTTTTTTATTCAGGGCATTTGCTTGTTTGTGTTTGCTATTGAGTTGTATGAGTTCCTTAAATATTTTGAATATTAAGCTTTATCTGACACAGAGTTTACAAGTATTTTCTCCCATTCAGTAGGTTATCTTTCACTTTCTATATTGTTCCCTTTGCTGGGCCAATACCTTTTAGTCTGAAGTAATCTCACTTTTTTTTTTCTTTGCTTTGGTTGCCTATGCTTTTGCTGTTATCTTCACAGAATCATTATCAAGATTAGTATCAAGGAGTTTTCCCCTTGTTTTCTCCTAGGAGATTCATGTTTTAGATCTTATGTGTAAGTCATTAATTATGAGTTGTTTTTTATGTATGGTGTAAAATAAGAATCCAATTTTATCATTTTGCATGTGCAAATTCAGTTTTCCCAGCACCAAATTGAAGAGACTATTCTTTCCCCATTTGTGTTCTTGGTGCCTCTGTCAAATATTAGTTGACCATATATGTGTGGGTTATTTCTGGGCTTTCTGTTCTATTCCATTGGTCTGTATGTCTATTTATATGTGAGTACTGTACTACTTTGATTACTATAGCTTTGTAATACAATTTGAGATGAGGAATTGCGATGCCCCCAGCTTTGCTCTTGGTTGAGATTGCCTTGGTTATTCAGGGTCTTGTTTGGTCCCAAATGAACTTTAGGATCATTTTCTGTTTCTATGATAAATGTTATTGTAGAGATTGCATTGAATCATAGATCACTTTGGGTAATATTTTCTTAATTTAATTATACTCAAATTTATCATTTCTTTTAGGTTTGCATTTCTTTGTATTATTTAATAAATGCTTTCTTTGAATTTGTGAGTATAATATATACTATTTTCTAAAAATTTTATAATTTTGTCATTCAAATACAGGTTTTTAAGCATCTAAAATTTATTTTAGATGATGCGATGGTTTTTTGTTTGTTTCTTTTTTCATACAGGTAGCCAAATTTTCTACCATTTACTGAAAAGATAGTTATTTCTCTACTGATCAGTAATGACAAATGTACGTGTGTGAAGTAGCCATACAGGTATCATTTCTTTCTGGGTAGAATACTCTTCGATTTGACTAGCTTTCTATTCTTACACCAAAGCAGTTAGACTATTATGTTATCTATATCTGGCAAATCAACTCACTCACGGTTTTGTTATTATTTTAATTTACATAGCTTCCTTGTCTCTTCTTCCTCCTTTATATTTGCATTTATAGGAACAGCTAATATTTTAGCTCACTAATTGAAATTATAGTAAAGCACACAAAACAACATATTTCTCAATCAGCTGTCACAAAATGGACATTTCTCCTGGGCTGCATGTAGTTAGATATGTGTATTTTTAAAATCCAACCTGATGATCTCTGCCATTTATGTAGGATATATTGACAATTTACATTTAATGTCATTGTTGAAATGTTTGAGTTAAAACCTAAAATCTTGATATTTCTTTTGTATTTGTCCCACTTATTCTTTGCCTTTACCCTTTTTATTTTACTTCCTTTTACATTGAATATTTATTTCATTTTACTGATTTATTAGCTATAACTATGTGGACAGCCATGGGTGGGTCCCACATACTGTAATCAGATTTTTCCTCAATGAATCCAGGAGGCTGTCAGGGTCTCCCTGGTCAGGCAGTATTGAGGCAGGTTGAGGGGTGGGGGAGATAAGGTGAAGCTGGCACTTCAAACAGGCCCACTAGAGACAGGAGGACTTTTTTACATCAGCACGATGTAGTGGCTGCTCCCACTGAGATTCCATGTTCTTGCAGTGACCACAACTATGTCCATGAAATTGCAGCTGAAAGGGGAGGCCACCTCAGAGACACCTACATGGATAAAAGACAGCCAGTCTGTCCATTCTCTCCTGGGAGTGCCATATTGCTTCTCATCTTACTGGTCTGTCTACCTTTATCTGAAGCAAGGGTATAATTTCTTTTCTTTTTAATATGAATACCAAACTGTCCCAGCAGCAATTACTGAAACATCTACATTTTTACCTCATTTATTACAGATTTAGGTCCACTTACAGGCTCTTGATTATATTCCATTGGTTTATTTTTCCAACTCTGCACCAATACTAAATTCACTTAAATTTATAACATTAAAATCGGTATCTATCTCTGGTAAGGCAAATACTCTAAACTTGTTCTTTTTCTTTAAGAATGCCACATGTACTTTTGAATATTTTCCATGCGTTTAAATTTTGGAATATTTGTAAGCTCCCTTCCTCAGCAGAATATATTAGGATTCTGATTCAATTGCATCAAATTAATTTGTGTTGTTTTCCTATCTTTGAAATATTATCTTTCAACCCGTGGGATATTTTCAATATTATCTCTCAACAAACATGACATATTTATATATTCATGTCTTTATTAGTGTCTTTCAGTAAAGTCTTAAGATTTTCTCTATTAAGTCTTAAACCTCTTTTGAAAGATTTTTAATACCATTGTAAATGATAAATTTAAAAAGTTTACTTTCTACTTGTTAAAAATATATAGAAAATGAACTGGTTGTATATATTGATTTTGTATTGAGATTTCTTTTCATATTCTTTAATTCTAAGAATTTATATATATATATATGTACAACATATTATATATATATATACACACACCAGACTTTTTTTGTACCTTACCAACATAATTTTATACATATGCACACACACAGTGACAGAAGAATTGACAGCAAACTTTATGTTTAAAGGTGAAAATTTTATAAACTTGCCTTGGAGAATAGGAAAAGAAAGTTTGCTCCATATCATTACTTACATTCAGTATTATCATAGTGATCTTAGCTACTATATCAAGGAAAGAAAAATAACCAAAAGATACACAATTTGGAAAACATTATACTTTAATGTTTAATTTTATCATTTCCTGAAACACATTTTTTTTTAAGTTTATTTATTTTGAGAGAGAGAGAGCCCACGAATAGGGAAGGGACAAAGAGACAGGGAAGTAAAGAGGGAGAGAGAGAATCCCAAGCAGGCTCTGCACAGCCAATGCAGAGCCCTATATGAAGCTCAAACTCATGAACCTTGAGACCATGACCTGAGCCAAAACTGAGAGTTGGATGCTTACTTAACTGACTGAGCCACACAGACACCCCTGAAATACTTTTAAGAAAGGCAGTTGAAAGATTGTTTTCTTAATCCCTGGAAAAAACTGGATGATTTCTTTATTAATTTTCAGCAACATTTGAGAAGACACATGTATAATAGAAAGAGAAACTGTGATAGGGTCAATGACTTTAATAATGGGTTCCAAATGCGGGGAGAATGTCAGTATGTTAAAGGAGTTTCAAGAGAGTTTTTGTGTGTGCTTATCTCAATTATGAGTATACAATCACAGATCCAAAATTCATGACATGTCATCTATGATGCATTATTTTATTTCCTTGTTACTTGATAAGAGATTGAAAGGGCAAGACATTGGGTTGACAGTTCTTATATTGTTGTGTTATTTTTGTATAAAGCAGGCAGGGACAAAATGAAACTGCTCTCTTTTCAATATGTTCACTTCAACTGTCAGTGGGAAGGTACAAGTAGACTTGAAAGTTTTTCACTCCTTTAAAAGGAGTTGAAAGAGAGAATTTAGTTTACACGTACATTTTGACATACTGGATTATTTGAATAAATGATGAGTCACAAAATTGTATTCAGTCATTATGTGACAGATACTAGGCTCTGTCTAGCAGATCTGTAGAGGTCATCAAGGTCTTGCAATCTACCAGAGGAAACTGGAATTTAAATAAATCCACCGTTCTAATAGAATAAAAAAATTTGTTGCAATTCTTTTGTAAAAAGTCCAGTAGTGTAAGTCCAATAATTCTTCATATAAGATTTCTAATATTTGTTAATATTAAAGAAAGTAAAAATTTACTTTTCATGGTATTTTCATAGAATGACTAAACCATTCACAGCCTTATTATTATTTTTATTGTTGTTATTATTTTCCAAAAGCATTTTCTTCTGCAAAATCTTATCCTTTCCTGTAAAGATTCATGTTTCAAAATTATTTTACCCAAAATTTCATATCCAGAGTGCCTCACATTAAGAAATACTGCAATAGAAGTGGATACATAGATACAGAGAACAAACTGACAGTTGCCAGAGGGGAGGGAATGGAAGGTGGGCAAAATGGTTGAAAAGGGGTGAGAAGTATAGGCTTCCAATTATAGATTAAATAAGTCAGGGGGGTAGAAGGTTCAGAGGGACTATAGTCCATGGTGTCATAATAGCATTGTACGGTGACAGATGGTAGCTCCAGTTGTGATGAGTGTAACATATATAGAGAGTTGTTGGATCACTGTGTTGTATACCTGAGACTGATAAAAACATTGTGTGTCAACTATACTTCAATTTTTTTTTAATGTTTTATTTATTTCTAGGAGAGAGAGAGAGACAGCGTGAGCAGGGGAGGGTCAGAGAGAGGGAGNGATAGTTTTTTTTAATGTTTTTTATTTATTTCTGAGAGAGAGAGAGAGAGACAGTGTGGACAGGGGAGGGTCAGAGAGAGGGAGTCACAGACTGAAACAGGCTCCAGGCTCCGAGCTGGCAGTCAGCACAGAGCCCGACGCGGGGCTCGAACCCACGAACCGCGAGATCATGACCTGAGCGAAAGTCAGACGCTTAACTGACTAAGCCACCCAGGCGCCCCTATACTTCAATTTTTTTAAAAAGGCAAAAAAAATACCACAATAAACATTTGTGTTTATATGTGTGTGTTTTCTTACACAAGTAAATAAGTAAAACAAATTCTTGGGAATGAAATAGCTGTGCCAAAATCTATGTGTTTCTTTTATTTTGATAGTGTAGCCTAAGATGACACAGCCTCCTCCCCTCTGTTGAGAGGGTAGCCTCTAGAGCTGAGCAAAAGGTTTTTACTCTCTGACCTTTCCTTTCTACAGGTTTCTCCCTATGTTTTCTGCTTCTTTTCCCCTCTTTTAGCCATTTCTTAGTTTTTTTGGAGCCACCACCTTCTATCTCTGGATATTTAATTGTTCCTAATTCTAATTCCAGCTTCCTCTAGAATGGACTGACACCACATTCCACTAGCAGTGAATATAGAAAGTGGGAAATGCCTCCTTTCACATATTCATCTTGATCGATCTTGTCAATTCATTCTTCCTTTGAAGAAAAAGTTGCAAAAAACCTGAGAGATTAAATAGTTGGAAGCCAAGTAATGGGAAGACATCTGTGAAGGCAGAGACCAATCTGGCATTTGAACATCACTCAATCAAAGGACTATTCTACAAAATCAGAAAATGTTTCCACAGTCTTCAGATAAGAGGATCCTTCCAGATCTCTGTGTATATTTAGATGTGTGCATTAGTGAAAGAAAGAGACAAGGCGATCAAGATAAGAACCAACTGGATATAAAGGAAGATGAACTCCCTCTGTCATCATTCCTGTGTGTAGTCTTTCAGAGTCACCCTACTGTGGTGAGCTTAGATGGGAGCTATCAACTAGGAAGAAATGTGAAAGATGGGATTTCGAAGAGTGCCCTGGGCAAGGGAAGCCATGATAGTCCAGGTCACACTTCCAAGGTATCTCAGGCAAATACAAAACAGAGCAAAGGGGGGTCCCTGGGTGGCTCAGTCAGTTAAGTGACGGACTCTTGATTTTGGTTCAGGTCATGATCTCACAAACCCCAGGTCATGATCAAGCCCCAGGGAGGGCTCTGGGCTGACAGCCCCCTGCTTAGGATTCTTTCCCCTCTCTCTCTACCCCTTCCCCACTTGCACACACTCTCTCTCTCTCTTTCTTTTCCTTTCTCTCTCTCTCTCTCTCAAAATAAGTAAACAGTAAACAAAACAAAACAGAAGAGAATAAAGGATTCAGACCAGGAATAGTGGGAGACGTAGGCTCCTGAAAGGCAGGGCATTCTTGGGTACCTCACAAAGCTGTGGACAGTAGCATTGTGAATGTGAGAGGTAGTCAGCAACTGATTGTCAACAGCCACTTCTGACTCCCAAGTTCAAGCATAGTAGGTGCAGGTCTCTGTGCTCTGAAGTTCATATTGAGCTGAGGGCCTAGGGCTGCTCCAGCTGCACAGACAGCCTGGGGCGGGCCAGTTTGGTTCCTCCTGGGAAGCCGTCTAGGGAGTCAAGTACCTTTTCGTCTCCACAGTCATGTCTTTCTCTGAGAGGGAGACATTACAGCCATAAACTCTGTGCGGGAGTTATATGCCTATTATAAAAACAATACTAATAAAATAATAGAAATGTATTTTACATTCATTTTACAGAGTTTTTTTTTCAATATGCAGTCTGCCTGCATTTGTTTCTAATGGTGGATTTAAATCTTAGTCAAGAAGTTAATTTGAATCTATGAACTGTGAAGGCATTTCTCTGAAAAGATAAACTAATACGGTCTAGGTCATTTTCCATGAAGCAAATGACTTAAAGCTTAAAAGTATTTTTCAAGCTGATGGTGGCACCTTGCTAATAGGTAATGAAATTAATTTAGTGAATTGAATACAATTTTTAAAAATTATATTAGAAAATATCACAGCTTTAAAATATTTTGTTTTGTGTACAAATATAGTATGTACATATCTTTTTTTGGGGTCATGAAATTAAATGTATGTCAGTCATACCCATAAAAGTTTAAATATCACAGGGGTGCCTGGGTGGCTCACTTGGTTGAGCGTCCAGCTCTGGCTAAGGTCATGATCTCTTGGTTGGTGAGTTCGAGCCCTGCGTTGGGCTCTGTGCTGACAGCTAGCTCAGAGCCTGGAGCCTGTCTTTGGATTCTGTGTCTCCCTCTCTCTCTGACCCTCCCCTGCTCATGCATCTCTCTCTCTCTCTCTCAAAAATAAATAAAACATTTTTTAAAAGTTTGAGTATCACAGATTAAAAATATATGCTTATTAATTTTTCTTGGACTCTCTTCCCCACCTTACCAAAAGATTTAATTAGGCTGATTAGCTTTGATTTGATATAATAACCAGGAAATTTTGCTTACTTGTTTATGAATGTAATAAATAAATAAGGCAATGCCTCTAGATTCTTGTCATTTATGGGGCTTATCACTAAGGCAAAGGAAAACTGTCTTTATCTTTTTAGCCCCTTAAGTTGTGGGTGTCTTAGGGAAATGGCATAACATTTTTGAGAAAAAAAATTGCTGCTTTAATGTTGACTTAAATTTCAAATTGCTACATAATATAATATTGAAGCACAAACACGTTAACTATATAAATCAATTATTTAGACACTTTGAAACCAGAACAATACAAAATTTTAACCACAAGAAAAGTAAAGGCATGGATTCATTTAGATTTAATTTTAATTGTAAACAGATCAAAATAATGTTGCCTTTGTTTTGTCCCTGAAAATTGTTGGCATTTCAAAGATACCATGTAACTTTGCCAGCATTTTGTTATTAACAACAGACAATTTTTAAAAAATACAGTTTTCCTATAAGAACAGTGTTTTCTTTAAAGAGAACTAGACATTAGCATATTATAATCCTCAGACTTGTGATATGTTTTATTATACTACAAGACAAATGTACTTATTTTATGGTTGAGGGAGCCCATTAATTAAAATTGTCTTATAAATCCTCCAAACTTCTGCCTGTAGAAAATAGAGCATCTGTCTTACTCAAAACAAGCAACCTGGCTCTGAAATATGTACAACTATCTAGCTTATTCACTAGGGAGAAATGATTTTCTCTCACCTCTGACCTTACTTTAAGTACTATGAATTAGGGGAAAAAATGTTAATATTTAAATTCTAACTTAAGCTTGCTACTCCATTTTCAAACAGAGGCTTTATGATAGTAATTACCTTTGAATGTTGGGATGAGGTGTTTAAAGCCAAAATTATTCAAATGAAATAAATTACAACTTTACAAAGAGAGCTCTTGGCAAGGCTATTAGTCAAGTGGAAACAAAGAATTTGGAACTCATGGAAATTTGAAGAACTAAGATTTAACATGTAAATTGTCAGGTATGAGAAATATTTATGTCAAATGTTATTTAGAAACCAAAGTTTTAATTTCCCAATTTATAGAGAGAGATCAAATAAACCAGTGAAAGTAATCCTGCTAAAGTTTTACATGCAGAGAAAATTCCTGATGTGTAACTTTCTAAGACTGAAACAAATGTTACAGAATCTCACAAGTTCTTAACACCACATGTCAAGTCCCTTGTGTTACATTTTTTCATAGGTCTTGAAGGACCCGAGAGGTGTTAAGAACAGTGTTTTCTCAATTCTGGCTACGAATTGGAATCAAATGGAGAGAAAAAATGCAGATGCCTGGGTCAGATCTTCAGAAAGTTCATTGTATTGGTCTGAAATTGGGCTGGGCACTGGTATTTTTGTTTATAAAGCTCTCCAAGTACTGCTAATGAGCAACCCAGATGAAGTAAGATGTAGGTTCCCAAACCCTGATTAGCCAACTGAGACTTGTGCAAGACCAAGTATCAACTGCACATGCCAGAATGACAAAAATAAGAATGGTGGTTTGATCTCTTCAATAAAGTTAATTTTAGGGGCGCCTGGGTGGCTCAGTCGGTTAAGCATCCAACTTCAGCTTAGGTCATGATCTCACGGTTCGTGGATTCAAGCCCCGTGTCAGGTTCTGTGCTGACGACTAGCTCAGAGCCTGGAGCCTGTTTCAGATTCTGTGTCTCCCTCTCTCTCTCACCCTCCCCTGCTCACACTGTCTCTCTCTCTCTCAAAAAATAAAAAATAAATAAACCATTAAAAATATAATAATGAAGTTAATTTTATTCATATCCTGGGTGCCATATTCTCTTTTAGAAGATGTTGGTGATCATAGGTAACACTTATTTGTTGCTTGTTTGTTTGCTTATTTTTTCATTTATGCAAAATAGAAATAGTTGTCAACACTGTATGAATCTTTCCAGTTGATTTTTCCTTACTTTGGAAGCAAAAATATGTGAAAACCAGAATACTTGAAATCCTTAATTTTATTGATAGCCGAACTGGGACCTAGAGATATTACGTGTCCCGTTAGGGTCACATGTCAAGTTAGGCCTACAGTAGAGACTGGAATCCAGTTTCCTGGATGCTTCCTTTGGCGTTTCAAGGTAGCATTTCATGAGGATAACCTAATTCTCTTTAAGGCTTAAAGCCAACAGTACATTTCATGCAGTCTTTCTCATGCTAGACCTGAGCCCAGATACCACATACACTATTAACAAAGATCTTGTTCAGTTATTTCAGTAAAAGATCTGCTCAATTTTGAGATAAAAGTAGGTTAATCTGATTTTTGTTTTTTTGAGTTTTTTGTTTGTTTCAAGTTTTACTTAAATTCAAGTTTATTACAGATAGTGTCATATTGATTTTAGGAGTACAATTTAAGGTAAGAAGAGAAGGGCAATCAGAAGTCCACACAGGAGACAGTGGATGTTAACAGTCATGTGACTTCTGTGATCAAAGCAGACCTGCTTAGCAGTGTGCTCCCGGCCTTCCTGATTCCTCATTTCTTGCCTCCACACATCTGCACTCCCTGCAACCCCACTCCCTGTGCCTCCATATGCCCACTCACTTGCCTTTGCACAGTTTTGGGTTTTTGTTTTTTTGTTTTTTTGGGTTTTTTTGTCTCAAATACCTTCACTTTCTTTATACTTCTTACCTCTCACCTTTTGTATAAATTGTATTTATCAGAGACTTATTTCTGACTAATCCTGGGACAGGATGGGAATGATAAAGTGCCCCTCCCCGATGTTCCTACTGAAATTTCTATACTAACATTTAATCAATGCATTGTAATGTATGTCTTTCCCAGTTGTACTGCATACATCTTGAGGTCAGCACAGTGCATTGCATATTTCCACCTTTGCCATTCAAAAAGTGTTTTGTTTTGGTTTTTTATCAACTAAAAAGAACACTGAGGGCTTCTTCATAACTTGATCTTGCCTAAGTAGAGAAATGAAGCTTCCCAAACTCCCATATTCTTTCCATTTTGTGATCTCATCCTCCTGAAACATCCATTCTTCCCTCCACTCCAGTTGTCTAAATCCAACCCATGTATCAAATAAACCTCCACTGTGAAATTATCTCTAGAACAGGCTATCCTTATAAATCTGTCCTTCCTTTCAAATCTAGAAACACTGAAGTCTCCTTGATTTGTTGATTATGTAACATATAATACTTGTTTTACCACTTACATATTTGGCAAGTATTTCTTTTCTTTTTTTTTTTTTTTACAAATAGTTTATTGTCAAATTAGTTTCCACATAACACTCAGTGCTCATCCCCAAAGTGCCCTCCTCCATGCCCATCCCCCCTCCCCCCCACATCCATCAGTCCTCAGTTTTTGTCAGCATTCAAGAGTCTCTCATGGTTTGCCTCTCTCCCTTTCCCCCACCATTTCCGCCCTTCTTCTCCCCCTTGTTCCTCCGTCAAGTTCCTCCTAATCCTCCTATACGTGCAAACATATGATATTTGTCCTTCTCTGCCTGACTTATTTCGCTCAGCATAACACCCTCAAGGTCCATCCATGTTGCTACACATGGCCAGATTTCATTGTTTCTCATTGCCATGTAGTATTCCATGGTATAGATAAACCACATCTTCTTGATCCATTCGTCCGTTGATGGACACTTAGGCTCTTTCCATGTTTTAGCTATTGTGGAGAGTGCTGCTATGAACATTGGGGTACATGTGCTCCTATGCCTCAGCATTTCTGTATCCCTTGGGTAAATCCTAGCAGTGCTATTGCTGGGTCATAGGGGAGTTCTATTGTTAGTTTCCTGAGGAACCTCCACACTGTTTTGGCAAGTATTTCTGATCTCTTCAGTGTGACCAGTACTCTTAGATGTTCCTTTTTGAGAATCTGATGATAGCTCTGAATTTGTTCCACAGGAAAGAAAAATGCACCAGGCAGACGTATACAAGAGATTTATGAACCCCTAGAATCCATTCGTATACCTTGTAGGGGGTCCAGGTTGAGAAAGCCTGAACTGGAATAAAAGGCTCTTGGAATGTAAAATATATTAATAGGCAAGTCCCTCTAAAGCCGTATGCAAAAACTTGATGGCTCCTGTGAAATTAATTAAATATATCCTCTCTGAACTGGAGGGACCATGATTACTATAAAGAGTATGAATGCTAAGAGACCAGCATTCTCTATTATAAGAAATTTGCTCATTTCATAAGAAATAGCTCATTGGTTTGCTCCCTCATTCACTTAACAAAATGACCTTGAATGTCTTTTATATGTTCAGTCATTCTGTTAGATATGGGATTACTGGGAGAATAAGAAAAGGATCTCAATTTTTGAGGAGTTTCCAGTAGAGAAGATGGATATTAAAACATAGACTGAGGGGCTCCTAGGTGGCTCAGTTCGGTTAAGCATCTGACTTCTGCTCAGGTCATGATCTCACGGTTCATGGGTTCAAGACCCTCATCGGGCTCTGTGCTGACAGCTCAGAGCCTGGAGCCTGCTTCAGATTCTGGGTCTCCTCTCTCTGTCCTTTCCCCCATTTGCACTCTGTCTCTCTCTCTCTCAAAAATAAATAACAATAAAAAAAAAAAGAGACTGAAATTAGGGTAAATGCTACTATCAGAAAGAACTAGAGGGGGGAGAGAGAGAGAGAGAGAGAGAGAAAGATCGAGATTGAGATTGAGAGAGAAGCGGTGGGAGTAGAGAGAGACAAGAAAGAAAAAGAAAACAACAGCAGAGAAAGCTGTTGGAGTATATTACACTGAAATCAACCTGGAATTTCTAACCAATTGAATTGGAAAATAAATCTCAAAAGGCAGACATTTATAAGGAAGTGGTCCTAGGGTGGTTTGTTTATCCTTTGATTTGTTTAGTTAATTTAGCAAGTGTCCCAGCAGTATTTCTGGCTTGGATCTAATTATTCTGAGAACGTCATCATTTTCAGCAAAATAAATTCAATTCTTTATTCACTGGGCAACTAATGAAGCTTTGTTTTCTCATATTGTAAAAGTGAAAGTGTTACAAATCGATTTCAGTAATAGTTGAGGTTCTTTTGTATAAGCAACATAAATTGTCTTGGACTAACTTAAGCAAAAACAAAACTAACCAACTAAACAAACAAACAAACAAAAGGGATATTACTAGCATATTCCAGTAAATATTTACCTTGAAGAAATCAAAGAGGAACTCATGACCAGATCTCTATCAACGTTAATGCAGGAGCTTGCAAACATGAGATACAGACAGAAGCAGAAAGGCAGAGGTAAAGCAGGAAAGCAATGGAGATGGAAGAAATTGAGTAGCAAGGACAGTAGGAAGCATTTTATTGGTTGGGTGGAGGGAATAAGTAAAAGAAGCTGCTTAGAGGAAAACCTGCTGTGAGCTGCCTCAAGCCAGCAGCCCCTGCGACTTTATGAAACTATATTCAAGAATGTATTGCAGAGAGGATCCCCAGGGTGGCTCAGTCAGTTAAACATCCCACTTAGGCTCAGGTCATGATCTCATATGATCTCATGGTTCTGGAGCTTAAGCCCTGTGGTTGGCCTCTGCCCTGACAGCTCAGATCCTTGATCCTGCTTCGGATTTTGTGGCTCCTTCTAGCTCGCTCGCTCTCTCTCTCTAAAATAAAAAATAAACATTAAAAATTTCTAAAAAATCCAATGTATTGCTGAGCTACCAACTTAGTCTTGTTATTAATATACTCATAAATTAAACTTTAACGTTGATGGTACACATTGTAGCAAACATATTTCTATGGAAAGAGGCATAATAACAACAACAAATGCCCTACTTTGAGCTATGATTTTTTAAAAGAAATTAGCTCTCCTTTTTTTCCAGTTTTACTGAGAAATTGAGAAACATCACCATATAAGTTTAAGTGTACAGCGTGATGGTTTGATTTACATACATTGTGAAATAAGAACCACAATAGGTTGAGCTATGATTTTATAATGCCATTGGAGCTAGAGACTACAAAGAATGGTTTAGTGAAGTTTCACACACACACACACACACACACACACACACACACACACACACAGTACTAGATTTCCTGAAGTCCTTTGAACAGCTGCATATGAATTTCCTGTGATATAAAGGTATTGTCTCCATGCATCGATATTATATAGAGAAACAGAGGACAGCTATGCATGCTTTCATTTTAGATCTAAGCCTGAGACATTTTCCCTAAAGACAGAAAAATATGAAATTTAGATGGGTGAGAAAAAAGTGCTAGTCCCATAAACTTTTCTAATATTTCATCTCAAGAAGACTGAAATCCTAACTAAAATGTACTATTTTGATTTAATGTTTTAGGGACAAGAAAAAAAAAGCAAATTTACTTTGTGTGATGATTTTCAGAAGTAAGATTATATCTGAAGTCCATTTAAAATTTGCTATTTACAAAATTATTCAATAAAATTAAAAACAAATAGCTAAATGTTAAAGGTGCTAATGAGTATGTTCATAATTTTAAAAACACAATAGTGGAGTGCTTTATTCCCACTGACTTGTTTATAGACTCAAACCCAATAAACACTACAATTGTTTACAATGTGCTATTGCAGGAAAAGTCATGCAGTTGGAGGAGATAGAATAGCATTTAGAAATAGAAACATGTGGGGGTGCCTTAAGCAGTTAAATGTCCAGCTTCGGCTCAGGTCATGATATCGCAGTTCAGGAGTTTCAGCCCCTCACTGGCCTCAGTGCTGACAGCTCTGAGCCTGGAGCCTGCTTCAGATTCTGTGCCTTCCTCTCTCTCTGCCCCACCTGTACTCACACACACTCTCTCTCTCTCTCTCTCTCTCTCAAAAATAAACATTAAAAAATGAAATAGAAACATGCCTATAATGGAATATAATAGATCATAAAAATGTAATTTAATTGAATAAGGGAAAATACGGAGTATACAATATCAAAGTATGGGAATATTGATAAGTTATTTGAAAAGAAACAAACATTTTTATGTTATTTCTTCTACCAAAATAAGCTTAGATGAATCAAAATTGGATTATTTTTCTCTACTACTTTTATTAAGCATTCTTTCCTACCTTTCCTGATTTGGAAGAGGAACTGCACCAGATAAGAATAAAAATACCTTTGATTAAGGATTTCCAAGGGATGCTTTAAAAGCAGTTTATAAAACATTATGTGGTTTGAGCCTAAATCTAAGTAGATGTGTTTTTGTTATATCTGCCACAGGGCAGGGAATTTTTCTTAGCAATTTGCAGATTAAAATAGTATAACACAAGTGGAAAATAATTGTCCTGATTGAACTGTCTCCCTTCTGTTTGAAATTACAACATAACACATGTAAAACCATCCCTTTTGAAATCTCCCTAAAATCTGAACACGTTTCTATCTTTTTCTCCCCTGCTTCACAGAGCATCTAGAGGTCTCAGAATGGAACCCCTTCAGTGTCCCCAGACAACCTTTAACACCAGTCTCCCCACCTACCCTCACTTCCCCTCATACTGTGAGGACAAATCATTGCTGCCTCTACTTCCACCCCTCCCACTTTCTCAGTAGTTACACCATCCATTATTCTTTAGTTCTCTTACATTTAGATGTTTCCAATTAGCATGTTAAAATTCTCAAATCTTTCCTTGCCCTAGACTGACCTTTCCCCTTTTCTTCTTTCCTCTTTCATCACTGTGTTTCTTTCCCACTTCCCAGCTCAACCCCCTCCCATTGCCTTTCCATTGCAGTTATTTAAATATCTCACCCTCCTTGGGGCGCCTGGGTGGCTTAGTCGGTTAAGCATCCGACCTTTGCTTAGGTCATGATCTTGCCCCACGTCGGGTTCTGTGCTGACTGCCGGCTCAGAGCCTGGAGCCTGTTTCAGAGTCTGTGACACCCTCTCTCTCTGACCCTCCCCTACTCACGCGGTCTCTCTCTCTCTCTCCTAGAAATAAATAAAAACATTAAAAAAAAATCTCATCCTCACTAAGGTCAGCTGGGACATCGATGTCTCTAAATAAATACTATTTTTAGTCTTTTTCCTAGCTGACCTTTCAGAAGCATGTAACAGTTTGGCCATTCTTCTGACTTGCTGTTTTCACTAGACTTCTTTGACGGTACTCTTCATTTTACTCCAACTTCTCTTGCTGCAATATTTTGGTTGTTGCCAACATGTCCCCCTCCTATCCAGTCTATAATGTTGAAGTTCTTTAAATCTTAGGTTAACCACGCTAAACTTTCTCTCTAGAGGATCTCATATACATGTATGTGAGATATGTAGATACACTAATTCCTAGATTTACACCTGCAGCTCAGAGCTTTCTTCATCTAAATCTCAGACTTGCATTTTTTTAAGGTTTTTTAAAATTTATTTCTGAGAGAGATAGAGAGACAGCGTGAGCAGGGGAGGGTCAGAGAGAGAGAGGAAGATACAGAATCTGAAGCAGATTCCAGGCTCTGAGCTAGCTGTCAGCACAGAGCCTGATGCGGGGCTCAAACCCACAAACCGTGAGATCATGCCCTGAGCAGAAGTCAGACACTTAACCGACTGAGCCACCCAGGAGCCCCACAGACTTGCATTTTTAACTGAACTACTTCTGAAATATCACTAAAATTACCAGTTTCTAGTGAAAATGTGATTTTCTTCCTGAGAAAGAGAAAAAATGTCCTAGCACATAGGAACTGCTCTGACATTTATTGCTTAACTGTAACATTGTTAATAACTGGCCTGGCACTCAAAGGCCAAATCATTCTCCTCTTGGACATAAACAGTCTCACAGAACACCAGTATCACACAAAGACACTCTGAGACTATGATAAAGTGAGACAAAAAAAAGACTACTTAGTATCTTTTTCTAAGCACACACAAAAGCAAAACATTCATGTAACTCACAAAATACGCAACGCTTCCCTCCCCAGCTAATATAACTACCCATTGCTTTCTTACCAATTACCATTACATTATTTCTTACCAGTAATCCTGAAATATAATATTCATTGAGATACTATCATGGATTTGGATTGCCCATACTTCCTGACAGTACCCAATCTGGAGTGAAACTCTGCTTTCTTGGATTATCCCCCAAAATCAAAGCCAGTTCCTTTAATAGGAAGGTATCCCATGGTGTGCATCATTCCTTGAGCTGTTAAATAAGAAACCTAATTTATTCAGACTCAGATGTTTTCCTGGAGGTAGCGTACTCCTTTTTTCATGGAGAAGAAATAGAATCTATCACATAAATAATAAATAGTAAATAGTTCTTTTCTATCTCTCTTCCATT
The DNA here is from genome assembly GCF_003009895.1 of Hyaena hyaena. NCBI lineage: Eukaryota > Metazoa > Chordata > Mammalia > Carnivora > Hyaenidae > Hyaena > Hyaena hyaena. Next base: position 158,900 of record NW_024081788.1, on the reverse strand, counting down.
AAATTATACAATCTCTTCATGGGCACAGATCATGGTGGCTGTATTAACTGCTGTGTCTTCAGTGCCCAGGACAGTACCTCATGAATAGCAGGGTTCTTGGGTTGGACTTTCTGGGTTATTTGTCTCCATTTATATTTACTTACTATATTACATATGTCCATAATAAATGTCTTTAATTGCCACTATTATAAAATGGATGGTTTGCTATTGTTATGTTCTTTATTATACCCAGATTGCAGTATCCTCAACAACTAGAGACCACCGAGGAGACCGAGTCACGCATGCAAAGGCAAAGGGCTTTATTACGGGCTCGAGCTCGGGCTCACAGACTTTTGAGTGCAGTGGATCCGTGCTGTGAGCCCCGAACAAGGCAGAGTAGGGTTTTTATGGGGTTTGTGACGGGGGAGTTACAGAAGTTGTGGCATGGGAACAGTGATCCAATCATAATTATACAACATCATTGACAGCGGGTTTAACCATACACATTGTCTAGAGTATTTGTTACTTTTGGCGAGACCCAATTACAACATTTAGAGTACTTTTAAATT